>NW_024545670.1:0-453079 GCF_018152505.1 Drosophila elegans | reverse complement strand
AAAATTATGATTTACTTGCGTATATGTTTAAAAACATTGAAGCTATGATGATTTGCGGCTCAATTATTAGATAGTTATTTTATATATTTTTATTATTTCTATGGGAGCTATATGATATAGTCGTCCGATTTTGATGATATTTAAATTTAAAATATTTAACCATGAATATATGTCGAAGAACTAAAAAAAAATTTAAAAACAGCAAAGTTATAATTTTTTTTCCGATTTTTTCTATGGGAGCTATATGCTATAGACGTCCGCTCCGGCTCGTTCCGACTTATATACCACCTGCAATAGAAAGACAACTTTTTGGAAAGTTTCATGGAGATAAAAATTTATTTTTTTTTAATTTGTCGATTTTTCAAATACAGTTGCAAAAAAAATGTTGTATTATTTTTTGAGTTATACATATAAATATTGAAAAAAAAAAACAAAAAATGTTAGTTTTTATCCTTTTGCTTTTTTCAATTTATACTTTGTTTCTTACCACTGGTGGGGAAAATCAAAAGTGAATTGCTTATAGACCTTTAGCTGTAAGAGCGTTCACCTTGCATTACTTAAGGTGCTGACCTTAGCTCTGTGTCTCTTACCATTGGGGGAAAACTGCAGACCAAAATGTTAGGGGTTGTCAAATAAATGAAACATGTTCCTCAAAACAGTTTTATTTTTCCAAATATTTTTGCAAGATTCTTATTCTAGTTTTATCTTAGGTCTATGCAGAGACCTCATCTGCTTGCCGGAGCGGGAGAGTTCTCTTTTGTTTCCAGCACAGTGCTCGTGGTACAGTGTGTCAGACAAATCTTTAGCGATAATATTTGATAGCTCAAGTGGCCTGCCTGCACTTAAAGATAAGAAGTGCTTAGAACTGCACCCTTGTCTAGTTTGAGTAACAGATCATAAATTAAACAAAAAGGGGGTAAATATTAGTCGTAGATAATGCCCACAAAAGCACTTTTTTGATATTAAAATTCCAATGAAAGAAAAATTAGAATATATAATTACTGTTTAAATCAAATTTACAACCCACAGGAGAGTTCAGATTGAAGAAATATATTTTAGAGGCACTTTAAGATAGGAGAAATTGTGACAAATAAAAGATTTCGACCTTGAAGGCATATTCCAAAGACATGGTCAATGGATCGAACCGCACTCGGTGATGTATTAAAAGTGATTCCAGTTTTTTGGGTAACACAATTAAAAAAGGCGTTAAACATCGGAATACCGGCTATACCGCAGAATCCTTAGCTGTTGGAACATAAGTTTGTATGGGACTTTTACTCAGGGGCACCCAATTATTATGGAAAAAAATGACAAAATCCGAAGGAAACAATAAGAGCTTTCTACGAGTCAATTATGATGATGTAAGATAGACTTCCAGTTCCTTTCTCGGTGGATGAGTTGCTTAAAATACTGGAACGAAGCGTTCTACGAGAATTTAAAATGTGCGTAACGAGAAAGATTTCTTGCAAAACAAAGTAAAAGAACATATCGCTTCAGTGAGGAAAATAAAAATTAATGGAGTAAATAATGCTAGTTCTATTGCAACATTAAAAATATTGAAATGTTAGAACTGGATCGACGAACTGTATTGGCAAGATTGTGTTCAGGATGTACTCACCTCAGTCGAGTCATTAAAAATCCACAGATAAAATACAATAAATAATAAAATTGCCATCTTCCAAAAAATAAAATATTCACAATTGGAGCAATTTAAAAAAGTTTTCAGTCGTATAAATACTGCAAATGCTGAATCACATAAAACAAACGTTGATATTTTATATTCGGCGCAGAGACTTTCATCTAATCGGACGTGTAATTCGACGCTCCTCTTTCACACTGTGTTCTTCCGGTGTTTTACGTATTTTACCTAGCTCAGTAGTCTTGTCAGTAACCCTACAACCTACATAAATACGTATTACAGATAGACATTAAAAGTTAATGACGGTTTATTTAAATTAAAACAAGCTACCAATTGACTATTTTTCTTATTGCTCTGCTTGGTTCAGTGTTTACCGCTAATCCTAACGTTTGGTGCTGTTAGTGACACTACGCTCTTTGTGCTCTCTGCGTACATTTACACGAAGTTGCATTCGTTGCACTTGTTTCGATCGGTTGCTCAACGCTCACATCCGACCGCTCTCTGTACCGCTGCTGCTGCTCTTCAACGCTCACACGCTCTCTGCCCTGCTGCTGCTCTGCTGTTCAACGCTTACATCTGACCGCTCTTCACCCCGTTGCTGCCTCAACGTTTATACGATATATGTTCCGCTATTGTTAAGCGCTTGCAGCTGTTGACCAACATTTCTCGCTCACGCTCGAGGCTGATACGGATGCTCATATACTAAAACCGCGCTCCCCTCTTCTTCTGTGCACAGTGATCTGAATATTAACCAAAATGACCATCGCTTGCACTGCTAATAAATGCGAGTATAATGGCATTATTAGTGGCGATACCTACCTCATCTGCTGGTTATGTGATAACTGTTCGCATGTTAAGTGTGCTGGAGCTGGCTTCAACGGCCGTGTTGGGGATTTAATCTCCAAACGAGTTGGTTTTACCTGGTCCTGCACGTCTTGCCGCAAGATGACGGATGAAATGCGTACGTTCATAAGGCAACTAGGACTGGATTTGCTGAAGTTCGTAAACTCTTCAATGCATGACAAATTCCTGGCAGTGGAATCTAAGTTTCTTGGATTTAAGATTCTTAGCGAGTCACCGAAAAGAAAAATTCCAAATAATAATATTCAACTTCCTGTTTATGATTTACCATCCATCTCGACGCCAACTAATGCTAATAATATGAACCTTTCGCCGAACTACTTAACACCGTCTCTGCCACTGGCTCACACTACTCCTTGTGGACCTTCTTCTGTTCCCTCGCGTGCCTCATTGGCTACGGAATCACTTGGTAATGTTCTACCGGAAGAAAACATGGCCTCTCATGGACTACATCTGGCTCCTGTTGCTACAAACTCTGCTCCTGCATCCGCTTCTACATCTGGTGCTGTTTTCTTCTCCAACGATATGCCTGGCCCAAGCCTTGCGGCTCCTAGATGCACTAATGTCCCTTTAAGTGGTGTTCCGAGAAGTAACCGTCCAAGGAATAGCGAGGCGACTTCTGATGTCTCTGGGATTCCTCTGAGAGGGGTTATTCAAAAATCAATATTCGTGACGAGACTTAATCCCGAAGCCACTGCCGAGGATGTAAGGATCTTCCTCTGTGAGAAACTGCAGGCCCCGGACAAGGCTATTTCTGTACACA
The DNA here is from genome assembly GCF_018152505.1 of Drosophila elegans. Classification (NCBI taxonomy): domain Eukaryota; kingdom Metazoa; phylum Arthropoda; class Insecta; order Diptera; family Drosophilidae; genus Drosophila; species Drosophila elegans. The sequence continues at coordinate 449,816 of NW_024545670.1, read as the reverse complement.
AGTTCATTTTTAAGCAAAAGCGCAATATTTCTTCTTTTAAAATTCGCATCACTGATTCTTATTTCTCTAAGGCACTTGATTCTACACTTTGCCCAGTTAATACTTTAGTACATGAGTATCTTCAGAAAAACCAGCCTCGTGGGTCAAATTCAGCTGTCTCAAAAAACTAAGAAAATCAAATCTGTCAATTTTATACCAAAATGTGCGAAGTCTACTGGGTAAACTGAGTAAGGTGTATGTTAATAGTCTTTCCATCGACGCCGACGTCATTGCTTTAACTGAAACATGGCAAAACTCTTCGGTTTCCGATCAAGAAATATTCGTTGATAAGTTTGTTATCTATAGAACTGACCGCATCCCCCTGGGAGGTGGCGTGTTAATTGCAGTTCACAACTCACATTCATCGGAGATTTTTCCTTTTAAAAACCCTCTTTCCATTGAATTCGTTGCAGTTAAAATTAATATCAATAACATTAATATTTATATAACTTGCTCTTACATTCCTCCTAGATCTGATACTTCTCTCTATTTAATGCACTTGTCTGCCATTCAATTAGTATCCTCTTCCATTGCCGATGAGGGCCGCCTGATTATAATGGGAGATTTTAATATATCTAACGTGTCTTGGGTCTCTTCACTGGACTCCAATCTCCTTTTTGCCGAAAGCCCGCATGACTTTATCGACGGCCTGACGGTCTTGTCTCTGGGCCAGATAAACTTTGTAAAGAACCATTTGGATAGACTTCTCGACTTAATATTTGTTAATAACGACACTCTAGCTAATGTCCTCAGAAGCCCTCCCTTTTCTCTGCCTGAAGACCCCTATCATCTAACCCTGTTGTTGAATGTTGAGATCGTTGCAGAAATTCAGACTAAGGCGGCCTTACGCGTAAAATGTTTCCGCAATGCCAATTTTGTTGTTTTACACCAGCATCTGAGTGCTATCGATTGGTCCTTCTTAAAATCATGTAATGACATAGAAACTGCAGTGTCATCCTTTAATTTGACATTGCAGTCCTCATTAAGTCTTTTCGTTCCCGAGGTATCGGTAAGTGACTCTTCTAAGCCCCCATGGTTCAATAGGCACTTGTCTTACCTCAAAAATAAAAAATTGAGGCTGTATAAAAAATACTTAAAATCCAATTCTGCAGTGGATTTTTCCAATTATGTCACGAGCCGCGTGCTGTTCCTTAATTCCTCTAAACTATGTTATGAATGCTACATCGCTCAATGTAGAGATAACATTCGTAATGATCCGAAAAGTTTTTACTCCTTTGTAAACTCCAAAAGAAAATCAAATGCGTATCCCTCAACTATGTATTTACCCAACCGAACTGAATCAACATCTTTAAATATTTCTGATCTTCTTGCAAACTTTTTTCAGTCAACCTACTCTCTACAATCCAATGACTTTTCCATTCCCTACCCTTATGTTTTGCTCTGCATCAATAATATTTTTGTTCCTCAATTTGAAGTTAGCTATGTTCTTAAAGCCCTTCTGTCGCTGGAATCGTCCTATTCCGCGGGCCCTGATAACATCCCTAGCTGTGTTCTAAGGAACTGTGCCAAAGCTCTGTCTTGGCCAATCACTTTTCTATTTAACTTACCTTTATTATCTTCAGAGTTCCCGAGAATTTGGATTGAATCTTTTATTATTCCAATTCATAAAAAAGGCTCACGGTCCGATGTCGAAAATTATCGTGGTATAGCCAAACTTTCTGCCATACCAACCTGTTGGAACAGCTGGTCACTTGTCAACTTCAACATATGTGTGCCTCCATAATCTCTCTTTGTAAAACAACGGTCAACCACTACAAATCTTCTCGAATTTTCTACTCTCATCCACCGTAGTTTCCTAAATAAATGCCAAACTGACGTTATTTTTACTGACTTCAGCAAGGCATTTGATTCAGTAAACCATAGCCTTCTCCTTCATAAACTATCTCTTCTTGGTTTTCCACCTAATTTACTTAACTGAATTTCTGCCTATCTTTCAAACGGAACTCAACGCGTTCTCTTCAATAATCAACTTTCCTCCGTCGTAAATGTTTTTTCTGGTGTCCCCCAAGGAAGTCATCTGGGGCCACTACTTTTCGTTCTTTTTATTAATGATCTTCCAAAAGTAGTGCCATTTGCCTCTACTCTAATGTATGCGGACGACGTAAAAATTTGTCTATCATTCTCTGACCAAATGTCATACCTTCGCCTACGGTCGGACATTGATCAATTACAATTATGGTGTTCCAACAATTTGTTGCTTCTTAATCACACTAAATGCAAATGTATGTCCTTTTACCGGACTACAGCCCACATACACTCTTACCATCGTCACTTAGCTCGTCATTATTTCCAAAGACCCTGGTAAAAGTTGCAAGAAAGTCTGGCCGTTCTGAATACGATTCTTAGACCGGAATGAAAGATCCGCATTGTTTATATTATCAAAGGATGTTGAATTGGCCGCTGTGGAACCCGACAAATGAAGTTTGCGCTGAGCTGCTGATGCCCGATTTCGTTTCGTCTTTAAGTCCATTAGGACCATTAAGAATCGAATACCAAAATCATGTTCACCCATTCCAGCCGCGCGGAACATCAGCTTCATCAAACTGCTCACTATCTCCAGCAGCTTAATAATCTTTCATTGCGTTTAACTGCCGCAAACTGAATCGAGTCTAACCATTTCTTAAATGTCTGCCGCGCAAATACTAGAGCACCGAGCGTCACCAACTACGTAACGGAACCTTTGACTTTGTTCTTGTTTTTTTTTTTACCGAAATTACTGCCTAGCAACAGGTCATTGCCTTGGCAAAGGAATATATGTGACCATACGCATACACGACGATTTATAAATATATGTTTGCAATACAAATTAATTGCGATTTACTTTGTGTTAAATGAAACAGTTTTGTTTCTTTTTACAGCGCGACATTTGCCAGCCGGCAGTGTGCACTTAGTATGTTCGTGTGTTTGTGACCAAGATGCAGCAAACGACAGCAAAAATAGGTTATTGTTTGATCTGTATTACGTTAGAAAAAAATCGACATGCAGATATTAAACGAACAGTAGGTGCAATTATTGTTAAAATGCATTTTTCCAACAGTTAAGACAGTAGGTGCAATTATTGTTAAAATGCATTTTTCCAACAGTTAAGACAGGCTCAGATTTGGTGAGCGCTCCACAGTGGATATTTTGTACGGGTTAACACCCAAAATAATACAAATTCCCAGAAAGAAGAAAAGAGGTAGCATTGATTGCTCAACAAACAGCAATGCAATGTCCTCAATAAAGTTCAAACGAACCTAGTCACGTGCGCTGAGCTTGCACCTTTAGGTCAGCGATCGTGGGAATGCAGAACAGCCAATTTCCAAAGTTGATCGTACTCAACTAAGTGTATACAATAAAAACAATAATAAAAATGCACTGGCCAATTACAATTAAGTTTGGACAACGACCAGCAACAACCAATTATATCAAACAACGTCAGCAGAAACAACAACAGCGGCAGAGACGGTGGCGGCGATGGAGCGACGCGTAGCTATAATCAATAATTGTTTAACTTTAGAAAATTAGTTCTTGATCGAACGCAATGAAGAGAAGTTTGACTTGTTTTTTTATATCAAAATCTTAATCAATCTTTTAACAGAGACCTGATTAAAACCGCGAAAGGATAACAAGTTCCGCGTCTCGCGAAGTTCGGAAAGTAAAAAATCTGACGTTTCGTTTCGAACCTCCGCCTAATCAGTAAGAAGTGAAAACCAGACCCGGATGTGCAAAAGTGCCGTTTAAAAAACGGCGCAAATTGTCACTCCTGGAAAAAACAGGGCTTGTGCCCGGTGGAATAACCAGGCCAATATTCTATCGCCGTGATCCCTTTATTATCCATTCAAAGGGAAACTGAATTAAGATACAGAGAAGACCCCTCAGTAAACTCACACTCAGGAGAAATCGCTGCACGACACATTTTAGTAATCAAAAAAGACTTCAAAATATAGAGAAATTTAAATCCCCACACAATAATTACAAAAATTTAACACATAATAAAAAATAAAACGCCACATTCTAATTCTTAAGTCAACAACTTCCGAATTCTGAATATATATATATATATATATATATATATATCCATACCCAAAATGACCGATCAAGATTTGGCAAACATACTAGCGAGTCTTGCCGGACCCTCATCATGACCGGTCAATCATGACCGGGAAGGACATTGACGAAAAAATAAAACAAGAAAGAAAGCAAACTTCGGCAAGCCGAAGTTCATATACCCTTGCAGCTATTGCAAGAATTAAATACTTTTGAAAACATTAAAATTATGATTTACTTTACTATATGTTGAAAAACATTGAGGCTATGATAATTTGCAACTCAATAATTAGATAGTTATTTTATATTTTTTTATTGTTCCTATGGGAGCTTTATGTTATAGTCGTCCGATTTTGATTAAATTTATACCGAAATTCCGAAATATTTAACCATTGCTAAATGTCGAAGGAATAAAAAAAAAAATTAAAAAACAGCAAAGTTATAATTTTGTTGTATTTTTTTCCGATTGTTCCTATGGGAGCTATATCCTATAGTCGTCCGATCTTTTATACTACCTGCAATGGAAACACAACTTTTGGGAAAGTTTCATTCAGATATATTTAGAACTGAGAGACAAGTTTGCATAGAAACGGACGGACAGACGGACGGACAGATGGACATGGCTAAATCGACTCTCCTAGTGATGCTGATCAAGAATATATATACTTATAGGGTCGGAGATATCTCCTTCACTGCGTTGCAAACTTCTGACTGAAATTATAATACCCTCTGCAAGGGTATAAAAAGTGTTAGAGCAAATCTTTGTAGCTTGGTGAGGGAAATACTCAATCCAAATAAAGATTTTTCCAAATATGCAGATCAATCAATTAAAAGAGAACTGGCACACAATCTTGGTATGTTAGATAAATTACCAGACATTGTTCGGACACTTAGAGACTTTTCAGAACACAAAAGCGAATATTCTTCACGGACTTTTCTTCCAGAGGGTGTTAAAAATCTATGAAAACAGAATTGGTTCACCAAAATATTATGGAATTCTTTTAGCAATCCGTAACAAAATTACTGGTCAAGCGGACGCAGTACTAGAACCATATAATACCCTTTAGATTGAACAGCTATTTCAAAATGCTTAACAGCACATTTCCCCGACAAGCGCGACCTAAAAACCTTAGAATATCAATTCTATGCTCTTAACCAAGGTAACAATACTGTACGAATATTATCAGGCGGTTTATCAACAACTATGTATCACTAATGCTGAACCAAATTGGCAGCTTTGATGCTTAACAAGAAACTATACAATCTCTTAAAGTCATGAACAGGGAAAAAGCCTTGGACACTTTCGTCAGAGGCCTTAATGGAAACTTGGCACAATTACTGGTCGTTAAAAAAGCACATGACTTAGGATACGCTCTACATTTATGCACCCATACTACCACACAAACCCCAACAATCTTATCGGATGGTAGCCGTCAGCCAAGCCTCACCAAAATCTCCGCCACGACCACAACCGAAACCGGTACCTATGGACGTCGATCAGTCAGTTCGATCGCGTCATATTAATTATATGAATAAACAGGCAAATAACGATTATGTAGGGAAATGACCTATCAGCGCCGCTAATGTCCCAAATAATAACAAGATGTCCCAAATAATAACAGTTCCATATTCAACCAGAAACAGAAAGTATCGCGCAGCAAAATTCTGAGAAAGCTACATCAAGTTCAGAACAAGAGTATTATCAGTTGGTAGAAGAAAATAACGTAAACGAACTTCAAGAAGAATATGTATGGCAAAGCGATAACAAACAACAAGAATACATAGATCAAAACTTTATTTTTAAGAATAAATCGTTCCTCACTACCTTACTTTAAAGTAACCACGGGGAACGGAAAAATTCTAAAATTCTTAGTCGAAACGGGCTCAAATCAAAATTAAATTGAGAACCAATAAGTACAAAAACCAAAGTCAAATTAGAACCCTTTATCAGTTATTTCAGTCGGAGGAACCACTAAAATAACACAACACGCCATGAAATTTTTTATACTAGACACACTGAAAACCGTTCACGGTATTTTGGGCAATGACCCAATGAAAAGCCTAGGAATCAATAATTAATGTAAAAATGTTATATTAATTCTCAGCAATAAACTTAACATTAAAATTCAATTTACAAGCAGTAAATACAATTGGCCCGCAAGTCAGCCATATGGCCGAGTGACAGAAATCAATAACAAAACTCCTCAAACAAAGTAAAAAAACCCTCTTTGCAGATCTTGATACAAAGTTAGCATACACAACTAAAGTAGTAGGTGAGATCAGAACTTCATCAGATTCCCCAGTTTACGCAAAACATTACCCATACCCAATATCAAGTAGAAAATCAAATAACAGAGATGCTAAGAGATGGTATAAGACCTTCAAGATCACCATATAGTGCACTAGTCTGGGTAGTTCCGAATAAGGCCGGTCAGTCCGAAGAAAAAAAGTACAGATTAGTAATTGATTATAGGAAACTTAATAAAGTTACTATATCAGATCAATATCCCATTCCAGAAATTGGCGAAATTATTGCACAGCCTGGAGACAACAAGTATTTTTCGGTCTTAAGAGTTGTTTTCAAAAATACCATTGAAAGATACGGACATAGAAAAAATAGCATTAGCGGTAAATGGCGGAAAATATAAATTTACGAGACTCCATTTTTCAAAGAGCATTAGATGACATATTGAGAGAACACATAGGGAAAAATTGCTATATGTACGTTGATGGCATTAAAGTCTTTAACAAAATAGAAGTGGTGCACGGCCAAAATTTGGAAAAAGTATTTTCAACGCTACTAAACGCAAATATGAGGGTCCAAATAGAGAAATGTCATTTATTTAAAAACGAAGTGCATTTCTTGGGGTACACAATATCAGAAAATGGTGTAAAAACAAACATAGATAAAATAAAAGCGATTAAAAAATTTCCAGTTCCAAAAACATAAAAATATCTCCGTTTCTTTTTGGGCATGATAGGTTATTATAGGCGGTTCATAAAAGATAACGCGAAATTAGCGAAATCACTAACTATTCTTTTAAGAGGCCGTATATCTAAGATAAAGTCAAGCAGAACTGCTATTAACTTGAGCAAAAACGCGATTCAGCATTCGAGAAACTTAAAAACACTCTCGTCTCCAGGGAGGGTACCCTAGCCTATTCAGATTTCGGAAAGGAATACCAATTGACTACTGACGCTTCAATTACGCAATAGGCGCAGTATCATAGGTCCATAACGGTCGTTTCGTGCACCTTGTCAAAAACTGAAGAGAACTGGGCAACTAACGAAAAGTTTAAGAAATTTTCTTTACGGGTATTCAAAAGTGGTAATATACACGGATCACCAACAGTTGAGTTTTTCGAATAGCGTAAATAACCATAACGCTAAGCTTAAACGCTGGAGAGACCTCATTGGCGAGTACAACCACGAGATCAGGTACAAGCATACATAAAATAATTAAAATTAATATAAGTATTTATTTTTACCAACATGCTTGGGGATAACTACAGTCCTCGACTACTCCAATTCACAAATCATCTCACTGGCAACCGGATTAGCGGCTAAGCAAGACGAAACATTTAAAATCATCCACATCTTTAACGCACAAAGCTATGAAGAAACTCTTGCGAAGTAAGAAGAATCATTTCACTCACAAACTGATTTACGCATACTCCACCGGATCACCACGACTACTAATGCATCCAGAGCTCAGAAGAAATCGTAAATCAGAAAGCAACTATTTTAAAGATAAAATTCAATTAATAAAAGAAGAAATAACCAACAAAATATACGCAATTATACGGGCCAAATCTAACACAATAAATGTATTTGTAGTTATGAACACAAAATCCAAAATATTGGAAGAAATGCTTATAAAAGAAAATAACTTATTTTTTAACATATGGAATTTGTGACGACCCACCGTCACAAATATATAAAATTCAACTTTCACATTAAAGCTTAAAAAGAGCATTCTAAATACTGTCCTTTTATTATTCAAACGCGCGCCCAAAGCCAACAGCACCCGGTCACATTTATTCGATGAAGTTATCGATTGCAAATGATCATCGCCCAATAGACCCGATTACCCAAAGCGAGATTATCATCATCGTCCGATCTGGTCACACTAACCAGCGCCTATATAAGCGGTGACACAGCCCCAGACCAGTGATTTGCGTTTCGACGATTATCTAGGAAACAACAACTAGTAGGAATACCCGGGTAAGTGTTCTGGTAGTTAGTCTTGGTAGTGGTGGTGGATCCTTAAGAGTTCGGTTTGAATTCGACTCTGCGACCTGGGTCACCCTGTCAAATGAGCTTGCCTATTAAAAGAATTCATTTTGACGAAGTTGTCCCAGAAATTAAATGCTTAAACAATAAAAAATCACCAGGCCCGGATAAGATAGATGGCATCACTCTTAAAACTCTACCATCAAAATGCATACGGTTTCTCACGCTAGTATTTAACGCTATTCTCAGGCTGGACCACTTCCCAAGTCAATGGAAATGTGCAGAAATCATTATGATCCTCAAGCCAAACAAGACAGAAATTGAACTTTCATCTTACCGTCCCATTAGTCTGTTGACAATATTCTCGAAAGTATTTGAAAAAATACTACTGAAGAGGATGTTGCCAATTTTGCACGAACTTGCCATTATTCCTGAATATCAATTCGGATTCAGAAAAAACCACGGGACCACTGAGCAATGTCATAGGGTTATCAATGAAATTGTACCTGCACTTGAGAATAAAAAATATTGTACTGCAACATTTCTTGACGTTCAGCAAGCTTTTGATCGTGTTTGGCATAATGGATTACTCTACAAGATAAAGAAATGGCTGCCTGCTCCATTCTATTTATTAATGAGATCCTACTTGTCTAAGAGATGCTTCTACGTGCAGCAGAGAAATGATACGTCAACACTACTTCGCATAAACGCAGGCGTTCCTCAAGGGAGTGTATTGGGACCAGTCCTTTATACACTATACACGGCAGATATGCCAGTAACAAACAACTGCACCATTGCAACATATGCTGACGATACAGCCATTCTGGCAACAAGCTCATCTAGAGACGAAGCATCTCATCTGTTGCAATATGAGCTTAAGACCAGGAAACTGTCCAAATGTCACCTTAACGGCTCAGAAATTCCACAAGACACCTGTGTGAAGTATCTTGGCATGCACCTCGACCGCAGACTAACATGGAAACACCACATAAAAGCGAAAAGACAACAACTCAAACTGAAAACACTGAAAATGTCCTGGTTACTAGGTAGAAAATCAGCAGCCACTTTGGAAAACAAAATTCTTCTCTACAAAGCCATCTTGAAGCCTGTTTGGACCTACGCTATCCAACTCTGGGGAACAGCTAGCAATTCAAATATTGAAATACTTCAGCGCTACCAATCAAAAATCTTGCGACAAATTGTTAACGCTCCATATTATGTAAGCAATGCAAATATTCATAAAGATCTAAATATTCCAACTGTAAAAGAGGAGATAAAAAAATATAGTAAGAAATATACAGACAGACTTCACAATCATGTAAATAACTTAGCCCTAGGTCTAGTAGACAATAGCTTAACATTCAGAAGACTCAAAAGATTCCACATTCTTGATCTCCCTGATAGATAAATTTAAGTAAACGAGAAATTAAATTAATAGCAGGTTTCACTGGAAATCTGTTATTCCTGTTATGTAAATATTAGTGATACAATTTACTTATTGTCATTAGACAGATTGTAAATAAAAATTAAATTAAAAAAAAAAAAAAAAATTCGGCTCTAAGACCTGGTGAGGGTCTCCGACGTCCGGTGTGGTTTAGGAATACGCACCCAGGTCCGGTCGAGATCGCTGAGCCCGGCACGGTTTTCGTAACTCCGGCCCATCTCAGTGAGTTCCTCCCAGAAGTCACGTTTCCGGCCTCCGACCCGGAAACGATACGGAATAAAACGGCAGATCGAAACTAACGTTGCCCGACATCTGTTGCCCAAATCCCACTAGAAAAAACCAAGTAGTTCGTTCCTCTAAAACGACCCAGAACACTACGAACCCGACGTACTCGAACGACGAGACACGACGACGTCAAGCAGTGCACAATCGGCCCCTCCGAAGCGTCGACACCAAGCAGTGCGATACTCAACGAGCTGCGATATACTCGGCCCTCCCGCAGCGTCGATATCAACAAGCAGTACCACATTAAGCTCTTCAGCAGCGCCGACGTCATTTATCAAGCCGTATCACGCTCGATATAATTATAGTTAGAAAACTTACTCTTAATCAATCGTACTATTAAAATATTACCATACTCTGTAGCGTTCGATTTATGTTATTCTTTGGGGAAAGGGAGGTAAACCAATCAAAAGAGGAAACAAATTTCTGTCTCGAACCCTGGCCACGGCGAGCTATACCGAGTCCCAAAACAGGGTCGTTACAGTGGCGTCCGAGCAAATTGAACACAAAAAGACAGTATCCTCAAATAGAAACACCAAAGATCGTTTACCCTCATCCTCAACACAACACAAAATAATGCAATGGCAGAAAAGTTAACTCAAGGCTGGATAAGCAATGCCAATAAAGCCCAACTGGAAGCCTATCTAATAGAATTCGAGGTCAAACCAGAAACACTGTGCGAGGACATGCGAAGACAAATGCCAGATTTTATAAAGCCTTTTAGAACTGGCTCAGAAACACGCAAGAAACCCATCACCAGCACCTAACGGAACAGGAAACCAACCGAAAGGCATTAGTGGGACAACCGATATAGAGAAACACATCGAGGAAAAACATCAATACCTGCCAGTGCCAAACCCGACGGAGTTTGTCGAAGGAAAACCTGGACCTAAGCCCACAAGGCCAGAAGGAAATAAAGTGGCCATGATGGGAGTAATACGAAGTTGGGGAGAAGAATACGACGGAACTGGAAACCCGGAAGAGTTCATTAGTAGGACAGAGGAATTAGCAGAGGCTTACACCAGGGCGAGAACGAGCCAGCGAAGGAATATGCGCTAGAACTCAGGAAAATAATGCGATTCACTACGCTCACAGAAGAAAAAAACTGGAGTGGGTGTACCGAAACAGTCGAGTGGAGTTCAAGCGATATGCTAAACGTGGAGAATGCCAAGCTCTAGCGGAATACCTCCGGCTAGCCGAGGAATTCGATGCACTACAACCACATGGACACACAGCACAGCAGACAACGCAACAAACACCGGAAACTCGCTTGGGACACCAACCATCAGGAAGCTATTAGAGACCCCCAAGGAACTAGTGGAGACACCAAGAACACAACCAATTCTAAACAGAGGCGTCACAAGATCTTGGGACATGAGCAATAGATGCTCGCGGTGCAAAGCAGTGGGACACATTGCACGTGGATGCAATAACCAACCAAGACTGTTTTGCTGGGTATGCGGACAGGATGGAATACGAACAATTCATTGCTGCCGCAGGAATGAAACGACGGGACACGGAAGACGCCCAAGGGAACAGAGCGGGCACCCAGGGCACACACCACACCCGCAACATCAATAAAGTTCAACGGTCGACGTCTACTAGCACAAGTCATCATAGGCAGCACAAGAATTCGCGGTGCAATTGACACAGGAGCCACACGGAGTTTTATCGGCCAAGAACTAGCCAGTAGAATAGCCAAACATGGAAAAAGAAAACAAGTAATTGAAGCTATAAGACTTGCAGACGGAACAATCAGAATGGTCTCAGAGGCACTAGAAGTACGAGGTGATCGGAGACCTACTCTTGGGAATAGACTTCTTAGAACAATGCAACGCTACACTAGAAAGCGGAGGCATCACAGCGAAAATTAAAAAGAAGAAGAGGAACCAACGCAGAAGCAATAAACACAAGAGACACGGTATCGGATCACTAGGAACAGGGGATTTAACAGACGCACAGATCCAAGAGACCCTCAAAAGAGAGTAAGTAATGATGAGCCAAATCAAAGGAGTAAGTCACATTGCAAGCCACAAAATATTCATGAAGCACGACCGCCCAATTAAACAGAGGTACTACCCTCGAAACCCAGCAATGCAATCAATAATAAACAAACAAGTCGACGAACTCATAGCACAGAACCTCATAGAACCCTCGCACTCCGCCTACAGACTCCTTTGCACTCCTTTGCATAGACTATGGGTAACTGAACGAGCAATCTGAGCGAGACGCGTACCCAGTACCACGAATGGATCACATTCTCAACCAACTCCGCGAGGCAAAATACATAAGCACACTGGATCTGAAAAGTGGCTACTGGCAGATACCGATGGACGAAGATAGTAAACAGTACACTGCCTTTACTGTACCAGGACTCGGACTGTTTCAGTGGAAAGTAATGCCATTCGGATTACACACAGCACCCTCGACGTTCCAAAGAGTGCTAGACTCAGTCATCGGACCAGAGATCGAACCATTCGCGTTCGCATACCTGGATGACATAGTGGTAATCGGACGCGCGAAACGGGAACACCTGGAGAAGCTACAGGAGGTAATGAGGCGACTCCGCAAGGCAAATCTAAAGATCAACACAGAGAAATGCCACTTCTTTAAGGAAGAACTGAAATACCTAGGACACGTAATCAGCGTAAGAGGTATACACACCAAACCAGAAAAGATAGCCGCAATCCTCAACATGCCAAGTTCACAGACAACGAAGCAAGTACACAGCTTCCTATGGGTGGCCTCCTGGTACAGAAGATTCGTCTCGAACTTCACTGAACTAGCGGAACCGCTGTACAACCTGGTCAAGAAGGGGACAAAGTTCAAATGGACCGAGGAGACAGAAGAGGCTACCAAAAACCTAAAGAAAGCACTAACCGAAGCACCGGTCCTGGCTTGTCCGGACTTTGAAAAAACCTTTGTACTTCAGACGGTCGCCAGCAATTGCGGACTAGGAGCAGTACTGACCCAAGAGTACGAAAACGGAGAACAAGTTATTTATTATGCCAGCCGGAAGCTTACAAAAACAGAACAAAACTACTCGGCTACCGAAAAAGAGTGCCTGGCAATACACTGGGGCATCCAGAAAATGAGGATGTACCTGGAAGGGTACCACTTCGTCGTTATCACGGCCCACCAAGCACTTAAATGGCTTAACTCGATCGAGAGCCCTTCAGGACGGATTGTCAGATGGGCATTGGCAATGCAGCCGTACTCATTCGAGGTACGCTATCGCAAAGCAAGCTTAACGTCGTGGCAGAAGAAAACAATACACGGAGCCGAAGTAGAGGAGGACGAGTAGATAAAACAGAAACTCCTTGCAATAGAAAAAGAATCAGAAACATGGCCAGATTACGCAATAATAGAAGGAAAACTATACAGACATCTACCGTCATGAGCCGCAGACGAGGATACACAACCGTGGAAGCTATGCGTGGCAAAGAACCAAAGAGAACGAGTGCTACGAGAAAATCACAGCGAAGCTACAGCAGGCCACCTAGGGGTTAGAAAAACGAAGCATCGGGTAATGGCATCGTACTACTGCCAAGGGATGCACAGAGACATACAACAGTACGTACGTCGCTGTGAAACATGCCAACGGTACAAGACCTCACAGCAGCAGGCAGCAGGGAAAATGCTAACAGAAATAGCAAAAGCACCCTGGGAAACACTCTACATAGACTTCGTTGGTCCACTACCGAGGTCTAGTCACGGCAATAACATGCTTCTAGTGATGTTCGACAAGTTCTCCAAGTGGGTGGAGCTAGCAGCCGTCAGAAAAGCAACAACAGAAAGTGTATTAAAAGTTTTACGGGAACAGATCCTTACACGATATGGTGCACCGAAAAAACTCATCTCGGACAACGGGGTACAGTTTACGAGTAATAAGTTTAAGGCACAGTTACAGAAATGGGGAACCGTCCACCAGTTAACAGCGCCATACACCCCGCAAGAGAACCCAACCGAGAGGGCAAATAAGACAATAAAAACTATGATAGCTCAATTCTCTGGAACCGAACACACACGGTGGTACGACTGGCTACACGAAATAGCAATGGCCATCAATAGCGGCAGGTCAGAATAAACAGAATACAGCCCGGCGTACCTACTATACGGACGGGAATTATGACTAACTGGGAGCCTGTATAACGAAACCACACCTGGATCCGGAATGGTAAAGGAAACGATAGAGGCAAGATTGCAACGCATGATAGAAACGAGCAAACTAGCACATCGGAACATGGGAAAAGCAGCACAAGACCAAGCCAGATCATACAGAGTGTGACGACCCACCGTCACAAATATATACAATTCAACTTTCACATTAAGGCTTATAAAGAACATTCCAAATACTAGCAGTACCATATTCGGCCCTTTAGCAGCGCCGACGCCACTTATCAAGCCGTATCACGCTCGATATAATTATAGTTAGAAAACGTAGTCTTAATCAATCGTACTATTAAAATATAATTATACTCTGTAGCGTTCGATTTGTGTTATTCTTTGGGGAAAGGGATGAAATGAGGAAATAAATTTCTGTCTCGAATCCTGGCCACGGCGAGCTATACCGCCCCCCAAGACAGGGTCGTTACAAATTATAAAATGGAATTTTCTCGAGTTAAATAAGCCACAAATAAATACATTGTTAGGCTCCCAATCATTAAAAAAGACAATTGTAGAACTTTAAACATTAAAGCAATAATAAAATCCTAAATAATCAATGATATAAAACATGAACATTTTTTAGAATATAAGAGACAATTATTTGCAATAATTAAACCTTCAGAAAATTTGTTAGATATTTGCAATGATACTTGCGTTAACGCTCTCTTGAACCTTCGAGAACCAGAATGTAAAATGACCAACAATCAACATATACCGGATTTCGAAGAAATACTGCCAGGTACCATTCTGTTGAACAACTTTAATGGACCAGTCTCGCTAGATGAAAAACTCCTACAACTGCAAGGATCTTTATAATACAGTAACGTAAAGGTAACTATTGGCGAAACCACCTTCAAGTCAACGGAAATCGAACCAGAACCTCCGATTTTCCAACTATTGGGAGAAAAGACGAAGCTAGAGGAAGTTTTCTCACCGCAAATGGTCAAGGAACTCTACATTAACAACACAAAAGCGATGAAAAAATTCAGAAGCAAGGCACCCATAGAATCTTCCGCTAGCTACGGATCCGTCATCATCCTACTACTTCTTATAATAGGATCGATCACCGAACTCCTACGAAGACGTAGGTCAACGGAAAGTGCGCCAGCTTCCGTATCCGGAAACGCAAGAAAATTGAAGAGTGGTCGGGCTCTTTGTTTTTGTTAATTATGTTACTAAAGTTCTTTGCAGAAAACCCTTTTTCTTTGAGGACAACGATAACTTCATTAGGTGTTACATGGGGCTCGATTCCTTTTACTACAACCTGCAAGCCCTTGCTGCTTTTAAGTTTGTACGTGTAGTACTTTTTCTTAGCTTTCTCAAGTTTATGGGCACAACTAAGAAATGTTCTTCAGATTTGGTCTGAAGTTTGGCTTCTTGAATATTCCCTTTAGTGAGCGGAACAACATCAAAATTTCCGTCCCCGTTTGTTGAATATTGTTTTGGTTTTGTTAAGCTGTCAGAATTTTTGTTACCGTCGGATTTGGCGCTGTGGTCGACGACTTCGCAGTCGGTTTTGCGATAAAAGCCGTTTCTGTCTCTGTTGTTAACTTTGCTGCCGTAGCTGTAGTTTTTGCTATTTCTTTTGGTGCAATTGCCGACGTTTTTCCGCTGCATATTGATGGTGCGCCAGTGGTCGAGTCTGATAGTGGGGGGGTTTTACACTGAGAACTCAACGCCGCAGAAGAAGGCAGAAGAGTAAGTAGAGAGAGAGAGTATCCATCTCTTCGGATCTCGGAGCTTCGACGCTCTATATTTGGTTCGTCGCTCATTGAGCTTGTTTCACCGTGACACTATTATAAAATAATTATACTCTTGTTTTAATCATATCATTGATTTTTTGTTTTAAAAAAACTTTTTTGATTTAGCCTCTTTTCTCTAATTTTGTAGTACACAATTTTTTTTTGTTTATATATTTTTATACCCTTGCAGAGGGTATTATAATTTCAGTCTAAAGTTTGCATCGCAGCGAAGGACGCGTTTCCGACCCTATAAAATATATATATTCTTGATCAGCATCACTGGGAGAGTCGATCCGTCTGTTCGTCCGTCTGTCCGTCCGTTTCTACGTAAACTAGTCTCTCAGTTTTAAAGCTATCGTCCGCATTTGATAAAATTTTAACCCTAATTCTAAAATATATAAACATTACTATAAAAACGGCAAAGTTATAATTTTTTTCTGATTGTTCCTATGGGAAGTCATTTCGACTTATATACAATAGAAAGACAACTTTTGGAAAAGTTTCATGGAGATAAAAAAATTGTATTTTTTTTAATTTGTCGATTTTTCAAATAAAGGTGCAAAAAAAATGTTTTTTTTGAGTTATACATATAAATATTGAAAAAAAAAAAACAGAAAATATTAGTTTTTATCCTCTTGCTTTTTTAAATTTTTACGTTGTTTCTTACCACTGGTGGGGAAAATCAAAAGTGATTTGTTTATAGAGCCTTAGCTTTAAGAGCTTTCACCTTGCATTACTTAAGGTGCTGGCCTTAGCGCTGTGTCTCTTGACACTGGGGAAAAACTGCAGACCAAAATGTTAGGGGTTGTCAAATAAATGAAACATTTTACTCAAAACTGTTTTATTTTTCCAAATATTTTTGCAAGATTCTTATTCTAGTTTTATCTTAGGTCTATGCAGAGACCTCATCTGCTTGCCGGAGCGGGGGAGTTTCCAGCACAGGGCTCGTGATACAGTGTGTGAAACACATCTTTAGCGATAATATTTGATAGCTCAAGTGGCCTGCCTGCACTTAAAGATAAGAAGTGCTTAAAACTGCACCCTTGTCTAGTTTGAGTAACAGATCATAAATTAAACAAAAAGTGGAGAAATAATAGTTGTAGATAATGCACACAAAAGCACTTTTTTGATATTAAAATTCCAATGAAAGAAAAATAAAGAATATATAATTACTGTTTCTAATATTTATTAGAAGCACTTTAAGATAGGAGAAATTGTGAAAAATAAGAGATATAGACTTTGAAGGCATATTCCAAAAACATGGTCAGGGGAGCGAGCCGGAGCCTTATCAGGGGCACCCAATTATTATGAAAAAGAACGACAAAAACCGAAGGAAACAATAAGAGCTTTTTACGAGTCAATTATGATGATGGTAGACAGACTTCCAGTTCCTTTCTCGGACGATGAGTTTCTTAAAATTCTGGAACGAAGCGTTCTACGAGAAATTAAAATTTGCGTAACGAGAAAGATTTCTTGCGAAACAAAGTAAAAGAACATGTCGCTTCAGTGAGGAAAATAAAAATTAATGGAGTAAATATTTCTAGTTCTCTTGGAGCATTAAAAATATAGAAATGTTGGAACTGTATCGACGAACTGTATTGGCAAGATTGTGTTCAGGATGTACTCACCTCAGACGAGACATTAAAAATCCATAGAGAAAATACAATACAGTTTTAAATGTAGGATATTATTTCATGCCGTATCATTTACATCTACAAAATTGCCATCTTTCAAAAAAAAAAATTTCACAATTGGAGCAATTTAAAAAAGTTTTCAGTCGTATAAGTACTGCAAATGCTGAATCACATAAAACAAACGTTGATATTCTATATAAAAAATTGAAACGAATTAAAGGTGTACATTATCCGAGCCATTTCCAAAGATTGATACAAGGGATTGATTTTTGGAAGACGTTAAACCTAGCACCGAACGTTGCTCGAGCCATTAGTGCGCTTGATTGTTCACCAAACGAGTCAGAAAGCACATACTGACCTTTATCGGATACACAAAAGCAGCAGTTAAAGGCTATTAAAAAGGTGTATTTAAGTTTTTCTGACGACGAACTAAGCTCATTGAACATGACATTGAGGTTGATACTAACCTTTTACTGTACCGGGACAGGATTATATCAATTTTAGTAATGCCCTACGAGCATTTGACCGTCATCGTCACCGACCCACAAAAGATCGAATCTAATCGCAATTGGCCAGCACCAAAGAATATTCGTAGGGTCAGAGGATTTTTAGGTTTCGCAGGTTTGTACATCACAGAAACTCTGAATGGCAAAAATTGTTTGTTTGGACTTCCGTAGCCCGAAGAGCCTCTAGACATCTTAAAATTATTCTATGTCCACAACGATGCGAGTGGCTTCGGAACCGGAGCTGTCCTTGTATCAGCTGAAGGGGGGAAGCGATCCATTAACTTATTCTCTAAAAAGCTTTCATCAGCACAGTGAAATTGATCTGTAACAAAGCGTGAAAGCTATGCTGAGATAGAAGCATAACAAATTTCGTTGTTACATTGAAATGAAAAATTTCGAAGTGATTACATTTATTGCCGATATAGTAGATGCAGGACCTGATTTAATTAAATAAATTAGCTTCTTAAAAAACGAACAAGGTCTATCCAAAGCTTCTAACACGAACTCAAAAAAGGGGATGAATTTGTAGTTGCAAGAATAAGAAAGCATATCCTGGAAGTTATAGGTTTCTCAACAGTTAAGTTCACTTAATTCAGAAGAAGCAGGAGGAATAGGAAAAACTGTAGAGCTATTTCGTAGAAATATTTTCTGGCAAAGAATTGTCAAAGATGTTCGTTCCTATATAAGACAATGACAAATATTAAAATATTTTGAACTTTATGGGACAATTTGTAGAAATTGTTGTAAAATGCTTTATATTGATCTACTTGGACCATACCCACGCAGTGAAATAAGTCCTACTGGAATCTTGACTGTTATGAACCACATGTCGAAATTTCACTGCCTGTGTCATTTAAAAAAATTTTCCACTAATATTATTCAAGACTTCTTATGTCGAGTCATATTTCCATGTACGGTGTACCAGAAGTTAATGTAAGTGATAACGGATCACAATTTAAGTGTTCAGAGTTAAATGCAATTCTCATTTTACCAGATAGAAGTCATTTTTATACAGCTTTATACGCACCTCAGTCTGCGCGTGTCAATCGATTATTGATATCAAGAATTCGGACATACTTAAAGAATGATCGTACTCAATGGGATATGAACGTGAGAAGTAAAAGTTGTGCACTTGAAAACAGCATTCACTCATCGACTACAAAATCCCCATATTTTGCTCTGTTTGGTCTAAACATGGTTGCCCATGGATCCACATACCAGTTATTACTCAACCAAAGTGCTTTTTACGACTCAACTTTTTATTTAGATCAACATGATTATCTTACATTAATGCGCGAAGATTAAAGTCAAGAAAAAAGAAAGCACATAAAGCGAATGTTATAAAAATAAAAAAAAATAATAATACACCTTATATACAAATATATGTTGACAGTGACATATTTATAAAAAAACTTAATGCTGTCAAAAAAAAAAAAAATTACCTTATTTTGAATTATTATTATTGAAAATGAAATAGAAATAATTAAAAACTAAAAATGTACGGGATTGCATTATAACTACTATCAATAAGGAACCAAATTTTGAGAATAGAGTATTAGCCATGGTTAGAAACGGAGCAGAGCCTCTATTAATTTCAGATTTCGAATATGAATATATAAATAGGAACAATCTAGATTTTTCTCCTTTAATACATTGCTTAAATACACAAAAAGCAATAGTATTGAGTACCATTCCAGGTGTACAAGTAAGATCAGTCATAAACGATAATGAAATACTTGGAAGAAGTCTTTTAATGATGGTTTCAAAGAATTAATTCTTATTCCATTAAATAATGGAATGGAATAAGTTATACAAGAAGTTAAGTAACTTAAAAAGTGATTTTGACATATCTTACAAGTCATTATCAAGAAACCGGCCAGTACAGCAATTTACAGTAAATAAACATGCTGAAATATTAGTAAACCGCTTCAACTCAGTGCGTATACTAGTACATGACCAGAGAGACTGGATAGACAAAGCTCATTGGTCTCAAGTATCTAGGTTCTTGATCAAATTGCGATCGAACTTAATACCTATAAAACAAAGGTACATTTAAACTATTTCTGTACCAACTATATTAAATAATCCATTGACAGTAGAAACTAGAGACGATCCAGAATTATCAGATTTGCCAGCACTTGAGAAAGATGACCCCGTCTCTACAGGTCCCGAAATAGAGGAAAAAGATATTAATAACCTTACCATTCCCGTCGTCCTTATTCAATCTGAATTATCAGATCAGAACTTAACAGACTCCGATATAAACGATAACCTTATAGAAGAAAAACCGACCACAATGGCCGAGGAAACCAAAGGGCATACATAAGAGAAATATCGAATGCCATCCCCGTGTTCAACGGGCAAAGGCTACACCTTCAAAGATTCATAACAGCTTTGAAGTTGGTTAACCTGACAAATGGCACATTCGAAATTTTCCCTGTAGAAGTCATTAAATCCAAAATAATGGGATCGACAGAGTGCATAACGAATCTACGATAGATTCCATAATCAAAAAACTGCAAGGCTAAACATCCAACGTAGTTAAGCCAAAATGGCAAAAACAAACCAGAAAGGCAAAACAGCAGAAAAGCTTACAACAGAAATAGACAACCTACGAAAGCTCCTTGAAGCTTCGTACATTGATGAAGGCCTATCGGTCGAACACGCTGACAAATTCAGCACAAAGGAAGCCATCACCACAATGGTTAAAAATTGTGAGCATGGCCGCCTTAAAACAATATTGGAAGCAGGCAATTTTGCAACCATGAACGAAGCAGTCACCAAGTACATACAATGCAGTACTGAAATGACGGGCAATGCCAATTCAATATTGTACACCCAAAAAGGAAACAACTATCGTGGCAATAACTTCAGAAACAATTATCGCGGTAGGTGTAACATTAGAGGTAACTATCACAATAACGGATATCACCAAAACAACGGACATTACCAAAACAACGGCTATAACCAAAACAACGGTTACAACCGAAATAATAATAACCAAAATAACAATTATTATAGAAACAACTACAGAGGTGGAAACAACCGCGGTGGAAACAACCGTGGGGGAACCAACAATGGCAATAACAACAATAATCAAAACAACAACGTTAGGGTAGCCCAAACGAATTCGGGAAACGCCCAAACATCAAAATTCACACCATAAATGGCAAAAACAGAGTACATTCGTCACTTTCATAAACGTAGCAACAGGAAAAGAATTAGTTTTTTACTAGATACAGGTACATATTATATCATGCCGTATCATTTACATCTACAAAATTGCCATCTTGCAAAAAAAAAAATTTCACAATTGGAGCAATTTAAAAAAGTTTTCAGTCGTATGAGTACTGCAAATGCTGAATTACATAAAAGACACGTTGATATTCTATATAAAAAATTGAAACGAAATGAAGGTGTACATTATCCGAGCCATTTCCAAAGATTGATACAAGGGATTGATTTTTGGAAGACGTTAAACCTAGCACCGAACGTTGCTCGAGCCATTAGTGCGCTTGATTGTTCACCAAACGAGTCAGAAAGCACATACTGACCTTTATCGGATACACAAAAGCAGCAGTTAGAGGCTATTAAAAAGGTGTATTTAAGTTTTTCTAACGGCGAACTAAGCTCATTGAACATGACATTGAGGTTGATACTAACCTTTTACTGTACCGGGACAGGCATTATATCAATTTTAATAATGCCCTACGAGCATTTGACCCTTCACGTAACCAAAGGCATGTTTTGCGTCCAACAAGTTAACTACCTGGGTGATTTTATTGTTAACGGTGGCATCGTCACCGACCCACAAAAGATCGAATCTAATCGCAATTGGCCAGCACCAATGAATATTCGTAGGGTCAGAGGATTTTTAGGTTTCACAGGTTTGTACATCACAGAAACTCTGAATGGCAAAAATTGTTTGTTTGGACTTCCGTAGCCCGAAGAGCCTTTGATATGCTGAAATAAGCCTTGACTCTCACCCTGTGCTAGTAAATCTAGACTTCTTAAAAATATTCTATGTCCACAACGATGCGAATGGCTTCGGAACCGGAGCTGTCCTTCTATCAGCTGAAGGGGAGAAGCGATCCATTTACTTATTCTCTAAAAAGCTTTCATCAGCACAGTGAAATTGATCTGTAACAAAGCGTGAAAGCTATGCTGAGATAGAAGCATAACAAATTTCGTTGTTACATTGAAATGAAAAATTTCGAAGTGATTAATTTATTGCCGATATAGTAGATGCAGGAACTGATTTAATTAAATAAATTAGCTTCTTAAAAAATGAACAAGGTCTAGCCAAAGCTTCTAACACGAACTCAAAAAAGGGGATGAATTTGTAGTTGCAAGGATAAGAAAGCATATCCTGGAAGTTATAGGTTTCTCAACAGTTAAGTTCACTTGATTCAGAAGAAGCAGAAGGAATAGGAAAAACTGTAGAGCTATTTCGTAGAAATATTTTCTGGCAAAGAATTGTCAAAGATGTTCGTTCCTATATAAGACAATGACAAATATTAAAATATTTTGAACTTTATGGGACAATTTGTAGAAATTGTTGTAAAATGCTTTATATTGATCTACTTGGACCATACCCACGCAGTGAAATAAGTCCTACTGGAATCTTGACTGTTATGAACCACATGTCGAAATTTCACTGCCTGTGTCCTTTAAAAAAATGTACAGCCAATATTATTCAAGACTTCTTATGTCGAGTCAAATTTCCATGTACGGTGTACCAGTAGTTATTGTAAGTGATAACGGATCACAATTTAAGTGTTCAGAGTTAAATGCAATTCTCATTTTACCAGATAGAAGTCATTTTTATACAGCTTTATACACACCTCAGTCTGCGCGTGTCAATCGATTATTGATATCAAGAATTCGGACTTACTTAAAGAATGATCGTACTCAATGGTATATGAACGTGACAAGTATAAGTTGTGCACTTGAAAACAGCATTCACTCATCGACTACAAAATCCCCATATTTTGCTCTGTTTGGTCTAAGCATCGTTTCCCATGGATCCACAAACCAGTTATTACGCAACCAAAGTGCTTTTTACGACTCAACTTTATGTTTAGATCAAGATGATTATCTTACATTAATGCGCGAAGATTAAAGTCAAGAAAAAAGAAAGCACATAAAGCGAATGTTATAAAAATAAAAATAATAATACACCTTATATACAAATATGTATATGTTGACAGTGACATATTTAAAAAAAAACTTAATGCTATCGAAAAAAAAAATGTACCTTATTTTGAATTATTATATTAAAAATGAAATAAAAATAATTAAAAACTAAAAATGTATACACGGTATTGCATTATAACTACTATCAATAAGGAACCAAATTTTGAGAATAGAGTATTGTTAGAAACGGTGCAGAGCCTCTATTAATTTCAGATTTCGAATATGAATATATAAATAGGTACAATCTAGATTTTTCTCCTTTAATACATTGCTTAAATACACAAAAAGCAATAGTATTGAGTACCATTCCAGGTGTACAAGTAAGATCAGTCATAAACGATAATGAAATACTTGGAAGAAATCTTTTAATGATGGTTTCAAAGAATTAATTCCTATTCCATTAAATAATGGAATTGAATGAGTTATACAAGAAGTTAAGTAACTTAAAAAGTGATTTTGACAAACCTTACAAGTCATTATCAAGAAACCGGCCAGTTCAGCAAATTACAGTAAATAAACATGCTGAAATATTAGTAAACCGCTTCAAGCTCATTGGTCTCAAATATCTAGGTTCTTGATCAAATTGCGATCGACCTTAATACCTATAAAACAAAGGAACAATTTAACTATTTCTGTACCAACTATATTAAATAATCCATTGACAGTAGAAACTAGAGACGATCCAGAATTATCAGATTTGCCAGCACTTGAGAAAGGTGACCCCGTCTCTACAGGTCCCATTACAAAGAAAATTCTAATATTGTTGAAAACAACACATTCAAAATAAACATAGAATAAACATACAGGGAATAAGTCAGGAAGTTATCAAATCGAAAGGCTCAACACTCATTGAAATAATAATATATAATCAAACACGATTTCCATATCGTACATTTACATTTCGCTATTCCTTATAATGGAATACTAGGAATCGATTTTATTAAAAGATACAACTGTCAACTAGACTTCAAGCCGCCTGAAGACTGGCTCATAATTAGACCAAATAACCTCAAATATCCGATTTATGTTCCAATAATTTATTGATTTATAGTTAACAATGAACTGCTAACTTACACATATATAGTACAAATAAATATAACTTAAACTAACTAAATATTATATGATTCAAGAAAATCATAAATGTTTGATCCGATCAATAGAATTTTCCAAAGATATTGCAGGATATACTGCATTATAGTTTGAACAAAGCACCCGAAAGGGCTCATGAAGGGCAAAGTTGGATCTACAAATTGGCAAGTGAATAGGGTGAAAAGTACGAGTAAATCTTGAGGGAACAGCGATGTTAATATAGCTTAGGAGGAGGCCAGAATTCACCTCACCTATGAGAAGCTTATGCAAAAAAATTACTCCGCTGCACATTGTACGATGTTTTAAAGAATTTAGATCAATCAACATTAACCTTCAAGAGTAAGGTGGCCAACGCCTCACCGGGTCCCGATTCAGCTGTCGAAGAGCAAAAAATAAAAATTGCTTTTGGACTGACTCGATTAATTTTTGTTGATCAATATATTGAGGGCTCCAAACAGATGCGCAGTACTCCAAAAAGGAAATGTAAAGAGTCTCTGTTGTATACGGGTCGTCAAACTCCTTGGTCCAACGTTTTATGAAGGCTTAAACACCCTTAGCTTAACCAATGACCAATGACAATAATGAAATATGGCTTTTGAAACATAACTTGCTATCAAATAGTTACTCGCGTAATACGTTCTAAAGTAGAGTTTCCAAGATAGTAAGAGTGTGTGTGGGCTGTAGTCCGGTGAAAGGACATACATTTGCATTTAGTGTGATTAAGAAGCAACAAATTGTTGGAACACCATAATTGTAATTGATCAATGTCCGACTGTAGGCGAAGGTATGACATTTTGTCAGAGAATGATAGACAAATTTTTACGTCGTCCGCATACATTAGAGTTGAGGCAAATGACACTACTTTTGGAAGATCATTAATAAAAAGAACGAAAAGTAGTGGCCCCAGATGACTTCCTTGGGGGACACCAGAAAAAACATTTACGACGGAGGAAAGTTGATTATTGAAGAGAACGCGTTGAGTTCCGTTTGAAAGATAGGCAGAAATTCAGTTAAGTAAATTAGGTGGAAAACCAAGAAGAGATAGTTTATGAAGGAGAAGGCTATGGTTTACTGAATCAAATGCCTTGCTGAAGTCAGTAAAAATAACGTCAGTTTGGCATTTATTTAGGAAACTACGGTGGATGAGAGTAGAAAATTCGAGAAGATTTGTAGTGGTTGACCGTTGTTTTACAAAGAGAGATTATGGAGGCACACATATGTTGAAGTTGACAAGTGACCAGCTGTTCCAACAGGTTGGTATGGCAGAAAGTTTGGCTATACCACGATAATTTTCGACATCGGACCGTGAGCCTTTTTTATGAATTGGAATAATAAAAGATTCAATCCAAATTCTCGGGAACTCTGAAGATAATAAAGATAAGTTAAATAGAAAAGTGATTGGCCAAGACAGAGCTTTGGCACAGTTCCTTAGAACACAGCTAGGGATGTTATCAGGGCCCGCGGAATAGGACGATTCCAGCGACAGAAGGGCTTTAAGAACATAGCTAACTTCAAATTGAGGAACAAAAATATTATTGATGCAGAGCAAAACATAAGGGTAGGGAATGGAAAAGTCATTGGATTGTAGAGAGTAGGTTGACTGAAAAAAGTTTGCAAGAAGATCAGAAATATTTAAAGATGTTGATTCAGTTCGGTTGGGTAAATACATAGTTGAGGGATACGCATTTGATTTTCTTTTGGAGTTTACAAAGGAGTAAAAACATTTCGGATCATTACGAATGTTATCTCTACATTGAGCGATGTAGCATTCATAACATAGTTTAGAGGAATTAAGGAACAGCACGCGGGTCGTGACTTAATTGGAAAAATCTACGCAGAATTGGATTTTAAGTATTTTTTATACAACCTCGATTTTTTATTTTGAGGTAAGACAAGTGTTAAGGATAGTAAATAAATACAACCTTTTTGTTTGAGTTCTGTATTGAAACTGTTTCATTTTATTTAAAACTTCTTGACAAGAAACTTATGTGAAAATTTTATTCTTATCTTAGCTATGGTCTACGCAGAGACCTAATCTTTTAGTCTGGGCGGGGGAGTTATTTATTTTGCCCCCCGCACAAGAACTCTCGGTATTAGATAGCTCAAGTGGCCTGCTGTTACAGATTACAAGTCCATTTGAAAAACTGAACTCTTGTCGGGTCCCAGATCGTAAATTATGGCTCTTGATCGAATTACACAGTTCTACATGACATGTGCAGAGCTCATTAAATCTTAGACATAATATTTATCAGTGTTCGTCTGAACATTCTGGCAAGGGTCGGCAAACTGTGGTGTATGTGTTGTAATTACATAATTGATTCAATTGCAATATAAAATTAGTGGACTGTATTTATTCGATATATTTTATTTTGAATTATAAATTTAACTCCTTGCACGGCTTGAAATGACTTATGTTTTAGGATTACAAAATTTGAATTTTTAATTTATTTATTTTTAATCAAAACATTCTTTAACATAATTTATTTAAAACACAAATTGATTAAATATTAATTATACCGTTTGGTATGGCAATGGCTTGTAATTGCCTTCGTACATTTATTTTTCTTATAAAATATACAGTTAATACAAGTATTATAATTTTTGCATGTCCAGTTACATGATGGAAGTCTAATTCGTTTAATTCTAACTTGTGAGTCTTTAAATATTGTATTTCTTGTGTTAATCGATTGATTTTATCAGTATGATTTATTAAGGGCAAATCGAGCTGGTTCCAAACTATCTTCGGTACATCATTAACCTCTCCAATATAAGACACAGAAAATGTTCCCTGATCTTCTAGCTGAATACTGTGTTGGGCAACTAATATTTTGTCATCAGTTCGAGCAGTACAATCTGACCTTAGCGTTAATATCCCTTGCTCAGGTAAATCCACTATTTCTATTTTCGAGTTGCTGCACTGAATTCTAGCCTTAGAATGGTTCTGAACCTTAAAAAGCTAACTGCGCTTCCTTTCTAACTCGACCCAATATGATTTACTCTCAATCACTGATTTATATTTGCAATCTGATTGCATATTTGGTTTGAGAGGCTAAAGCTCACAACTATTATCGTTAGCACTACTCCAAGGCCAACTTCCTTCACAAACTCTTTTATTAGATTGCCATCTTTGACACTTATTAATGGTTGGTTCTGTCATGAGGTGATAAGCATCTATTTCAAAATTGTAAACTAAGTACTGAGAATCGACATGTACTGTAATCATACGTTCATCTAGCCTAAGTAGTACTGGGATAATTTTATAAAGCACCGAAGCATGTCTTCCAAGAAAGGTATTTTTGCATTGATAATTAACTTTTTATCTACAAATAACCCCCTAGCCGAGAGTAAAGTATAAACCTCTTTTAATTCTGTACCTGTTCTTTTTCCTGACAAACTGTCTTTTATTTGGGAAATCTCACTTTTCAACTGACTAGGTTTCAATATATTGGTATTAAGTCGACCATGATTGATGTCAATTAACAGGCTTATGACTCCGGATTGAATCTTTTCGCATTCATCTATAATGTTACTTAATTGTTTTGTTATCATGAAGAAGTTGATGGACTCCTTGTACACATAATAAGATTCCTGCAATACCGCCGTCATGTTCTCAATTCTTTTTTCATTCCTTTAAAGTTTAAATTAACTTCTTCAGTAGTTCTTTTCAAAATATTAGTCGTAGAATCAACTAAGGAAGTTTGTTTCCTACTTAACTCATTAAGATTATGTTGATTGCTTAATAAGTTTTTCATATTGTCCTCCATTTGTATCCTGTCGTCTTCATCCATTATCCCAAATAAAATGTGATAAAGCGATCCCATAAATCCAAACGGAGCTCGTTTATTTCTTGATTTCCCCTGAGCCATAAAAAGTTTATTATTTTCTTCTAAGTCTGAGATCTGCCTTTCTGTGTTATTGAGAACTAAAACACACTGATCCTCAAAACTAAGAAGCCTTTCGCAAATTACTCTCATTTTTGGGATTAAATCTTTACCTTTTTTAATCATCTCGAAATAAGCGTCCATATTATAAAATATAATTAAATTCCAAGAGGAGGCTACAATCTCTACGTCACCCATTGGATCTAGATATATAGCCGAAGTTTTGTTTATTTTCTCAATTGCATATTTTGGCTGATCAACTTTAGCTGAAGCGTAAGAGAATTGACACAATATACATAATAACAAAACCATTATAAAAGAAAGTTTCGATATTGTCGATGTACCTCTTGTTCGTCTTTCAGGTTTTTTTTCTTCAGGGTCAGATTGAACTTTGTCCACAGACTTAATTCCTTCTAAAGGACAAATTTTAGTGATTGGTCTAGTTACAAATCCATCTTTTATTTTTATTTCTACCACTCTGACCTTTTCATCTTTGCCCTTGTGGATCCTTTCTACTTTGCCTATTGGCCATCTGGCTGGATGGGTATTCTCATCTTTTAATAACACAATTTGTCCCTCTTCTATATTAGGACTGTCTCTCTTCCACTTGTGCCTCTGTTGCAGAGTATGTAAATACTCCACTTTCCACTTAACCCAGAAATCATTTTAATTTTCTGGATTAATTTCCACCTGTCTAAATTCCCAATTCTCTCATTTTCAATTGGTTCAACTATTTCTAGCTGTGGTCTACCAATCAAGAAATGTCCTGGTGTTAGGACTTCATCTTGATCAATTTCACTTTCATGGGTATACAATGGTCTTGAATTTAAGCATGCTTCTATCTGACATAAAAGTGTTGACATTTCTTCGTATGTCAGACTATTTTCCCCGATTACCCGTTTCAGATGGTATTTCATGGATTTAACTCCGGCTTCCCAAATACCTCCGAAGTGAGGTCCTGCCGGGGGGATAAAATGCCAATCAATTCTATCTTTTTCGAGCTGCGCGGTAATCATTGTATTTTCCATGATTGCTTTAACTAAATCTTGATCTAATTTTCTTGAGACTCCTACGAAATTAGTTCCGTTATCCGAATAAATATTAGCACATTTACCTCTTCTAGCAATAATTCTTCTTAGTGCTGCTAGAAATGCTTCCGAGGTTAAATCACTTACCATTTCTAGATGTATGGCTTTGGTGGCCATACAAACAAATACGGCAATGTATCCCTTATACGTCATTAGTCCACGATTCTTGGAACCTTTAACGAAATAAGGACCTGCGTAATCTATTCCAGTATTAAACAAGAAAGAAAGCAAACTTCGGCAAGCCGAAGTTTATATACCCTTGCAGCTATTGCAAGAATTAAACATTTTTGAAAACATTAAAATTATAGTTTACTTGCGTATAAGTTTAAAAACATTGAAGCTATGATGATTTGCAGCTCAATTATTTGATAGTTATTTTATATATTTTTATTGTTCCTATGGGAGCTATATGATATAGTCGTCCGACTTTGATGAAATTTAAACCGTAAATCGAAAATATTTAACCATTACTAAATGTCGAAGAACTAAACAAAAAATTAAAAAACAGAAAAGTTATAATTTTTTTTCAATTATTTTTCCGATTGTTCCTATGAAAATGATGAAATTTAAACCATAATTCTGAAATATTTAACCATTGCTATATGTCGAAGAACTAAACAAAAAATTAAAAAACAGCAAAGCTATAATTTTTTTTCATTTATTTTTCCGATTGTTCCTATGGGAGCTATATGCTATAGTCGTCCGATCCGGCTCGTTCCGACTTATATACTACCTGCAATAGAAAGACAACTTTTGGGAAAGTTTCATGCAGATAGCTTTAAAACTGAGAGACTAGTTTGCATATAAACGGACGGACAGACGGACAGACGGACATGGCTAGATCGACTCGCCTAGTGATGCTGATCAAGAATATATATACTTTATAGGGTCGGAGATGTCTCCTTCACTGCGTTGCAAACTTCTGACTGAAATTATAATACCCTCTGCAAGGGTATAAAAAGGGGTACGACATCGTAACTCTGTATCTAGGCAGGTTGCCCATTATTTTTTGTTTGTATCTCGCACACTTGACACATTCTTTTAAATACTTTTTTAATGAATTTTTTAACCCAAAAATCCAATACTTTCTTTGGATATAATTTCGCATTAGGTTTATTCCTCCATGCAAAGTTTCATTATGAGCATTTTTTATCAACAAGTTAGTTAAATGGCATTTGTCCAAGATTATTGGGTGCTTAACTTTAAATTCTGCACCGGAGTTTTCTAGTCTCGCAGAATACCATCATTATCTAAAAACGGATTTAACGACAATATCCTATTATTTGTCTTAATTTCCTTATTTGTTTTTAAGCACTTTATTTCTTGTCTTTTTTTTTTTTTTTTTTTTTTTTATTATTATTGTCGCCGGAATCGTTCAGGGCCATCTGAACATAACCGGTCGTTTAGAGGATGGGGTATATATGGTACATATGGGATATGGGCCTAGACTATATACAATTATTTACAAATATTTACAAATTGTTAACAAGGATTACAAAATTATTGTACAACATGGGAAGACAGATCGCTGGGGTGGAATCTCTTTAATCTTCTTAGAGATTGTGGGTCGGTCAGTCTGCTAGCCAGTGGGTTTGGATGGGTTCTTAGCCTGTCCGAATACCGTTGGCTGTGTTGGTTGAGGAGGTCGCCCACAGGAACAAGTCGCAGATCGTTTAGGATGGCCTGGTTTGTTACGTACCACGGAAGCCCGGATGCCCGTCGAGCAGCACGTGCCTGCACTATCCTCAGCTTGTTTAGCTGGTGCTTGGATGCGGTGCCCCATATTTGGATCGCATATGTCCAGGTTTGCGTAAGGATTGCTTTGAGCAGCAGGACCTTCGTTGAGAGATGGAGGCTTTTGGAACTCAGGAGCCAATCGAGCTTCTGGAGCTTGCGTACGCACTTGGCTCGGATTGCCGTTATGTGGGTGTTCCAAATGAGACGGTGATCCAGGTGTACACCCAAGTAGCAGTGTGAAGTGGTGTTTTTGATGGTGTCACCATTAAAAGTATGGAAGATGTCCATGACAAGCCTAAGAGTAAAGGTGACGCATGCCGACTTGCTGCAGTTTATGGCTATATTCCATTGCTTGGTCCAGCGCTCCATCGCACGCAGCCAGTCTTGCACTGCAGCCGAAGCTATCAGTTGGGACGTGTGGGACGCAAGCAGGGCCGTGTCGTCAGCGTAAGTAGCCAGAAGCATACGAGCGTTTGAGGTGGATGACGGAACTGGCATGTCACTTGTGTACATGGTGTATAGGAACGGACCAAGTACACTTCCTTGGGGCACTCCTGCATGTATGTATGATATTGTTATTGAATTGATATTCTTGTTGCTTTCTTATAACAATCTTTTCAGTTAGTTTTAATGATTGATTTGCATGAATCTATTTATGTATACTATTACTCGTATAATCTTTTCAATACTGGAAAACCTCACCAGTAAATTATAAATAGGATTATCGGTTTCATTGTTTAAAATTGAATTTATCAAGACAATTTCTCCTGTGGATTCCTGGTGAGGCCATTGCTCCTGTAGCTCAGATAACCACTTCGGACCTTTCCACCAAAGATCACAGTTAACCAATTGGCTAGAACTAATTCCCCTTGATGCTAAATCTGCAGGATTTTCTTCAGACTTCACATGATTCCATTTGGTATTCTTTAGTTTACGAATGTCATCTGTTCTTCGTCTAATAAACTTGACTTTGCTATCTCCATTGTTTATCCATGCAAAAGTGATAGTGGAATCACTCCAAGCGTAGATTTCCACTGTATTATCAATGGATTCATTAATTCTTTTGATCAATCCACTAAGTAAATGAGCTCCACATAACTCTAGTTTGGGAATAGTTTTTCTATTTTTAATTGGATTGACCTTACTTTTGCTGGCTATTATATTCACAGAATTTCCTACCTTAGCATATACTACGGCTGCATATGCCTTTTCGGAAGCGTCCGCAAATCCATGAAGTTGTATCCCCAAACAATTCTTGGAACTAATCCATCTTGGGATTCGAATCTTTTCTAAAGATAACAAACTTTCTTTATAATTTTCCCAATAATCTTTGTCTTCCTTGGATAACTCCAGATCCCACTCACTTTTATTTATCCATAATTTTTGAATAAAAAGCTTTCCTAAAACAGTGACAGGAGCCAGCCATCCTAGGGGATCATAAATTTTTGATAATGTCGATAACACTACCCTTTTGTTAGTCTTTTTGGATTCCCCGCAATTTACTTTAAATTTAAATAAATCATTTTGGGGTTCCCATTGAAGCCCAAGAGTTTTAACGCTTTCATTTTCCGTAATAGCAAGCACTTTGTTATCTCCTGTGTTCTCAACAGTTTGAGTTACTTTAAAATTGTTGGAAACCCATTTCCTTAAATTAAACCCTACCTTTTGTAGTTCCTTGGAGATTAGTTTAATTAAATTGTTGGCATCTTCCACAGAATCAGCCCCAGTCATTAGGTCATCCATTTAGAAATCATTCCTAATTATTTCACTCAAATATTTATTTTTACATTTATCAGCAATATCTACCAGAACTCTGGTAGCTAAATATGGTGCGGATGCAGTACCATATGTGACTATTGTCAATTTATAATTTTTTATTTTTTCATCTGGAGAGTTTCTCCATAAAATGTACTGGTATTGCTGATCCTCATCATCAATCTTTATTTGACGATACATTTTTTCAACATCCGCGGATACCACATATTCCCATTTTCTCCATTTAACGATAATGTCAAAAATATCCTTTTGAACTCGTGGACCAACCCACATTATATCGTTCAAACTTTTGTTATTAGTAGTTTTTGCTGAAGCGTCAAAAACTACTCTTAATTTGGTCGTCAAGCTCGAATCTCTGATCACGGCTTGGTGCGGTAAGAAATACTTACCTTCATTCTGCACTTCGACCATATGTCCTAAATTCATATATTCATTAATGAAATTAGTGTAGTCTGCCGTTAGTTTCTTGTTTCTTTTTAATTTTTTTTTCAGATTCATGAAACGAGCCATCGCTTGTTTCTTTGAACCCCCAAAGGTGACATCATCTTTAAATGGAATTGACACAATGTATCGCCCATCTGAATCTATCTTTGTAGTTTTTGTGAAATTATTTTCACATATTTCAGATTCGATATCATTTTTATCTTCATCCTCTACTTCCCAATACCGATCCATATCTTTTAATTCTATGGTGGTTGCTACAATTGTCTTCTGTCCCTTTGATTTTTTACATCCACCCGAAATCAGTTTTTTTGACCACTCCATTCTGTAGAATTATATTTTTCCCATTTTGTTTTGTCAACATTAACTTTGTGGGCTGGGATAGCCCTCATAAGTTTTGGGAGTACTAATGCTTCAACTTTTAAAATTTTTTGGGAAGCATTACATTTAATTGAAAGATGAATTTTGTGCTTCGAGATGCACTTTCCTGTGGAGGATACTCCACTGATCTCTGTTTGAGATCGAATTTTTTCTAGTTTTAGAATCTGCACAGATTCTTCAGAAATTATTGTGCTTTGAGAACCACTGTCAATCAAAGCTCTGAAATTTTCAAACCCTCCATTCGAGGATTTTATTTGAACGCGTGCTGTAGCAAGCAACGCCTGTTCGGATGTCCTGCAAGTGTTAACCTTTTCTAATTTTTGATTAACGTTATAATTTATATGTAGCATGCTGTGGTGATTTTTCTTGCAAATAGAACATGAAATTTGACATTTTTTATTAAATGAGTGTTTCAGACATTTGAAACACAAATGGGCATTTTTTACTTTTTCCATCCTTTCTGATGGATTTAAAACCTTAAATTTCTGACACTGGAATATAAAATGTCCCGAAATTTTACATATGGGACAATTATTAGTAGCTAATTCTCTTATATTGCTACTATATATTTTTTTTCCAGGCTTTTCATCCTGAACTGAGCTTATCGAACTTAGCCGTTGCTCTAAAAATTCAATGACGTCCGATAACGCTTGAATCTCTTTAGTTTTTTTAACATGGCTCTCATATAGTTGAAGAGCTTCTTTGTTAAACTTCCTAATTATTATGTGTGCAAACATAATATCCACTTCATCAGAAAGTTGTGCCTTCAATTTTATCATATGTATTAATCGTGTCAATAAATATTTTTAGTTGCCTAACTGAATCAACATTTACGATTTGAAGATCCAGAAGGCGGTTTAATTGATCGGAAAAAATTTTCCTTTTATTTTCGTACCGCTTGGTTAATAACTCCCAAGCGGCCTCATAATTCTCCCCAGATCCCAACAATAAGTGAGAAACCACATTTCTGGCTTCTCCCTTAAGTGAGATCTTAAGGTAACTGAACTTAAAAGAAGGACTTAGATCCTCTCTTAAATGAATGAGTTCATTAAACAACTCATAAAACAGGTCCCAGTCTTTGGAATCTCCATAGAACGTGGGTACCTGAATTTTAGGTAACGTTGGCAAATCATCAATTTTATGATTTCCAACGTTAACCTTTCCGGGCACAATTTGTTCGATTTTTTTTCATTGTGTTGGTTATTGACGAGATGTCGAACTCTAACTCGTTCAACTCCTCGTCATAACCCCTATCAGTGACATCTACTTGGTCGACTTATTTAAGACCTACTATTTTTGTCCAATAAAATTCTAATTTCTGGACTCTAATCTCAAAAGTTGAAACATTGTCTAGCTTAATGTTTTCAAAAGTTTCTTTTAAGTATTCCCGTACCTGTACTATTGCTCTATCTAATTTATTGACAACTTTAGAACTACTGGCCTCTAAGTCAACTTCGTCAGCTTTGTTTAAAACCCTATTTATCCTATCTTTTATGTTTGAGAGATCTATCATCATTTTCTCATAATGATTCTTCTTGAAGTAGTCATGATCGACTACTCCAATTTGAACCAAAACCGAATGATTTTGAACACATTCGGACCTTAATTCCTCATACTGTTTCAAATGATAGACTAGGTAGCTCTTTAAGGGTATGAATTAGTTTTGTAATTTCTACTTGCCTTTTTATTAAGGCAATAGTTTCAGCGGTCAACATGGTTTTGACTTTAGTTTTGTATATGTATATATATAAAAATAAATTGCTGTTCGTTAAAACTCGAGAGCGTCTAAACGGATTTATCTTTTTTTTAATATTAAAATGTTCGTAACTTATAAAAATAAATTTTAAGATTAACTTAGCTGGTGTCTTTGTTGTCGTCACTGCCGTTGTCGTCGTTGTAGTTGTTTTAGCTGATGCTGTTGTTGCTGATGCGCTTGTTGTTGCGGTTGTTGTTGCTGATGGTCGTTGTTGCTGCTGCTGCCGTTGTCCTTGTCTCTGCTGCCGCTCCTGTTGTTGATCCTGCTGGCCTTCCTTCAGTTGTCGTCTCTTTGAGGGTCTTCGTTGTTGTTTTTAAAGATGATTTAAGTTTTTTTTTTAATCTTTTTTATTTATTTATTTTTGAACAGTTAATATTGGGTTTTTTTTTTTAATATTTGTTTTCTGTCACTGATAGTTAAATATATATAGTTTAAATATATATATTTATATATATATTTCGATGTGTGGCCTGATTTTAATTAATCACTTTTTTTTTTCTTTCGTTGTTGTAAGGCCACGAATACGCCTCAAAATCAAATTGTTCGATGACAATTTATTATATATATTTTTTTTTATTTTAACTTGTCGATTTCTCGACCACAATTTCACAAAAAAATTTTTATTATTTTTTTATTATTTTTGTAAATTGCTTTAAACAATAAGGACTCTTATTTGTCCTTTTGCTTTTAAATTTATACTCTGTTTCTTACCATAAAGGGGAAAACAAGAGTCAATTAAGGTGTTGGCTTTCCTCTAAGTCTCTTACCACTGGTGGGGGAAAACTGTAGAGTTGCTCGTAGGACCAAAATGTTAAGGATAGTAAATAAATACAACCTTTTTGTTTGAGTTCTGTATTGAAACTGTTTCATTTTTTTTTAAAACTTCTTGACAAGAAACTTATGTGAAAATCTTATTCTAATCTTAGCTATGGTCTACGCAGAGACCTAATCTTGTAGTCTGGGCGGGGGAGTTATTTATTTTGCCCCCCGCACAAGAACTCTCGGTATTAGATAGCTCAAGTGGCCTGCTGTTACAGATTACAAGTGCATTTGAAAAACTGAACTCTTGTCGGGTCCCAGATCGTAAATTATGGCTCTTGATCGAATTACACAGTTCTACATGACATGTGCAGAGCTCATTAAATCTTAGACATAATATTTATCAGTGTTCGTCTGAACAACAAGTGTCTATTGAACCATGGGGGCTTAAAGAGTCACTTACCGATACCTCGGGAACGAAAAGATTTAATGACGACTGCAATGTCATTTTAAAGGATGACACTGCAGTTTCTATGTCATTACATGATTTTAAGAAGGACCAATCGATAGCACTCAAATGCTGATGTAAACCAACAAAATTGGCATTGCGGAAACATTTTACGCGTAAGGCCGCCTTAGTCTGAATTTCTGCAACGGTCTCGACATTCAACAACAGGGTTGGATGATAGGGGTCTTCAGGCAGAGAAAATGGAGGGCTTCTGAGGACATTAGCTAGAGTGTCGTCATTAACAAATATTAAGTCAAGAAGTCTTATCTGGCCCAGAGACAAGTCCGTCAGGCCGTCGATAAAGTCATGCTGGCTTTCCGTAAAAAGGAGAGGAAAAAGGAGTCCAATGAAGACATCCAAGACACGTTAGATATGTTAAAATCTCCCATTATAATTAGGTAGACCTCATCGGCAATAGAAGAAGATACTAATTGAATGGCAGACAGGGGCATTAAATAGAGAGAAGTATTAGATCTAAGAGGAATGTAAGAGCAAGTTATATAAATATTATTGTTATTGATATTAATTTTAACTGCAACGAATTCAATGGAAAGAGGGTTTTTAAAAGAAAAAATCTTCGATGAAAGTGAGTTGTGAACTGCAATTAACACGCCACCGCCCAGGGATATGCGGTCAGTTCTATAGATAACAAACTTATCAACGAATATTTCTTGATCGGAAACCGAAGAGTTTAGCCATGCTTCAATTAAAGCAATGACGTCGGCGTCGGTGGAAAGACTATTAACATAAACCTTACTCAGTTTATCCAGTAGGCTTCGCACATTTTGGTATAAAATTGACAGATTTGTT
The DNA here is from genome assembly GCF_018152505.1 of Drosophila elegans. Lineage (NCBI taxonomy): Eukaryota > Metazoa > Arthropoda > Insecta > Diptera > Drosophilidae > Drosophila > Drosophila elegans. Next base: position 412,297 of record NW_024545670.1, on the reverse strand, counting down.
TTCCTTAGTTTTTTGAAACAGCTGAATTTGAGCCACGAGGCTGGTTTTTCTGAAGATACTCATGTACTAAAGTATTACCTGGCCAAAGTGTAGAATCAAGTGCCTTAGAAAAATAGGAATCAGTGATACGAATTTTTAAATAAGAGATATTGAGCTTTTGCTTGAAAATGAACTTATGTACAGAAATAGTGTTGTCCTAACATGCTCGGCAGTGACTTCGGGATTAAGTCTCGTCACGAATATTGATTTTTGAATAACCACACGCAGAGGGATCCCAGAGACATCAGAAGTCGCCTCGCTGTTCCTTGGACGGTTAATTCTCGGAACACCACTTAAAGGGACATTAGTGCGTCTAGGAGCCGCAAGGCTTGGGCCAGGCAAATCGTTGGGGAAGGAAACAGCACCATATGTAGAAGCAGATGTAGGAGCAGATTTGGTAGCAACAGGAGCCAGTTGTAATCCAAGAGATCCATGTTTTCTTCCGGTAGAACATTACCAAGTGATACCATAGCCAACGAAACACGCGAGGGAACAGAAGAAGGGTCACAAGGAGTAGTGTGAGCCAGTGGCAGAGACGGTGCTAAGTAGTTCGGCGAAAGGTTCATATTATTAGCATTAGTTGGCGTCGAGATGGATGGTAAATCATAAACAGGAAGTTGAATATTATTATTTGGAATTTTTCTTTTCGGTGACTCGCTAAGAATCTTAAATTCAAGAAACTGAGATTCCACTGCCAGGAATTTGTCATTCATAGCATTGAAGAGTTTACGAACTTCAGCAAATCCAGTCCTAGTTGCCTACGCATACGCCGTACGCATTTCATCCGTCATCTTGCGGCAAGACGTGCAGGACCAAGTAAAACCAACTCGTTTGGAGATTAAATCACCAACACGGCCGTTGAAGCCAGCTCCAGCACACTTAACATGCAAACAGTTATCACATAACCAGCAGATGAGGTAGGTATCGCCACTAATAATGCCATTATACTCGCATTTATTAGCAGTGCAAGCGATGGTCATTTTGGTTAATATTCAGATCACTGTGCACAGAAGAAGAGGGGAGCGCGGTTTTAGTATATGAGCATCCGTATCAGCCTCGAGCGTGAGCGAGAAATGTTGGTCAACAGCTGCAAGCGCTTAACAGTAGCGGAACATATATCGTATAAACGTTGAAGCAGCAACGGGGTGAAGAGCGGTCAGATGTAAGCGTTGAACAGCAGAGCAGCAGCAGGGCAGAGAGCGTGTGAGCGTTGAAGAGCAGCAGCAGCGGTACAGAGAGCGGTCGGATGTGAGCGTTGAGCAACCGATCGAAACAAGTGCAACGAATGCAACTTCGTGTAAATGTGCGCAGAGAGCACAAAGAGCGTAGTGTCACTAACAGCACCAAACCTTAGGATTAGCGGTAAACACTGAACCAAGCAGAGCAATAAGAAAAATAGTCAATTGGTAGCTTGTTTTAATTTAAATAAACCGTCATTAACTTTTAATGTCTATCTGTAATACGTATTTATGTAGGTTGTAGGGTTACTGACAAGACAACTGAGCTCGGTAAAATACGTAAAACACCGGAAGAACACAGTGTGAAAGAGGAGCGTCGAATTACACGTCCGATTAGATGAAAGTCTCTGCGCGATTTATGTTCCAATAACATACAGTTCTGGCAACAACTCCCTTATTCTGCTAGCAAGATCCCAAGTCGTCTGAAAAATTGAAATAAATTCAGAAGAAGACAGTGTATTAATTCCGAATCAAGAAATCCAACATGATATTTATATTGCAAATACCATAGCAACAGTCCAAAATGCATACATAAGACTATTAAACACAACAAATACAGATCAGGTAGTTTACATGAACAATATTCAACATGAACCACTTTCAAACTACGATGTAGTACAGACAGCTTTCACAAAACTTCCCGCCACAATTTAATAAACAACTAACAAAACTATGCGCCCAGTATAGCGATGTATTCGGACTAGAAACCGAATCGATCACTACCAATTTTTATAAACAAACTGAGATTAAATGATTATGAACCCGTATACATAAAAAATTATAGAAATCCTCATAGTCAACAAGACGAGGTTCAAAAACAATTTCAAAAACTCATTAATGACAAAATATGGGAGTCCTCTGTATCACCTTATAATAGCCCATTTCTCCTAGTACCCAAAAAGTCACTTCCATAATAAAAAACTCTTGTCTGATAAATTTCCACTCCCTAGAATTGATATTTTAGATCAACTAACGTAGGTAGAGCAAATTAATGCTCATGCCTTGACTTAATGTCCGGTTTTCACCAAATTGAACTCGAAAAAAGTTCATTCTTTTCAACCAAAAATGGTTCATATCGCTTCACGCGAATAACATTCGGTTTAAAAATAGCGCCAAATTCTTTTCAGAGAATGATGACTATAGCTTTCTCTGGATTGGAACCTTCGCAAGTATTTCTTTATATGGATGATTCAATAGTCATAGGTTGTTCCGAAAAACATATGCTCAAGAATTTAACTGATGTTTTCGAGAAATGTAAGCAACACAACCTAAAGTTACATCCTGAAAAATGTTCATTTTTTTTTGCACGAAGTCACTTTTCTAGGATATAAGAGCACAGATAAAGGAATCTTGCCTGACGACAAAAAATACGACGTCATTCAAAATTATCAAGTCCCACATGATGCGGACAGCGCTGAAGATTCATTGCATTTTGTAATTATTACAGACGGTTTATAAAAATTTTGCTGAACATTCCCGTCACATAACAAGATTATGTAAGAAAGATGTAAAATTCGAATGGACAACTGAATGCCAAAACACCTTCGAACATCTTAAATCAGCATTAATAAACCCTACTCTGTTACAATACCCAGATTTTAGCTAAGAATTTTGCATAATTACAGATGCTAGCAAATATGCTTGTGGAGCAGTCCTAACATAAAACGAGAGTGGACTACAGCTTCCAGTTCCGTACGCATCAAGATCAAAAGGTGAAAGCCACAAGAGCACAACAGAACAACAGAACAAGAACTAGCAGCTATTCATTGGGCAATTAAACATTTCAGACCATATATTAATGGTAGACACTTCACTGCCAAAACAGACCACAAAGCACTTACCTGCTTATTTTCAATGGTAAACCCCAATTCCAAATTAACACCAATGAGACTTGAATTAGAGGAATATAATTTTACGGTAGAGTATCTAAAGGGTAAAGACAACTATGTAGCCGACGCGCAATCAAGAATCGTTATCACTGACTTAAAAAACATACAATTTAACAATATGGTTCTGAAAGTCACTACCAGAAAAAAAAATATAGACAAAAATCCTGCGCAGGAAAAGAACAAATTGAATTGCTTAAGTAATCTATAGATAAAGCTTCAAAGCCCAACGTATATAAAGTCATTAATAATGATGACGTACGTAAAGTAGTGACCTTGCATGTAAATAATAATATGTGCTTATTTAAATACGGAAAGAAAATTACAGCAAGATATGATGTTAGCGATTTGTATACTAATGGAATCATTGACTTAGGTCAATACTTTCAAAGGCTTGAAAAGCAGGCCGGTATTAACAAAATCAGCCAACTCAAAGTGGTGCACCGTGGGAAAATATCTTTGAACATGTTTCAATTGATAATTTTAAAATTATGAGCAATAAAATAGATTAGCGCTACTCAACCCGATGACCCTAGTAACGAATAATAAAGATAAAGAAGCTATATTGCCTACATTCCATGATGATCCAATACAAGGAGGTCATACACGCATTACAAAAAACTTCGCCAAGATCCAGACACACTATTACATATTAAACATACAAATATATAAAAGGTACATAAAGAAATGTCCTATATGCCAAAAGTCTAAAACGACTAAACATACCAAGACCCCATTAACTATAACCAAAACTCCACAAAAAGCTTTTGATAGGGTAATTGTGGATACAATTGGTCCATTACTAAATTCTAATAACGGAAACGAATACGCAGTACCATTTATCTGCGACTTAACTAAATGTCTAGTAGTTATACCAATACCAAATAAGAGTGCAAACACAGTAGCGAAAGCTATATTTGAAGATTTTATTCTAAAGTACGGTCCAATGAAGACGCTTTTTACGGACATGGGAACGGAATATAAAAATTCAATTATTGAAGATCTATGTAAAAATCTAAATATTAAAATGTGTGGCTACGGTACTTCGTTTATTGTTTTAATACGACACCCTCTATGGCACATGACTATTGTCCATATTAATTAGTTTTAGGTAAAACTTCAAATTTACCTAAACATTTTAATAGTATAGATAACATAAAACCCCTTTATAATGTATATAGATAGATTAAAAATTTTTATTTCATAACCAATTTAGTTCTTTTATAAATAAATCAATAGTTCTTTTATAAATATATCACATGTGGCCATACACAGTATAAAAACAATAAATAAAAACTTAAAAATAAAAAAAAATTAATTAAAATTGAATTTTATAATATCACTTCTTAAATTTTATAAAATTGTAGCGCTTGCTCTATAGGAAGGAAAAGATACGTGTATGGCTCCAGCTAGGAATGGAATTTTAGGTATTCTTAGCGCCATCTAAAGCTCGGCCGTAGAAGGTTCTGGCAGGGGTGAAAAGCCGAACGGGAGAGCAACAGTGGCATGTGTCAACTTACCCTATAATTCACCATAGATCGCTCTATAGGTTACCGCCAACATGGCGTGGGGATCGTTCTTTCCCATTTTGGCAGCAGAAGTATAAAGTATTAAAAGGTGCAACTCGTTCGAAGTAAAGTAATCGCGAGTCTAGAAGTTCCAACGCCAAAGGAAAATTTAGTATTCCCAGACGTTTGTGCAGCGGTCTGGGGTAAGTTTTTAAAGAATAAAGGGGAAAATCCAAGCAGTTCCTCAGTGTTTTTTTATTAAATTAGGCGAGCGAATGGGCGAGAATTCCAAGGCCCTAGAAGCGTAGGCAAGGCTAAGAAAACCGACAGTCGGCGCAGGCGCAACCAGTACATCGGGCGCACATCAAACCGAAGCGCAACCGTCGAACCCAGCGCAACCGTCGAGCCCAGCGCAACCGATTTAAAATTGGCAATTAGTGGCTTTTAGTTGTGTAAAATTTGTGTTTAGTGGGCATACGGACCTAACCTTATCTCTTGCGAGCGAGCTGAGCGCCGCTCGTATGTAAACCCAATCGCACACCCACACCGAAACGCACAAAGCAAATTAAGTTAAAGCTACCAATGTCTTAAGTTCGACACTAAGGGGAGATGTTCGATCGAGCGCAGCTTTAGTTTCGTTTCCCCTCAAATTCGCGTATGACGTCTTCTCGCGATCTGTTCTAAACAAAGGCAGATAAACCTGGAATTGGCAGCAAGTTTGGGCCAAATGAAGCTATAATAATACCCGGAAAGTTTGGCCGCGAAAACGTCCCAAGAGGGCAAAGTGATGACCTAATCAGGAAAAGTGGATTCGAGAAAATAAGTAATGATTTTTTATACCCTTGCAGAGGGTATTATAATTTCAGTCAGAAGTTTGCAACGCAGTGAAGGAGACATCTCCGACCCTATAAAGTATATATATTCTTGATCAGCATCACCAGACGAGTCGATCTAGCCATGTCCGTCTGTCCTTCTGTCCGTCTGTCCGTCCGTCTGTCCGTCCGTTTCTACGCAAGTAGGAACGAGCCGGATCGGACGATTATAGCATATAGCTCCCATAGGAACAATCGGAAAAATAAATAAAAAAAAATTATAACTTTGCTGTTTTTCATTTTTTTTTAGTTCTTCGACATATAATAATGGTTAATTATTTCAGAATTACGGTTTAAATTTCATCAAAATCGGACGACTATATCATATAGCTCCCATAGGAACAATCGGAAAAAAAAATTTAAAAAAATTATAGCTTAGCTGTTTTTTAATTTTTTTCTTAGTTCTTCGACATATAGTATTGGGTAATTATTTAAGAATTATGGTTAAAATTTTATCAAAATCGGACGACTATATCATAAGCTCCCATAGTAATAATAAATATATATAAAATAACTATCAAATAATTGACCTACAAATCATCATAGCTTTAATGTTTTTAAACATATACGCAAGTAAATCATAATTTTAATGTTTTCAAAAATTTTTAATTCTTGCAATAGCTGCAAGGGTATATCACCTTCGACTTGCCGAAGTTTGCTTACTTTCTTGTTTTAGGTTAATTTATAAGTTAATTAAGTTTTTTGTTAATCGTTTAATATGACAGTGGCGGGGCGAAATCCGTTCTACACTCATAGAAAACATTCCCAAAACTTAGAAATCTCGACTTTAAACCGGCTAGTCTTTGAATCAATGACAAAAATATCTTGATTCAAGAAAAAATTGTAATTAAAAATGGAAATCCTTTCTGATTGTTAGCTTTTAAGAAAAAAACGTTCTTAAAAATTGGAAAAAGACTTAATTTAGTTTCTTTTCAGACGACAACAGCAACACAAATTGTTTAGTTTTTAAAGGTGAATTTGCCATTGAGTTCCATACAGCAATATTCCTCAAAAATAGAAAGCCAGCCTTTGACATACAAAAGCAATTCGAAAGAAAAAGAACGGTAAAATACGAAGTCAACGATGTTAGTCGGATGACTTTGCCGAAAGCTCAAAGGGCGTTCGACTCAGCTACGTCATTCATTAGGTTTTTAAAGGAGAAATCGCCTTTGAGATCAATAAAGAAGTATCCCTCAAATATAGAAAAGCAGCATTTAGTTGAGCTGATTAATGGTAGCCTAGCGGCTAAGTTGCCTGACCATAAATCTGAGCAGTAAATCTGAGCAGCACGAGTTCGAATCCACCATCTCGAGATTCTTTTTTTTTTATTTGATGAAAAAGGAAAATCAATCACGTGTCCTAATGTGCTTAGCTAAGTTAAGGCAGACAAAAAACTTAAGGAAATTATCTAAAATGATAACAACTTTTTATTGCTAATACATAAAAACAATTTCTGAATATATAGTATCAGATTCAACTCTGAAAATATATGATTATGAAACAGTCATTACTTTTGACGTTCGTTCTTTGAGTGCGGACATAGCCTCCCGCGCGGGAGGCCTGGGTTCGATTCTCTCCGACGACCAAATAAAAATATGAGTTTTTTTATTCAAGTTTTGGTATTATTTGTTTATTACAATGTTCTAATGTGAATTTTAAAAATCATGTTTATCTTTATCATCTTCTCCCCCCTTGTTTGCACGTCGAAACTTGTCAGTGTATGTACTGCACGTCGGTACCGCCGACTGCAATTTCATACAAATACTGTTCGTGTCGCGACGCGTCCTCTGGCAGAACTCGACAAATTTTCTTATTTTTTAAGAAATATATTTTTTGCTTTAAGAAATACTTTTTCTTGTTTCAAGAAAATTTGTTTCTAATTTGAAGAAATATTTTTTCTTGATTTAAGAAATTATATTCTAGACTTGAGAAATTTTATTTCTTGGTTTAAGAGCTGCATTTCTTGTTTGAAGAAAGGAATCACCATTAATTTAAGAAACAATTTTTCTTCAAAAGAAGAAATTTCTATGAGTGTAGAAATCCTCTAATTGTGAAAAAAAAGTTATTTTTGCTTTGTACTTAAATTCTTAGCCCCTGTAGCTCATCGCATCCCGAGGAAAGCGCTTACGTCGATGGATTGCCTTAATTAGTGGCTTTTAGTTGTGTAAAATTTGTGTTTAGTGGGCATACGGACCTAACCTTATCTCTTGCGAGCGAGCTGAGCGCCGCTCGTATGTAAACCCAATCGCACACCCACACCGAAACGCACAAAGCAAATTAAGTTAAAGCTACCAATGTCTTAAGTTCGACACTAAGGGGAGATGTTCGATCGAGCGCAGCTTTAGTTTCGTTTCCCCTCAAATTCGCGTATGACGTCTTCTCGCGATCTGTTCTAAACAAAGGCAGATAAACCTGGAATTGGCAGCAAGTTTGGGCCAAATGAAGCTATAATAATACCCGGAAAGTTTGGCCGCGAAAACGTCCCAAGAGGGCAAAGTGAGGACCTAATCAGGAAAAGTGGATTCGAGAAAATAAGTAATGATTTTTTATACCCTTGCAGAGGGTATTATAATTTCAGTCAGAAGTTTGCAACGCAGTGAAGGAGACATCTCCGACCCTATAAAGTATATATATTCTTGATCAGCATCACCAGACGAGTCGATCTAGCCATGTCCGTCTGTCCTTCTGTCCGTCTGTCCGTCCGTCTGTCCGTCCGTTTCTACGCAAGTAGGAACGAGCCGGATCGGACGATTATAGCATATAGCTCCCATAGGAACAATCGGAAAAATAAATAAAAAAAAATTATAACTTTGCTGTTTTTCATTTTTTTTTAGTTCTTCGACATATAATAATGGTTAATTATTTCAGAATTACGGTTTAAATTTCATCAAAATCGGACGACTATATCATATAGCTCCCATAGGAACAATCGGAAAAAAAAATTTAAAAAAATTATAGCTTAGCTGTTTTTTAATTTTTTTCTTAGTTCTTCGACATATAGTATTGGGTAATTATTTAAGAATTATGGTTAAAATTTTATCAAAATCGGACGACTATATCATAAGCTCCCATAGTAATAATAAATATATATAAAATAACTATCAAATAATTGACCTACAAATCATCATAGCTTTAATGTTTTTAAACATATACGCAAGTAAATCATAATTTTAATGTTTTCAAAAATTTTTAATTCTTGCAATAGCTGCAAGGGTATATCACCTTCGACTTGCCGAAGTTTGCTTACTTTCTTGTTTTAGGTTAATTTATTAGTTAATTAAGTTTTTTGTTAATCGTTTAATATGACAGTGGCGGGGCGAAATCCGTTCTACACTCATAGAAAACATTCCCAAAATTTAGAAATCTCGACTTTAAACCGGCTAGTCTTTGAATCAATGACAAAAATATCTTGATTCAAGAAAAAATTGTAATTAAAAATGGAAATCCTTTCTGATTGTTAGCTTTTAAGAAAAAAACGTTCTTAAAAATTGGAAAAAGACTTAATTTAGTTTCTTTTCAGACGACAACAGCAACACAAATTGTTTAGTTTTTAAAGGTGAATTTGCCATTGAGTTCCATACAGCAATATTCCTCAAAAATAGAAAGCCAGCCTTTGACATACAAAAGCAATTCGAAAGAAAAAGAACGGTAAAATACGAAGTCAACGATGTTAGTCGGATGACTTTGCCGAAAGCTCAAAGGGCGTTCGGCTCAGCTACGTCATTCATTAGGTTTTTAAAGGAGAAATCGCCTTTGAGATCAATAAAGAAGTATCCCTCAAATATAGAAAAGCAGCATTTAGTTGAGCTGATTAATGGTAGCCTAGCGGCTAAGTTGCCTGACCATAAATCTGAGCAGCACGAGTTTGAATCCACCATCTCGAGATTCTTTTTTTTTATTTGATGAAAAAGGAAAATCAATCACGTGTCCTAATGTGCTTAGCTAAGTTAAGGCAGACAAAAAACTTAAGGAAATTATCTAAAATGATAACAAATTTTTATTGCTAATACATAAAAACAATTTCTGAATATATAGTATCAGATTCAACTCTGAAAATATATGATTATGAAACAGTCATTACTTTTGACGTTCGTTCTTTGAGTGCGGACATAGCCTCCCGCGCGGGAGGCCTGGGTTCGATTCTCTCCGACGACCAAATAAAAATATGAGTTTTTTTATTCAAGTTTTGGTATTATTTGTTTATTACAATGTTCTAATGTGAATTTTAAAAATCATGTTTATCTTTATCATCTTCTCCCCCCTTGTTTGCACGTCGAAACTTGTCAGTGTATGTACTGCACGTCGGTACCGCCGACTGCAATTTCATACAAATACTGTTCGTGTCGCGACGCGTCCTCTGGCAGAACTCGACAAATTTTCTTATTTTTTAAGAAATATATTTTTTGCTTTAAGAAATACTTTTTCTTGTTTCAAGAAAATTTGTTTCTAATTTGAAGAAATATTTTTTCTTGATTTAAGAAATTATATTCTAGACTTGAGAAATTTTATTTCTTGGTTTAAGAGCTGCATTTCTTGTTTGAAGAAAGGAATCACCATTAATTTAAGAAACAATTTTTCTTCAAATGAAGGCGACTCGCCTTTGGCGAAAATTAAAAGCCGATTTTACTAGATTTGAAGAAGAAATTTCTATGAGTGTAGAAATCCTCTAATTGTGAAAAAAAAGTTATTTTTGCTTTGTACTTAAATTCTTAGCCCCTGTAGCTCATCGCATCCCGAGGAAAGCGCTTACGTCGATGGATTGCCTTAATTATCGGTGAGTGAGAAAACCCAATTTGAATTCCATATCATACAGGAAAATATATAATCGGGTTCGAAAAGGAAAATAAAAATGAAAATTATAATATTTTAAGCTCAAACGGTGATAGAGAATGAGCAAAAAGAAAAAAAATGAGTGAAATCCAAAGCACTCTAATGTAAAAAAAAATAGCTCAATTTTGATACCGACTCAATCGCACGGGATAATTGTTCTGCAGTCGTAATTTTTATTCGTTTTTAAATTATTTATTTTTATGCGGACTAAATTCCCCTTCCCATTGGCCTAAGCCTTGATTTCATTAAGATAAAGAAAGAAAGATTACGAGTTAATTTACGCATTTTCCACATTTAACATTAATAAACTCTAATATATATATTACTTAGATTATATGTCGTATTTATATTCTTATGTCTAGTGTTAAGAATGTTTTTAGCTGTTTATAAACTTTTATAATGTTTTAAAAAAAATGAGATTGGCCGCAGCTAGTACCTGCAGATGTAGGGTAGCGCTTAAGGAAAGGGGTCGCTCAGGCTATTGAGCAGGTGGAACGATCAAAGGAAGGGTGGGCTCGACTGGACCTCTATAATATCTAAGGAGGCGAAAAGAGGAATTCAGCAGTATGAGTGTAATTTTTTTTTCAGCAGAGATGTAGTATGCACATATATCGAGCACTGTACCAAGAGTACTAAAAGGGAACACACTGTAACACTTTGTTGCAGTGTTTACATAATTTAAAGTCCGGGTTATAAGCCTAAGAGACCGAAATACGAACCGATCGCTATGCCTTGGCCCGCACACCGAAAGTGCAAGTGTCAGCATAACTGTATCACGAGCGGACTTCATGTATGTGCATATACCTTCGCGCTCCAGCCTAAGTGAGCATAGCTTTATATTTAAGAATACATAACCGTCTCTCCGCTGCCTCTCTTTGCAGCGCAGCTACGAGACTCAGAGCTCTTTAGCTTCTAAGTAAATTTGTAAGACACAGAAAACTCCTGAGAGCTGGAAGCGGAAAATACATCCGCTCCAGTTAAATAAACTGATAATCATTTTAAAACTTTTAACAATGGTTTTTTGAAATTAAATGGAATTGCTAAATTGAGAAAACCAGGAAAAAAATAATACAATAGTAGATTCAGGACCTGATTTAATTAATTAAATTAGCTTCTTAAAAAACGAACATGGTCTAGCCAAAAATTCTAGCACGAACTCGAAATAGGGGAAAAAATTTGTAGTTGCAAGGATAAGAAAGCATATCCTGGAAGTTATGGGTTTCTCAACAGTTAAACTCACAATTGATGGATCGAGAACTTGATTCAGAAGAAGCAGGAGGAATAGGAAAAACTGTAGAGCTATTCCGTGAAAATATTTTCTGTCGAGTCATATTTCCATGTACGGTGTACCAGAAGTTTTTGTAAGTGATAACGGATCACAATTTAAGTGTTCAGAGTTAAATGCAATTCTCATTTCACCAGATATAAGTCATGTTTATACAGCTTTATACACACCTCAGTCTAACGCTAGTGCGCGTGTCAATCGATCATTGATATCAAGAATTTGGACATACTTAAAGAATGATCGTACTCAATGGGATATGAATCTGACAAGTATAAGTTGTGCACTTCAAAACAGCATTCACTCATCGATTAAAAATTCCCCGTATTTTGCTCTGTTTGGTCTAAACATGGTTGCCCATGGATCCACATACCAGTTATTACGCAACCAAAGTGCTTTTTACGACTCAACTTTATGTTTATGTTTAAGAGCAATACCTGTTGACTTTAAAGTTGCACAGAAAGTCTTTTGGCGAAAATTTGGTCAAGGCAGTTTAAGTAAGAATTTCAATGCGAAACAGGGCCCGGTCTTTATCAAATCTCGAATTAGAAAGAAGGTTGTATCGAGCATGTACATATATTCTTGAAGATTGGCAAATCCAATTAGTAGGCTCCTATTCGGGTAAAGACATTCGAGTCTAAAATTCCCTTTTCCGTCTAACTTTCTAATTTTGTAGAAAGGTTTATGGTTATGTAATGAAGCAGTAATCGGTCTATGAAAGTTAGCCGTATTGGAACGCACTTCCAGTTTTGAAATGCTAATCTATGACTTGCGTACGAGACTTTCCAAGTTGCTAAAAAGCTAGAAGCACGCGACTTCAGAAATATTTTGTATTTTTCAAACGAGCGGCAAACAGAACAGACGTTCTAAAATTTTCTCCGACAAAAACCCAAAGTTTGGATACGACCGCCTACGTTAAAAGTGCTGTTAAGTTTTGTACTCCTGTATTGGGCTCAACATAAAGTCATTGTAGGAGAGGTTCCTGGTCGGTTGCAAACGCGGACAATAGATTTCAAGACAATTGTAATTATTCAAAACTTCAGGTTGTACAAAGTAATATGTAAAATTTTGTTATACCGGAGCCGTGCGTTCTCTGTCGTTCGCATTTGCTCTTTTCGCTATCCCTCTATAGTCTGTCCCTAGATGTAGCTCAATAACACGCCCGAGTAGCCATTGCGACGGCGGAAGACGGTCATTCTTGATATGTGCGAGATCGTTAAGCTGGAAGCTTTCTGACCCTTGGCGCCACTTTGGTCTTTGCTGTAGATGAGCCAGCCAATCACGACTCCAAGCTTTCCAAAAATGGCGTATCATTTTCTGTTGGGTTAAGAACCGTTCCAACAATGAGTAACCTATCAAGAAGTGTGCAGGGCCTAGCACTTCCAGATCATCTGCAACAGCTGTGAGAAGTAACCGAGCAAATGTGAAGTAACCGAGTTAAGGAAATATGCTGAGGTTACATCTAAAGAGAAACGGGGTTTATTATGATTTATATTTTCGAAACTAATTGTATATTTGCAACGCTGAACAGTTCTTTGACCCACCTCAAAAATAGATACTTGGATGCCTTTCCGATTTGAATGAATGGACTGCACGACGTGCTCAGATACGAGGGTTGCCTCAGATCCTTGATCGACGAGCGCGTTTATGACTGCCTGCAGACCATTAATCGGTTTTCCTACTGTGACGTGGGCGGTAGCCAAAAGCATCCTTGTGTGGCTGAGTGGCACCTATACGTTGCGCTTGAACCTTGCTGATGCGCAGATTAAATGTCCTGCGGCGATGCTGCCTCCATGGCAGGTGGCGCGTTGAACACCGCAGTCGAAGGCCGGGCAGAATGCGCTTCCGTTTGGTTAGCCGGATGCCTGAACCGGAAAGTTCAGTAATGTGTGGTGACGTTGACCACAGTCTTGGCAGCTTCTGCTCCTGGTGCAGCGAGAAAGGATGTGCGAATTACTTAGGCAATTGAAACATAATTTCGCCTTGCTCTCTATATCCTTTCGCTTGTAGCAGTCTAACGCCAGAAAGGCTGGACAACGACGAAAAATGTGGTCGCCGCCGCAGTGATAACATGAGCAGTTTGCACGCCCTCTTTGTTCTTACGTATGATTCAGTCGAATACGCCTGGAATTATCTGTCGAACTTGGGGAAGTATTGGAGTCGAAAGACAAGTTTCGATTTTCGAACCCATTCATTATGACTAGCCGATCGTTCAGAAATGACTCTTTGTAAGATGAAACTGTTGAATTGCTACCTTGACGATGTTCTCAAGCGTTGTGTGTCTCCTTGGGAAATTTCGATGCTACGTAAGGTGCCAACCAGTGCTGAGATTCCCCATCCATGCAAACATTCACCGAGCTTAACATCGAACGTATGGATTCAGTATTATCCTTTTGTTGCCTGGGCAGTGAATAGATTGTGTTCATATGGTGAGAGAAAACTAGTCGAGTATTGTTGTACCTATTAATCATTGTGCTCCAAGCCACTGCATAGTTCCCATCTGTAAGCTGCATTTCACGGATGACATTATTACGGCCTATCGGGAGCGACTCTTTAAGAAAATTCAATTTTTGGATGTCGCTTAGGTAGGAGTTTTTGTGTATAAGGCTCGTAAAGGCATCATTGCAACGCATGAGTCCCTCGAAAAGCCGTTCTCAACTAGTTCCAGTCTCTTTTAAGATAAATTCGCGTTTTCCTCGCTTGCGGATCTTTCATAAAATTTTAAAAACGGATTTAAGAGCTTGGTGACGATCTGTTTGCAGTATGCAATTTGTCCAGAGTGTGAAGCTCAGAATCGGAAGCCATGTTAGCTAGTGTAAAGTCAAATTTTTCGCAATGCACACCCCAACTACTTACCTTTAAAAAAGCTTGCCTCTCACACGACTTGCTCACTCAAAAATCCTATATACGAACGTGATCACAAAGGTAGATGCGCTTATGTATCGGGTTCCTTGCGCTGCCTCGTTGAGCTTGCCGAACTACCGCAACCGCTGTCTAACGGATTTTATTTACACTCTACATGTCGCTGAAATCTCTATGTAAACTTCACAGGTTCCTCTCATGGGCTCAACAGGAGGTCATTGTAACAGGGGTTCCTGGTCGATTGCAAACGCAGACAATAGATTTCAAGAAAAATGTAATTATTCAAAACTTCAGTACAGCGTTTCTGTCTCACTCTGTTTTCGCTATCCCTCTGCAGTTTACGGTGGTATGGTGGTTTAACACAGTAAATTGAAGCAATTTTATTACCCTATATAATAGCGGATCAACCAGTCCAACCATTATTTTTGGAAAACACGAAGATATTCAAGGAATACGCATTGGCTGATCCAAACATTGACCAACCTGGAAAATATACAAACGCGTCCCACCCAAGGGTCCGATCCTGCAAAACACAAAGTTTTGCTAGATCGTAGCAGAAATAGTAAATTCTACCGTCAATTCTTCTACCGTATGCGCAATAAATTCATAAAAGAGACAAACAATTTAATAAAAAAAACATATTTTGAACACGTCTCAGAGAGACGAGAGATATTGCAACCAAAGGGGTTTTCGCACTTGAACGGAGGACTACATCAGAAGTTTGGAAAGGCTACGTCGAGTTCATGGCAGAGTATGAAAAATTAGGTCACATGAAGAGTGTCCAATACATTTCCCCAAGGAGCATTACTTCATTCCACATAACTTCGTTTTGAAGCCCGACAGCACCACCACTAAATTCGACGCATCATGCAAGACATCAAGCGACAAGTCTTTAAATGACAAATTGCGTGCTGGGCCAACTGTCTAGAGCGTCCTAATCACGAAATTAATACAATTCAGAACTCACAAGTACGTTTTTATGGCAAAAACAAGTACCGTATGCATAAGTCCGAACGACCAGTTTCATCAGCTAATAGACTGGAAAAGGGACCAATCGAAAGAGATTAAATTTTATCGCCTTAAGATGGTAACGTATTGAACTACATGTGGCCCCGGGAGTTCCGTTAGTGCGAATTACTTCCAGGACGACGTAGTTTTATTATTTTAATGCTTTATTTATTATTATATATTTGAGTTAATTACAAACTGAGTGTTGTGTGGTGTTTTAAACTTTAACGAGTTTACAAAGTGGAGTGTGTCTCTGTGGACTGCTTAGCGTGAGATTTCGGCATCAACTGACTTTATTAGAGTTTTTCTCTCTTGATCTGTTAAACGCACGCATACATTAGCGATCTCTCTCTGTGTTGTCAGAACTGACGTCCACTCCGTGTGTTTCTCTGTTCTTGCTCTTCTGGTTTATTCCTAATTCCTACATTCGGCCCTCCTGACGTGGTGTTCGTCCCGAACTCCTTCATAAACTCAGATACTGTGGAAGTTTTCAAAGGTCCTTCGCTATCTCCCACTTTCTCCACATCATACCTGCCATGCTTGTGAACTTTGACGACCTTATAGGGACCAAGATACTTTCCTTTCAACTTTAAACCCACCCCATACTGAGTACGTTTAATCGCAACTAAGTCATTGACTTTGTATTGCTTTTCCTCTTTCCTTTTTGAATCAAAAGCTCTTCTGTTCTCCTCCTGTAAAGCTTGAATGTTTTCCCTGGCTTGTTTGCGTATCTGTTCACGCTCTTCGTCCAACTCTTCTATCAAAGACTGCTGCACCTGTTCTTTGAGTTCTGCAATGTCAACTACACGCATGTCCACACCTGTTAGCAACTTGAACGGGGTTACCTTTGTGCTGGATCTTCTCTTTCTCGCAGTATTCCTTGAATAAGTGCGATGTGAAAGTTGCACCACGATCTGACACGATCCTGAAGGGATTTCCAAATATTATGGCCTGCCTGTCTAAACAGTTTAGCACCTCCTCAACTCCAGTACTACGCGTCGGATACAACCAAACGTATTTTGAAAATGCATCGACAACTACTATGATATGATTATATCTTTTCTTGGTGATCTCCATCGGCCCTACGTGATCTATGTGATAAGTGACTAAAGGTTTGTCCCCCTTATCGATAGGATTTAGATATCCTTCCTGTTTTCCGGATTTTGCGTTAACCAAGATGCACTCCATACAGCTGCCTACAACTTTAGCTACTTTATCCCTCAACTTTGGAATGAAATAGGATTTCTCCACCAGCTCCTGTGTTTTCTTTGCCGAAAAATGACCTTGCTTATGAGCAATCTGTATAATCTCAGTCTTCATTTGAGATGGAATTACAATCAACTCTCTGTCTGGGTTTTTAAACAATATTTGATTGACGATGTAATAATCCTCATGCCCCTTTGTTTCAACTAGATTCCTGATTACCTTTGTCCACTCGTCTGCCACCTGAGCTTCCTTCAACTTGTGCATTACACTGTCAGTCAACACAAAACAAGCTACTCGACTCAGTGCGTCTACATGCCTCATCTTTGTACCTGATCGATGTCCTATCTCTTAATCGTAGTCTTGCAGATACATTGCCCACCTAGCCACTCGCAACGGAACTTCTTTCTTTTTCATCGTCATGGCGAACGCATTACAATCCGTGATGATTTTGAACTTCGTTCCCAAAACATAAATTCGCCATTTTGTCAAAGCTCCTATGACTGCTAGGACCTCCAACTCGTATAAGTGATATTTTTCTTCACAAGGCTTAGTTTTTCTACTCATGTACATGACAGGGTGTAAATGTCCATCCTCTGGATCCTTTTGTAGAAGAACTGCCCCAAAACTAAACTTCGACGCATCCGTATGTATTTCTGTAGCCAATCTAGGATTGTACAGTTTTAAAACTGGTTTGCTAGTCAACGCTGTCTTTAATTGCTCGAATGCTACCTGCTGTAACTCCTTGAACTCAAACTTTACATCCTTTCTCAGCAAATCTGACAATGGCTTAGCTATTACTGCGTATCCATCCACAAACTTCCTAAAATATGATGTCAAACCAAGAAATCGTTATATGGCTTTTTGATTAGACGGCACTGGAAAGTTTGCTACGGCCTGTGTTTTCTCATCGCTGGGTGTGATCGAACCATTTTCGATGATATATCCTAGAAAATCTACCCTGCTCTGCAAAATTTGACACTTGGTCCAATTGATTTTCAGCCCGTTCTGTTCTGCGACCTCAAGAACTCTTTGCAGCTTTTGTATTCCCTCTACGACATCACTGCTTGGGATGATAATGTCATTCATGTAAACCACTGCGTCACCGTTTTTGATGAGCTCCCTGAGAACTGCCATTATAAAACGCGTAAAAACTGCCGGCGAGTTTGAAATGCCAAACGGCACATACAAGAACTCGTACTGTCCGTTCTGTGTAACAAATGAGGTATACTTTTGGGAGCCTACTTCTACCGGAACATGAAAATAACCGTTGGTCAAATCCAGTGTCGTAAAAATTGTCGCTCCCTGTAACTTCTCAATCACGTTGTCCATCTGTATCTTAGGAAAAGTTTCCCTCACTATTTTCTCATTCAATTTGCGATAGTCACAACACAATCGCTTCTGGCCATTCTTTTTTGCCACGAGTACGATCGGAGAAGCGTACTCTGAAGTACTGGGCTTGATTATCCTTTGTTCAAGCCACTCCTGAACCTGCTCGTCAACTACCTTTTGTTCACTAAAAGCGATACGTCGAGGATGCTGAAAAACTGGCAAATCATCGCTTAATAAAATCTTCATCTCGACTGGACAATGAACATTCCTAATTGGTTTGTATTCGTCTATCATGCGTTTCACAACACCTCTCTGCGAGTGCGGCAAATGTAAAATGTCTACCTCTAGCTTGCTTTCTGCCTGCTCCATGGTCATCATACACAAACTCTGAAATTCATTCAGCAGCTCTGAGCATGAACTTCCGTTTTTCTCTTTCTCACGAACTTCAAACTTTTGTCCTTTACCGACCCGACTGTCTGATCTTCGAACCAACTCGGTTCCGTCCTTTGTCACTTTCATATCGACACTATCTAGAAGAGTTCTACCTAAAATTGCATCAAATGCCATGTCTTCGTCCGATATAATGTGGAACTCAACGTTGAGATTGATGCCATCAATCTGCACTGGTATTATCAGGCTTCCAAAAGTCACAATTTGGCTTTCCCCAATTCCTGTCAAACATTTTTCACCTCCTGTTAGGTTTTCTACTCCGAGCCTTATAAAAACGTTGCGTCGCAATAAACACAAGTCTGCTCCTGTATCTACTAATCCTTTGAAGGTTACTTTCCCAAACGAAACATGCTTCAACTCCAATCCCGAAGACGTGAACGTGCTTGTTGGCTTCACCCTGCCTTCCATCTGCACTAGATTAGTTGCCTTTTCCTGTTTAGTTTCTAGCTCAACCTTGCACTGGGCTGCTCTATGTCCTGGCTGGTTGCACCTAAAGCACTTGTTGTCTCTCTTTGGACAATCCTTCTTGATGTGAGACTCATCACCACAGTTAAAACATTTCCTAACCTTCTCAACTGCTTTCACTGTCTCCTTTTCACCTTTATAAAAGTGAGAATCATACTAGACGTGCTTCACCGATCCTCGCATTTTCTGATATGCCTCGATTTGAACTTTCAGCTCCTTTAGCTTCTTGGCTTGATAAAGTAAAGCCTTGTTTCCTTTCGAGTCTGGAATACCGTCGACAAAGTATTCGATCAAGCTTTCATCGTCTAAATCAATTGGCTTCGCCAATTCCATTAACGCGTACAGGTACTCTTGTAACGTTTCGGTTTTCTTTTGTTGTCGCTTGCCAAGTCTACGATGAACCTCTGCCGATGTAACTTTAACCCCAAATTCTTCTAGCAATGCAGCTTTCAGTGAGCCCCAATCGCCAATTTTACGCTGACTACGAACGTAAAGCTTAGCCGCTCCGCTGAGTAATTGTTTTGCATATATAAACACCTGCAACTGACTCCATTCAACCGTAAGTGCACACTCTTCAAGTTCCTCGATCCACTGATTAATGTCAGGTGAATCAGTTCCCGAAAACTGTGACACACTCCCCTCTACATCCTTTAATGTAAACCACGATCTACCTGTGTTCGCATTTCCAATTCGACTGTTCTGTTCGCTTACAATTTGATTTTCCCTGGGCGCACCATTTCCTGCACCTGCACCTGCCTGGTAATTGTCTGAATTCACTGATGTAAAAGATCAATCCTCATCATCATCCACTTCAATCGCAACTTCATCGTTTTCATCAGTTTGCAAACCATAGTGAGCAAGTAGTTTGTTTTGCAATTCGCCTTTTCTTCCGGTTGTACTAAGACCTAGCTCTGACAACTTAGCGCGCAATTCTGCCACAAGCAGTGCCAAAATCTCTTGCTTGTTCATTTTTACTTAAATATAATTATAGAATATAAGGATATAAAATATAGTGCTTACAAAATACAAAAATGTTTATCAAATCCGCCTGCACGGCAAAGTTAAGTTTTTATATATATACTGGACTTTCAAACTGTAAACTGTACTTTACTTTACTCTAAGTTAATGTGAAATGAATGTCAAACTTAACACTATGTTAACTTAAGCTGTTGACACAACAGTCCGACTGCAGGCACACAATCTGTTAAATTTCAAATTATTTCCTACTCTCCAATTAGACCAACAAGAGGTCTTTAAAACAAAATTGGTCAGTGCTGCTCTCCACTTCTCTTTTCTGGCACAGCGCCTTCTGCCAGCCAAGTTGCAAAAAAACTTGTCTCGCCTCTCGATGATATCTCTGTCACTCACCAAATTTCTTCAACCGTTTTCTTTCACCAGCCCAACAATACAGCTTTGGATTTGTACAGTTGCCTCACCAGAAATGTCTTCTCGCCGTGTCACCAATACAGCTTTGGATTCTTCTCGCCGTGTCACCAATATTCTCTTCCAGAATGTTCTTCCTTTTTTCGCTTTGACCAGCCTCCCGACGCCCGTGTCTTCGCCTTCTCCTGACGCACAACTTCTGCGATCCGCTTGCTACTGTTTCTGCTCCACGCCTTCCACTTTGTCCAGATGACCACCGCCAACGATCCTGCCTCTTGCTTGTTGACGTTCACCACAAAGTCTTTTCGCTGCCTCCAGAATGGTACTCGCTGTTCAATCGCCTTCTTTGTCAGTTTCTTGCCTCTTTCATTCGTTGCGCCAAAAACGAATTTCACAACTGCTCGAATGATGCGCAAACTTGCTGTCTCGTTTTCACTCACGCTGCCCTGCTTTGCAAATTTGTTTTTTTTTTTTTTTTTTTTTTTTTTGCGCAGCACACTTGCTTTAGTTTATAACTGTCTGCAACGACAATTCACAGAGTTTTTTCCACTTTTTTACCACACGACTAAGTTTAGAGACTTAGGTTTTTAACATTCAACTAAGTTTAGTGACTTAGGTTTGTAATATTCAACTAAGTTTAGTGACTTAGGTTTGTAATATTCAACTAAGTTTAGTGACTTAGGTTTGTAATATTCAACTAAGTTTAGTGACTTAGGTTTGTAATATTCAACTAAGTTTAGTGACTTAGGTTTGTAATAGTTCCAAATATTCCGGCTGAGCCCCCAAATTTGTGGCCCCAGGAGTTCTGTTAGTGCGAATTACTTCCAGGACGACGTAGTTTTATTATTTTAATGCTTTATTTATTATTATATATTTGAGTTAATTACAAACTGAGTGTTGTGTGGTGTTTTAAACTTTAACGAGTTTACAAAGTGGAGTGTGTCTCTGTGGACTGCTTAGCGTGAGATTTCGGCATCAACTGACTTTATTAGAGTTTTTCTCTCTTGATCTGTTAAACGCACGCATACATTAGCGATCTCTCTCTGTGTTGTCAGAACTGACGTCCACTCCGTGTGTTTCTCTGTTCTTGCTCTTCTGGTTTATTCCTAATTCCTACATACATCTGCTCTGTCTCTAGCAACAAAATGTTTAAACCATTTAGCGCGGTTACGAAAGGATAAGTATCCGTTGAGATAAGCCACGCTTCGAGATGACTTTAACGTGGACGACTGTCTCACAAGAGGAGATACAGTTGATGAAATTATTCAGGTTCGCGATGAACTGAATAAAATTCAACTTCCAGTTGGGTACAAGCTCCGCAAATGGTTCTCAAACAACACAAAAATATTAGAAGGAATTTCAAAAGAGGACATTGTAAGCGACGTTAGCATTGACGACAAGGTAAATTATCATCGATATGTCTTTAAAAGAGAAATTCCAGTGACTCAAGAGCTCCACACCTTTGTTGATGCATCGGAATGAGCATATGGGGCGGCAATTTAAATTTGTGCAAATTACAAAAACAACCAGGTTTCAGTTTTACTACTCTGCTCGAAGTCAAGAGTAGCCCCTAAGGTGCAGCAGACCCCATATCAAAGTTGCCTCAGATCATTAACAAACAAATTTTTGAAATCGATAAAGCGCATGATAGCTCACGTTGACCAGTCTCGCATATTAAATGGGATAACAACACCAATATGGGGCGGCAATTTAAATTTGTGCAAATTACAAAAACAACCAGTTTTCAGCAGCAGACCCTGCCTCGATTGGAACTGAGTGCTGCGGTGTTAGGAGCCAAACTCACCGACAGGGTCAGATCGGACATGTCCTTGAATTCTTGCATTACAGGATACTTCTGGAGTGATTCCATGGGGGTATTGACACGGATTATTGCAGCGTCATCAACATACCATACGTTTGTGCTAATAGAATTGCCAAAATTCTGGCAGTAACAAGTCAAGAACGTATCATCCGCGAACAAAGCAGCAGATTTCCTATCACCAGGTATCCTCTCCAGCAAACTAGGCGATCATAATCTGTTCTACGGACCCCTCTTTTTGCACGGGTCAACAAGCCAATGGCCCACCGCTCCGTCCTTTAGTCCTAGCGATCTGGAAAGAAATCAAAAATGTATAAGCTTGCAAATTTCAGCAAACATAATTGGACAAGAACTCTATACCTGCAAGCGCAGCAATTCATTCCATAAATTGCAGCGAATAATAATTGACATATAAGTTGCGTTTTTGCCACCAACCAAACAGAAAAACAACGTCAACTGTAACCACAGGAGAGCTCAACTGCGTACCATACAACAAATAGAGTTTTCTGCAGAATTACAACAACTACAACGTTATAAAACGGTGGACAAGAAAACCCGCATAGTATCATTATCTCCTGTATTGGACGAGGATGCTTTAAGAAGAGTCGGAGGCGGGTTGAAAAATTTAGTACGTCCTTACGTATCAAAGCATCAAATGTTCCGATTGCAAGGATGTTGCTATGGGAGATGCATGAAGAAAACAGGCATGCGGAGCTGTGGCCCTACGGGCTACTGGATTCTCAACGAAAAGACCATGGCCAGAAGCATAATTCACAGCTGTGTAAGATGCACCAGAGCAAGGCCCAAGCTGATGCAACAGATACCTGCCAGCCGAACAAGTCACACAAGCACCTCCATTTTTAAATTCCGGAGTGGACTATTGTGGCCGAGAAAAAGGCTAGATTTTACTAGATTTGAAGAAGATATTTCTATGAGTGTAGAAAATCCCCAAATTGTGAAAAAAAATTCTTTTTGCTTTGTACTTAAATTCTTAACCCCTGTAGCTCATCGCATCCCGAGGAAAGCGCTTACGTCGATGGATTGCCTTAATTATCGGTGAGTGAGAAAACCCAATTTGTATTCCATATCATACAGGAAAATATATAATCGGGTTCGAAAAGGAAAATAAAAATGAAAATTATAATATTTTAACATCAAACGGTGATAGAGAATGAGCAAAAAGAAAAAAAATGAGTGAAATCCAAAGCACTCTAATGTAAAAAAAAATAGCTCAATTTTGATACCGACTCAATCGCACGGGATAATTGTTCTGCAGTCGTAATTTTTATTCGTTTTTAAATTATTTATTTTTATGCGGACTAAATTCCCCTTCCCATTGGCCTAAGCCTTGATTTCATTAAGATAAAGAAAGAAAGATTACGAGTTAATTTACGCATTTTCCACATTTAACATTAATAAACTCTAATATATATATTACTTAGATATATGTCGTATTTATATTCTTATGTCTAGTGTTAAGAATGTTGTTAGCTGTTTATAAACTTTTATAATGTTTTAAAAAAATGAGATTGGCCGCAGCTAGTACCATGCAGATGTAGGGTAGCGCTTAAGGAAAGGGGTCGCTAAGGCTATTGAGCAGGTGGAGCGATCAAAGGAAGGGTGGGCTCGATTGGACCTCTACAATATTTAAGGAGGCGAAAAAAGGAATTCAGCAGTATTAGGGTATTTTTTCTTTTTCAGCAGAGATGTAGTATGCACATATATCGAGCACTGTACCAAGAGTACTAAAAGGGAACACACTGTAACACTTTGTTGCAGTGTTTACATAATTTAAAGTCCAGGTTATAAGCCCAAGAGACCGAAATACGAACCGATCGCTATGCCTTGGCCCGCACACAGAAAGTGCAAGTGTCAGCATAACTGTATCACGAGCGGACTTCATGTATGTGCATATACCTCCGCGCTCCAGCCTAAGTGAGCATAGCTTTATATTTAAGAATACATAACCGTCTCTCCGCTGCCTCTCTTTGCAGCGCAGCTACGAGACTCAGAGCTCTTTAGCTTCTAAGTATATTTGTAAGACACAGAAAACTCCTGAGAGCTGGAAGCGGAAAATACATCCGCTCCAGTTAAATAAACTGATAATCATTTTAAAACTTTTAACAATGGTTTTTTGAAATTAAATGGAATTGCTAAATTGAGAAAACCAGGAAAAAAATAATACAATAGTAGATTCAGGACCTGATTTAATTAATTAAATTAGCTTCTTAAAAAACGAACAAGGTCTAGCCAAAAATTCTAGCACGAACTCGAAATAGGGGAAAAAATTTGTAGTTGCAAGGATAAGAAAGCATATCCTGGAAGTTATGGGTTTCTCAACAGTTAAACTCACAATTGGTAGGTCGAGAACTTGATTCAGAAGAAGCAGGAGGAATAGGAAAAACTGTAGAGCTATTTCGTGAAAATATTTTCTGTCGAGTCATATTTCCATGTACGGTGTACCAGAAGTTTTTGTAAGTGATAACGGATCACAATTTAAGTGTTCAGAGTTAAATGCAATTCTCATTTCACCAGATATAAGTCATGTTTATACAGCTTTATACACACCTCAGTCTAACGCTAGTGCGCGTGTCAATCGATCATTGATATCAAGAATTTGGACATACTTAAAGAATGATCGTACTCAATGGGATATGAATCTGACAAGTATAAGTTGTGCACTTGAAAACAGCATTCACTCATCGATTAAAAAATCCCCGTATTTTGCTCTGTTTGGTCTAAACATGGTTGCCCATGGATCCACATACCAGTTATTCGCAACCAAAGTGCTTTTTACGACTCAACTTTATGTTTAGATCAAGATGATTATCTTACATTAATGCGCGAAAATTAAAGTCCAGAAAAAACAAGGCACATGAAGCTAATACCAGGCAATAGAGCTTAAGAGCAATACCTGTTGACTTTAAAGTTGCACAGAAAGTCTTTTGGCGAAAATTTGGTCAAGGCAGTTTAAGTAAGAATTTCAATGCGAAACAGGGCCCGGTCTTTATCAAATCTCGAATTAGAAAGAAGGTTGTATTGAGCATGTACATATATTCTTGAAGATTGGCAAATCCAATTAGTAGGCTCCTATTCGGGTAAAGACATTCGAGTCTAAAATTCCCTTTTCCGTCTAACTTTCTAATTTTGTAGAAAGGTTTATGGTTATGTAATGAAGCAGTAATCGGTCTATGAAAGTTAGCCGTATTGGAACGCACTTCCAGTTTTGAAATGCTAATCTATGACTTGCGTACGAGACTTTCCAAGTTGCTAAAAAGCTAGAAGCACGCGACTTCAGAAATATTTTGTATTTTTCAAACGAGCGGCAAACAGAACAGACGTTCTAAAATTTTCTCCGACAAAAACCCAAAGTTTGGATACGACCGCCTACGTTAAAAAAGCTGTTAAGTTTTGTACTCCTGTATTGGGCTCAACATGAAGTCATTGTAGGAGAGGTTCCTGGTCGGTTGCAAACGCGGACAATAGATTTCAAGACAATTGTAATTATTCAAAACTTCAGGTTGTACAAAGTAATATGTAAAATTTTGTTATACCGGAGCCGTGCGTTCTCTGTCGTTCGCATTTGCAGACTGTTTTCTCTCGCTCAGTTGCTCTTTTCGCTATCCCTCTATAGTCTGTCCCTAGATGTAGCTCAATAACACGCCCGAGTAGCCATTGCAACGGCGGAAGACGGTCATTCTTGATATGTGCGAGATCGTTAAGCTGGAAGCTTTCTGACCCTTGGCGCCACTTTGGTCTTTGCTGTAGATGAGCCAGCCAATCACGACTCCAAGCTTTCCAAAAATGGCGTATCATTTTCTGTTGGGTTAAGAACCGTTCCAACAATGAGTAACCTATCAAGAAGTGTGCAGGGCCTAGCACTTCCAGATCATCTGCAACAGCTGTGAGAAGTAACCGAGCAAATGTGAAGTAACCGAGTTAAGGAAATATGCTGAGGTTACATCTAAAGAGAAACGGGGTTTATTATGATTTATATTTTCGAAACTTATTGTATATTTGCAACGCTGAACAGTTCTTTGACCCACCTCAAAAATAGATACTTGGATGCCTTTCCGATTTGAATGAATGGACTGCACGACGTGCTCAGATACGAGGGTTGCCTCAGATCCTTGATCGACGAGCGCGTTTATGACTGCCTGCAGACCATTAATCGGTTTTCCTACCGTGACGTGGGCGGTAGCCAAAAGCATCCTTGTGTGGCTGAGTGGCACCTATACGTTGCGCTTGAACCTTGCTGATGCGCAGATTAAATGTCCTGCGGCGATGCTGCCTCCATGGCAGGTGGCGCGTTGACCTGCGGTGTCGAAGGCCGGGCAGAATGCGCTTCCGTTTGGTTAGCCGGATGCCTGAACCGGAAAGTTCAGTAATGTGTGGTGACGTTGACCACAGTCTTGGCAGCTTCTGCTCCTGGTGCAGCGAGAAAGGATGTGCGACTTACTTAGGCAATTGAAACATAATTTCGCCTTGCTCTCTATATCCTTTCGCTTGTAGCAGTCTAACGCCAGAAAGGCTGGACAGCGACGAAAAATGTGGTCGCCGCCGCAGTGATAACATGAGCAGTTTGCACGCCCTCTTTGTTCTTACGTATGATTCAGTCGAATACGCCTGGAATGATCTGTCGAACTTGGGGAAGTATTGGAGTCGAAAGACAAGTTTAGATTTTCGAACCCATTCATTATGACTAGCCGATCGTTCAGAAATGACTCTTTGTAAGATGAAACTGTTGAATTGCTACCTTGACGATGTTCTCAAGCGTTGTGTGTCTCCTTGGGAAATTTCGATGCTACGTAAGGTGCCAACCAGTGCTGACATTCCCCATCCATGCAAACATTCACCGAGCTTAACATCGAACGTATGGATTCAGTATTATCCTTTTGTTGCCTGGGCAGTGAGTAGATTGTGTTCATATGGTGAGAGAAAACTAGTCGAGTATTGTTGTACCTATTAATCATTGTGCTCCAAGCCACTGCATAGTTCCCATCTGTAAGCTGCATTTCACGGATGACATTATTACGGCCTATCGGGAGCGACTCCTTAAGAAAATTCAATTTTTGGATGTCGCTTAGGTAAATGCCAAAATTCTGGCAGTAACAAGTCAAGAACGTATCATCCGCGAACAAAGCAGCAGATTTCCTATCACCAGGTATCCTCTCCAGCAAACTAGGCGATCATAATCTGTTCTACGGAGCCCTCTTTTTGCACGGGTCAACAAGCCAATGGCCCACCGCTCCGTCCTTTAGTCCTAGCGATCTGGAAAGAAATCAAAAATGTATAAGCTTGCAAATTTCAGCAAACATAATTGGACAAGAACTCTATACCTGCAAGCGCAGCAATTCATTCCATAAATTGCAGCGAATAATAATTGACATATAAGTTGCGTTTTTGCCACCAACCAAACAGAAAAACAACGTCAACTGTAACCACAGGAGAGCTCAACTGCGTACCATACAACAAATAGAGTTTTCTGCAGAATTACAACAACTACAACGTTATAAAACGGTGGACAAGAAAACCCGCATAGTATCATTATCTCCTGTATTGGACGAGGATGCTTTAAGAAGAGTCGGAGGCGGGTTGAAAAATTTAGTACGTCCTTACGTATCAAAGCATCAAATGTTCCGATTGCAAGGATGTTGCTATGGGAGATGCATGAAGAAAACAGGCATGCGGAGCTGTGGCCCTACGGGCTACTGGATTCTCAACGAAAAGACCATGGCCAGAAGCATAATTCACAGCTGTGTAAGATGCACCAGAGCAAGGCTCAAGCTGATGCAACAGATACCTGCCAGCCGAACAAGTCACACAAGCACCTCCATTTTTAAATTCCGGAGTGGACTATTGTGGCCGAGAAAAAGGCTAGATTTTACTAGATTTGAAGAAGATATTTCTATGAGTGTAGAAAATCCCCAAATTAAATTCTTAACCCCTGTAGCTCATCGCATCCCGAGGAAAGCGCTTACGTCGATGGATTGCCTTAATTATCGGTGAGTGAGAAAACCCAATTTGAATTCCATATCATACAGGAAAATATATAATCGGGTTCGAAAAGGAAAATAAAAATGAAAATTATAATATTTTAACCTCAGACGGTGATAGAGAATGAGCAAAAAGAAAAAAAATGAGTGAAATCCAAAGCACTCTAATGTAAAAAAAATAGCTCAATTTTGATACCGACTCAATCGCACGGGATAATTGTTCTGCAGTCGTAATTTTTATTCGTTTTTAAATTATTTATTTTTATGCGGACTAAATTCCCCTTCCCATTGGCCTAAGCCTTGATTTCATTAAGATAAAGAAAGAAAGATTACGAGTTAATTTACGCATTTTCCACATTTAACATTAATAAACTCTAATATATATATTACTTAGATATATGTCGTATTTATATTCTTATGTCTAGTGTTAAGAATGTTTTTAGCTGTTTATAAACTTTTATAATGTTTTAAAAAAATGAGATTGGCCGCAGCTAGTACCATGCAGATGTAGGGTAGCGCTTAAGGAAAGGGGTCGCTAAGGCTATTGAGCAGGTAGAGCGATCAAAGGAAGGGTGGGCTTGACTGGACCTCTACAATATTTAAGGAGGCGAAAAGAGGAATTCAGCAGTATTAGGGTATTTTTTCTTTTTCAGCAGAGATGTAGTATGCACATATATCGAGCACTGTACCAAGAGTACTAAAAGGGAACACACTGTAACACTTTGTTGCAGTGTTTACATAATTTAAAGTCCGGGTTATAAGCCCAAGAGACCGAAATACGAACCGATCGCTATGCCTTGGCCCGCACACAGAAAGTGCAAGTGTCAGCATAACTGTATCACGAGCGGACTTCATGTATGTGCATATACCTCCGCGCTCCAGCCTAAGTGAGCATAGCTTTATATTTAAGAATACATAACCGTCTCTCCGCTGCCTCTCTTTGCAGCGCAGCTACGAGACTCAGAGCTCTTTAGCTTCTAAGTAAATTTGTAAGACACAGAAAACTCCTGAGAGCTGGAAGCGGAAAATACATCCGCTCCAGTTAAATAAACTGATAATCATTTTAAAACTTTTAACAATGGTTTTTTGAAATTAAATGGAATTGCTAAATTGAGAAAACCAGGAAAAAAATAATACAATAGTAGATTCAGGACCTGATTTAATTAATTAAATTAGCTTCTTAAAAAACAAACAAGGTCTAGCCAAAAATTCTAGCACGAACTCGAAATAGGGGAAAAAATTTGTAGTTGCAAGGATAAGAAAGCATATCCTGGAAGTTATGGGTTTCTCAACAGTTAAACTCACAATTGGTAGGTCGAGAACTTGATTCAGAAGAAGCAGGAGGAATAGGAAAAACTGTAGAGCTATTTCGTGAAAATATTTTCTGTCGAGTCATATTTCCATGTACGGTGTACCAGAAGTTTTTGTAAGTGATAACGGATCACAATTTAAGTGTTCAGAGTTAAATGCAATTCTCATTTCACCAGATATAAGTCATGTTTATACAGCTTTATACACACCTCAGTCTAACGCTAGTGCGCGTGTCAATCGATCATTGATATCAAGAATTTGGACATACTTAAAGAATGATCGTACTCAATGGGATATGAATCTGACAAGTATAAGTTGTGCACTTGAAAACAGCATTCACTCATCGATTAAAAAATCCCCGTATTTTGCTCTGTTTGGTCTAAACATGGTTGCCCATGGATCCACATACCAGTTATTACGCAACCAAAGTGCTTTTTACGACTCAACTTTATGTTTAGATCAAGATGATTATCTTACGTTAATGCGCGAAAATTAAAGTCCAGAAAAAACAAGGCACATGAAGCTAATACCAGGCAATAGAGCTTAAGAGCAATACCTGTTGACTTTAAAGTTGCACAGAAAGTCTTTTGGCGAAAATTTGGTCAAGGCAGTTTAAGTAAGAATTTCAATGCGAAACAGGGCCCGGTCTTTATCAAATCTCGAATTAGAAAGAAGGTTGTATTGAGCATGTACATATATTCTTGAAGATTGGCAAATCCAATTAGTAGGCTCCTATTCGGGTAAAGACATTCGAGTCTAAAATTCCCTTTTCCGTCTAACTTTCTAATTTTGTAGAAAGGTTTATGGTTATGTAATGAAGCAGTAATCGGTCTATGTAAGTTAGCCGTATTGGAACGCACTTCCAGTTTTGAAATGCTAATCTATGACTTGCGTACGAGACTTTCCAAGTTGCTAAAAAGCTAGAAGCACGCGACTTCAGAAATATTTTGTATTTTTCAAACGAGCGGCAAACAGAACAGACGTTCTAAAATTTTCTCCGACAAAAACCCAAAGTTTGGATACGACCGCCTACGTTAAAAGTGCTGTTAAGTTTTGTACTCCTGTATTGGGCTCAACATGAAGTCATTGTAGGAGAGGTGCCTGGTCGGTTGCAAACGCGGACAATAGATTTCAAGACAATTGTAATTATTCAAAACTTCAGGTTGTACAAAGTAATATGTAAAATTTTATTATACCGAAGCCGTGCGTTCTCTGTCGTTCGCATTTGCAGACTGTTTTCTCTCGCTCAGTTGCTCTTTTCGCTATCCCTCTATAGTCTGTCCCTAGATGTAGCTCAATAACACGCCCGAGTAGCCATTGCAACGGCGGAAGACGGTCATTCTTGATATGTGCGAGATCGTTAAGCTGGAAGCTTTCTGACCCTTGGCGCCACTTTGGTCTTTGCTGTAGATGAGCCAGCCAATCACGACTCCAAGCTTTCCAAAAATGGCGTATCATTTTCTGTTGGGTTAAGAACCGTTCCAACAATGAGTAACCTATCAAGAAGTGTGCAGGGCCTAGCACTTCCAGATCATCTGCAACAGCTGTGAGAAGTAACCGAGTTAAGGAAATATGCTGAGGTTAAATCTAAAGAGAAACGGGGTTTATTATGATTTATATTTTCGAAACTAATTGTATATTTGCAACGCTGAACATTTCTTTGACCCACCTCAAAAATAGATACTTGGATGCCTTTCCGATTTGAATGAATGGACTGCACGACGTGCTCAGATACGAGGGTTGCCTCAGATCCTTGATCGACGAGCGCGTTTATGACTGCCTGCAGACCATTAATCGGTTTTCCTACTGTGACGTGGGCGGTAGCCAAAAGCATCCTTGTGTGGCTGAGTGGCACCTATACGTTGCGCTTGAACCTTGCTGATGCGCAGATTAAATGTCCTGCGGCGATGCTGCCTCCATGGCAGGTGGCGCGTTGACCTGCGGTGTCGAAGGCCGGGCAGAGTGCGCTTCCGTTTGGTTAGCCGGATGCCTGAACCGGAAAGTTCAGTAATGTGTGGTGACGTTGACCACAGTCTTGGCAGCTTCTGCTCCTGGTGCAGCGAGAAAGGATGTGCGACTTACTTAGGCAATTGAAACATAATTTCGCCTTGCTCTCTATATCCTTTCGCTTGTAGCAGTCTAACGCCAGAAAGGCTGGACAACGACGAAAAATGTGGTCGCCGCCGCAGTGATAACATGAGCAGTTTGCACGCCCTCTTTGTTCTTACGTATGATTCAGTCGAATACGCCTGGAATGATCTGTCGAACTTGGGGAAGTATTGGAGTCGAAAGACAAGTTTCGATTTTCGAACCCATTCATTATGACTAGCCGATCGTTCAGAAATGACTCTTTGTAAGATGAAACTGTTGAATTGCTACCTTGACGATGTTCTCAAGCGTTGTGTGTCTCCTTGGGAAATTTCGATGCTACGTAAGGTGCCAACCAGTGCTGACATTCCCCATCCATGCAAACATTCACCGAGCTTAACATCGAACGTATGGATTCAGTATTATCCTTTTGTTGCCTGGGCAGTGAATAGATTGTGTTCATATGGTGAGAGAAAACTAGTCGAGTATTGTTGTACCTATTAATCATTGTGCTCCAAGCCACTGCATAGTTCCCATCTGTAAGCTGCATTTCACGGATGACATTATTACGGCCTATCGGGAGCGACTCTTTAAGAAAATTCAATTTTTGGATGTCGCTTAGGTAGGAGTTTTTGTGTATAAGGCTCGTAAAGGCATCATTGCAACGCATGAGTCCCTCGAAAAGCCGTTCTCAACTAGTTCCAGTCTCTTTTAAGATAAATTCGCGTTTTCCTCGCTTGCGGATCTTTCATAAAATTTTAAAAACGGATTTAAGAGCTTGGTGACGATCTGTTTGCAGTATGCAATTTGTCCAGAGTGTGAAGCTCAGAATCGGAAGCCATGTTAGCTAGTGTAAAGTCAAATTTTTCGCAATGCACACCCCAACTACTTACCTTTAAAAAAGCTTGCCTCTCACACGACTTGCTCACTCAAAAATCCTATATACGAACGTGATCACAAAGGTAGATGCGCTTATGTATCGGGTTCCTTGCGCTGCCTCGTTGAGCTTGCCGAACTACCGCAACCGCTGTCTAACGGATTTTATTTACACTCTACATGTCGCTGAAATCTCAATGTAAACTTCACAGGTTCCCCTCATGGGCTCAACAGGAGGTCATTGTAACAGGGGTTCCTGGTCGATTGCAAACGCAGACAATAGATTTCAAGAAAAATGTAATTATTCAAAACTTCAGTACAGCGTTGTCAGTTGTCGGGATTGCAGACTTTTCTGTCTCACTCTGTTTTCGCTATCCCTCTGCAGTTTACGGTGGTATGATGGTTTTACACAGTAAATTGAAGCAATTTTATTACCCCATATAATAGCGGATCAACCAGCCCAACCATTATTTTTGGAAATCACGAAGATATTCAAGGAATACGCATTGGCTGATCCAAACATTGACCAACCTGGAAAATATACAAACGCGTCCCACCCAAGGGTCCGATCCTGCAAAACACAAAGTTTTGCTAGATCGTAGCAGAAATAGTAAATTCTACCGTCAATTCTTCTACTGTATGCGCAATAAATTCATAAAAGAGACAAATAATTTAATAAAAAAAACCATTTTCTTAACACGTCTCTGACAGACGAGAGATATTGCAACCAAAGGGTTTTTCGCACTTGAACGGTGGACTACATCAGAGGTTTGGAAAGGCTACGTCGAGTTCATGGCAGAGTATGAAAAATTAGGTCACATGAAGAGTGTCCAATACATTTCCCCAAGGAGCATTACTTCATTCCACATAACTTCGTTTTAAAACTCGACAGCACCACTACTAAATTCGACGCATCATGCAAGACATCAAGCGACAAGTCTTTAAGCGACAAATTGCGTGCTGGTCCAACTGTCTAGAGCGTCCTAATCAAGAAATTAATACGATTCAGAACTCACAAGTACGTTTTTATGGCAAAAACATGTACCGTCTGCATAAGTCCGAACGACCAGTTTCACCAGCTAATAGACTGGAAAAGGGACCAATCGAAAGATATTAAATTTTATCGCCTTAAGACGGTAACGCATTGAACTACATCTGCTCTGTCTCTAGCAACAAAATGTTTAAACCATTTAGCGCGGTTACGAAAGGATAAGTATCCGTTGAGATAAGCCCCGCTTCGAGATGACTTTAACGTGGTCGACTGTCTCACAAGAGGAGATACAGTTGATGAAATTATTCAGGTTCGCAATGAACTGAATAAAATTCAACTTCCAGTTGGGTACAAGCTCCGCAAATGGTTCTCAAACAACACAAACATATTAGAAGGAATTTTAAAAGAGGAATTTGTAAGCGACGTTAGCATTGACGAAGCTGTTGAACATCACAGCGTAAAAACGCAGGGTCTAATTTGGATGCCCAAAAGCAGGCAAGGAAGAACGCAAAAGGGCCACTCTACAAGGATCACAAAAAGAATTGTCTGCTTTGAATTGGCACAGATCTTTAATCCGTTAGGGCTGTTTGCACAGACTGTGGTAAAGGCACAAATATTATTGCAACAACTGTGGGAGACAAAACTGGAATGAGATGACGAGTTGTCAGAAGATCTGCAAGGCGAATGGAAAAAATATAGTAAGGATCTGCTACAACTAGACAAGGTAAATTATCATCGATATGTCTTTAAAAGAAAAATTCCAGTGACTCAAGAGCTCCACACCTTTGTTGATGCATCGGAACGAGCATATGGGGCGGCAATTTAAATTTGTGCAAATTACAAAAACAACCAGGTTTCAGTTTTACTACTCTGCTCGAAGTCCCGAGTAGCCCCTAAGGTGCAGCAGACCCCATATCAAAGTTGCCTCAGATCTATTAACAAACAAATTTTTGAAATCGATAAAGCGCTTGATAGCTCACGTTGACCAGTCTCGCATATTAATTGGGATAACAATACCAATATGGGGCGGCAATTTAAATCTGTGCAAATTACAAAAACAACCAGTTTTCAGCAGCAGACCCTGCCTCGATTGGAACTGAGTGCTGCGGTGTTAGGAGCCAAACTCACCGACAGGGTCAGATCGGACATGTCCTTGAATTCTTGCATTGCAGGATACTTCTGGAGTGATTCCATGGTGGTATTGACACGGATTATTGCAGCGGCATCAACATACCATACGTTTGTGCTAATAGAATTGCCAAAATTCTGGCAGTAACAAGTCAAGAACGTATCATCCGCGAACAAAGCAGCAGATTTCCTATCACCAGGTATCCTCTCCAGCAAACTAGGCGATCATAATCTGTTCTACGGACCCCTCTTTTTGCACGGGTCAACAAGCCAATGGCCCACCGCTCCGTCCTTTAGTCCTAGCGATCTGGAAAGAAATCAAAAATGTATAAGCTTGCAAATTTCAGCAAACATAATTGGACAAGAACTCTATACCTGCAAGCGCAGCAATTCATTCCATAAATTGCAGCGAATAATAATTGACATATAAGTTGCGTTTTTGCCACCAACCAAACAGAAAAACAACGTCAACTGTAACCACAGGAGAGCTCAACTGCGTACCATACAACAAATAGAGTTTTCTGCAGAATTACAACTACAACGTTATAAAACGGTGGACAAGAAAACCCCCATAGTATCATTATCTCCTGTATTGGACGAGGATGCTTTAAGAAGAGTCGGAGGCGCGTTGAAAAATTTAGTACGTATCAAAGCATCAAATGTTCCGATTGCAAGGATGTTGCTATGGGAGATGCATGAAGAAAACATGCATGCGGAGCTGTGGCCCTACGGGCTACTGGATTCTCAACGAAAAGACCATGGCCAGAAGCATAATTCACAGCTGTGTAAGATGCACCAGTGCAAGGTCCAAGATGCAACAGATACCTGCCAGCCGAACAAGTCACACAAGCACCTCCATTTTTAAATTCCGGAGTGGACTATTGTGGCCGAGAAAAAGGCTAGATTTTACTAGATTTGAAGAAGATATTTCTATGAGTGTAGAAAATCCCCAAATTAAATTCTTAACCCCTGTAGCTCATCGCATCCCGAGGAAAGCGCTTACGTCGATGGATTGCCTTAATTATCGGTGAGTGAGAAAACCCAATTTGAATTCCATATCATACAGGAAAATATATAATCGGGTTCGAAAAGGAAAATAAAAATGAAAATTATAATATTTTAACCTCAAACGGTGATAGAGAATGAGCAAAAAAAAAAAAAATGAGTGAAATCCAAAGCACTCTAATGTAAAAAAAAATAACTCAATTTTGATACCGACTCAATCGCACGGGATAATTGTTCTGCAGTCGTAATTTTTATTCGTTTTTAAATTATTTATTTTTATGCGGACTAAATTCCCCTTCCCATTGGCCTAAGCCTTGATTTCATTAAGATAAAGAAAGAAAGATTACGAGTTAATTTACGCATTTTCCACATTTAACATTAATAAACTCTAATATATATATTACTTAGATATATGTCGTATTTATATTCGTATGTCTAGTGTTAAGAATGTTTTTAGCTGTTTATAAACTTTTATAATGTTTTAAAAAAATGAGATTGGCCGCAGCTAGTACCATGCAGATGTAGGGTAGCGCTTAAGGAAAGGGGTCGCTAAGGCTATTGAGCAGGTGGAGCGATCAAAGGAAGGGTGGGCTCGACTGGACCTCTACAATATTTAAGGAGGCGAAAAGAGGAATTCAGCAGTATTAGGGTATTTTTTCTTTTTCAGCAGAGATGTAGTATGCACATATATCGAGCACTGTACCAAGAGTACTAAAAGGGAACACACTGTAACACTTTGTTGCAGTGTTTACATAATTTAAAGTCCGGGTTATAAGCCCAAGAGACCGAAATACGAACCGATCGCTATGCCTTGACCCGCACACAGAAAGTGCAAGTGTCAGCATAACTGTATCACGAGCGGACTTCATGTATGTGCATATACCTCCGCGCTCCAGCCTAAGTGAGCATAGCTTTATATTTAAGAATACATAACCGTCTCTCCGCTGCCTCTCTTTGCAGCGCAGCTACGAGACTCAGAGCTCTTTAGCTTCTAAGTATATTTGTAAGACACAGAAAACTCCTGAGAGCTGGAAGCGGAAAATACATCCGCTCCAGTTAAATAAACTGATAATCATTTTAAAACTTTTAACAATGGTTTTTTGAAATTAAATGGAATTGCTAAATTGAGAAAACCAGGAAAAAAATAATACAATAGTAGATTCAGGACCTGATTTAATTAATTAAACTAGCTTCTTAAAAAACGAACAAGGTCTAGCCAAAAATTCTAGCACGAACTCGAAATAGGGGAAAAAATTTGTAGTTGCAAGGATAAGAAAGCATATCCTGGAAGTTATGGGTTTCTCAACAGTTAAACTCACAATTGATACGTCGAGAACTTGATTCAGAAGAAGCAGGAGGAATAGGAAAAACTGTAGAGCTATTTCGTGAAAATATTTTCTGTCGAGCCATATTTCCATGTACGGTGTACCAGAAGTTTTTGTAAGTGATAACGGATCACAATTTAAGTGTTCAGAGTTAAATGCAATTCTCATTTCACCAGATATAAGTCATGTTTATACACTTTATACACACCTCAGTCTAACGCTAGTGCGCGTGTCAATCGATCATTGATATCAAGAATTTGGACATACTTAAAGAATGATCGTACTCAATGGGATATGAATCTGACAAGTATAAGTTGTGCACTTCAAAACAGCATTCACTCATCGATTAAAAATCCCCGTATTTTGCTCTGTTTGGTCTAAACATGGTTGCCCATGGATCCACATACCAGTTATTACGCAACCAAAGTGCTTTTTACGACTCAACTTTATGTTTAGATCAAGATGATTATCTTACATTAATGCGCGAAAATTAAAGTCCAGAAAAAACAAGGCACATGAAGCTAATACCAGGCAATAAGCTTAAGAGCAATACCTGTTGACTTTAAAGTTGCACAGAAAGTCTTTTGGCGAAACTTTGGTCTTTCTTTGATCTTTATCAAATCTCGAATTAGAAAGAAGGTTGTATCGAGCATGTACATATATTCTTGAAGATTGGCAAAGCCAATTAGTAGGCTCCTATTCGGGTTAAGATATCGAGTCTAAAATTCCCTTTTCGGTCTAACTTTCTTATTTGGTAGCAAGGTTTATGGTTATGTAATGAAGCAGTAATCGGTCTATGAAAGTTAGCCGTATTGGAATGCACTTCCAGTTTTGAAATGCTAATCTATGACTTGCGTACGAGACTTTCCAACTTGCTAAAAAGCTAGAACCACGCGACTTCAGAAATATTTTGTATTTTTCCAACGAGCGGCAAACAGAACAGACGTTCTAAAATTTTCTCCGACAAAAACCCAAAGTTTGGATACGACCGCCTACGTTAAAAATGCTGTTAAGTTGTGTACTCCTGTATTGGGCTCAACATGAAGTCATTGTAGGAGAGGTTCCTGGTCGGTTGCAAACGCGGACAATAGATTTCAAGACAATTGTAATTATTCAAAACTTCAGGTTGTACAAAGTAATATGTAAAATTTTGTTATACCGGAGCCGTGCGTTCTCAGTCGTTCGCATTTGCAGACTGTTTTCTCTCGCTCAGTTGCTCTTTTCGCTATCCCTCTATAGTCTGTCCCTGGATGTAGCTCAATAACACGCCCGAGTAGCCATTGCGACGGCGGAAGACGGTCATTATTGATATGTGCGAGATCGTTAAGCTGGAAGCTTTCTGACCCTTGGCGCAACTTTGGTCTTTGCTGTATATGAGCCAGCCAATCACGACTCCAAGCTTTCCAATAATGGCGTATCATTTTCTGTTGGGTTAAAAACCGTTCCAACAATGAGTAACCTATCAAGAAGTGTGCAGGGCCTAGCACTTCCAGATCATCTGCAAAAGCTGTGAGAAGTAACCGAGCAAATGTGAAGTAACCGAGTTAAGGAAATATGCTGAGGTTACATCTAACGAGAAACGGGATTATGATTTATAATTTCGAAACTAATTGTATATTTGCAACGGTGAACAGCTCTTTGACCCACCTCAAAAATAGATACTTGCATGCCTTTCCGATTTGAATGAATGGACTGTACGACGTGCTCAGATACAAGGGTTGCCTCAGATCCTTGATCGACGAGCGCGTTTATGACTGCCTGCAGACCATTAATCGGTTTTCCTACTGTGACGTGGGCAGTAGCCAAAAGCATCCTTGCGTGGCTGAGTGGCACCTATACGTTGCGCTTGAACCTTGCTGATGCGCAGATTAAATGTTCTGCGGCGATGCTGCCTCCATGGCAGGTGGCGCGCTGACAGGCGGTGTTGAAGGCCGGGCAGAATGCGCTTCCGTTTGGTTAGCCGGATGCCTGAACCGGAAAGTTCAGTAATGTGTGGTGACGTTGACCACAGACTTGGCAGCTTCTGCTCCTGGTGCAGCGAGAAAGGATGTGCGACTTACTTAGGCAATTGAATTTAATTTCGCCTTGCTCTCTATATCCTTTCGCTTGTAGCAGTCTAACGCCAGAAAGGCTGGACAACGACGCAAAATGTGGTCGCCGCCGCAGTGATAACATGAGCAGTTTGCACGCCCTCTTTGTTCTTACGTATGATTCAGTCGATTACGCCTGGAATGATCTGTCGAACTTGGGGAAGTATTGGAGTCGAAAAACAAGTTTCGATTTTCGAACCCATTCATTATGACTAGCCGATCGTTCAGAAATTACTCTTTGTAAGATGAAACCGTTGAATTGCTACCTTGATGATGTTCTCAAGCGTTGTGTGTCTCCTTGGAAAGTTTCGATGCTACGTAAGGTGCCAACCAGTGCTGACATTCCCCATCCATGCAAACATTCACCGAGCTTAACATCGAACGTATGGATTCAGTATTATCCTTTTGTTGCCTGGGCAGTGAATAGATTGTGTTCATATGGTGAGAGAAAACTAGTCGAGTATTGTTGTACCTATTAATCATTGTGCTCCAAGCCACTGCATAGTTCCCATCTGTAAGCTGCATTTCACGGATGACATTATCACGGCCTATCGGGAGCGACTCTTTAGGAAAATTCAATTTTTGGATGTCGCTTAGGTAGGAGTTTTTGTGTATAAGGCTCGTAAAGGCATCATTGCAACGCATGAGTCCCTCGAAAAGCCGTTCTCAACTAGTTCCAGTCTCTTTTAAGATAAATTCGCGTTTTCCTCGCTTGCGGATCTTTCATAAAATTTTAAAAACGGATTTAAGAGCTTGGTGACGATCTGTTTGCAAACTTACTAATTTGTCAAGAGTGGGAAGCTCAGAATCGGAAGCCATGTTAGCTAGTGTAAAGTCAAATTTTTCGCAATGCACACCCCAACTACTTACCTTTAAAAAAGCTTGCCTCTCACACGACTTGCTCACTCAAAAATCCTATATACGAACCTGATCACAAAGGTAGATGCGCTTATGTATCGGGTTCCTTGCGCTGCCTCGTTGAGCTTGCCGAACTACCGCAACCGCTGTCTAACGGATTTTATTTACACTCTACATGTCGCTGAAATCTCAATGTAAACTTCACAGGTTCCCCTCATGGGCTCAACAGGAGGTCATTGTAACAGGGGTTCCTGGTCGATTGCAAACGCAGACAATAGATTTCAAGAAAAATGTAATTATTCAAAACTTCAGTACAGCGTTGACAGTTGTCGGGATTGCAGACTTTTCTGTCTCACTCTGTTTTCGCTATCCCTTTGCAGTTTACGGTGGTATGGTGGTTTAACACAGTAAATTGAAGCAATTTTATTACCCTATATAATAGCGGATCAACCAGTCCAACCATTATTTTTGGAAAACACGAAGATATTCAAGGAATACGCATTGGCTGATCCAAACATTGACCAACCTAGAAAATATACAAACGCGTCCCACCCAAGGGTCCGATCCTGCAAAACACAAAGTTTTGCTAGATCGTAGCAGAAATAGTAAATTCTACCGTCAATTCTTCTACTGTATGCGCAATAAATTCATAAAAGAGACAAATAATTTAATAAAAAAAACCATTTTCTGAACACGTCTCTGACAGACGAGAGATATTGCAACCAAAGGGTTTTTCGCACTTGAACGGAGGACTACATCAGAGGTTTGGAAAGGCTACGTCGAGTTCATGGCAGAGTATGAAAAATTAGGTCACATGAAGAGTGTCCAATACATTTCCCCAAGGAGCATTATTCATTCCACATAACTTCGTTTTAAAACTCGACAGCACCACTACTAAATTCGACGCATCATGCAAGACATCAAGCGACAAGTCTTTAAGCGACAAATTGCGTGCTGGTCCAACTGTCTAGAGCGTCCTAATCAAGAAATTAATACGATTCAGAACTCACAAGTACGTTTTTATGGCAAAAACAAGTACCGTGTGCATAAGTCCGAACGACCAGTTCCATCAGCTAATAGACTGGAAAAGGGACCAATCGAAAGAGATTAAATTTTATCGCCTTAAGACGGTAACGTATTGAACTACATGTGGCCCCGGGAGTTCCGTTAGTGCGAATTACTTCCAGGACGACGTAGTTTTATTATTTTAATGCTTTATTTATTATTATATATTTGAGTTAATTACAAACTGAGTGTTGTGTGGTGTTTTAAACTTTAACGAGTTTACAAAGTGGAGTGTGTCTCTGTGGACTGCTTAGCGTGAGATTTCGGCATCAACTGACTTTATTAGAGTTTTTCTCTCTTGATCTGTTAAACGCACGCATACATTAGCGATCTCTCTCTGTGTTGTCAGAACTGACGTCCACTCCGTGTGTTTCTCTGTTCTTGCTCTTCTGGTTTATTCCTAATTCCTACATTCGGCCCTCCTGACGTGGTGTTCGTCCCGAACTCCTTCATAAACTCAGATACTGTGGAAGTTTTCAAAGGTCCTTCGCTATCTCCCACTTTCTCCACATCATACCTGCCATGCTTGTGAACTTTGACGACCTTATAGGGACCAAGACACTTTCCTTTCAACTTTAAACCCACCCCATACTGAGTACGTTTAATCGCAACTAAGTCATTGACTTTGTATTGCTTTTCCTCTTTCCTTTTTGAATCAAAAGCTCTTCTGTTCTCCTCCTGTAAAGCTTGAATGTTGTCCCTGGCTTGTTTGCGTATCTGTTCACGCTCTTCGTCCAACTCTTCTATCAAAGACTGCTGCACCTGTTCTTTGAGTTCTGCAATGTCAACTACACGCATGTCCACACCTGTTAGCAACTTGAACGGGGTTACCTTTGTGCTCCTAGGCTCGATATTGTTTTTTAGCTGCTGTACTCTACCCACATGTTTGTACCAATTTCCTAGATTTTCTAGGCTCATCTTTGACAACATTGGCACCACGATCTTATGCATTCTCTCAACCTGCCCGTTACCTCGAGGTACACCTGTAGCGATCAATAAATGCTGGATCTTCTCTTTCTCGCAGTATTCCTTGAATAAGTGCGATGTGAAAGCTGCACCACGATCTGACACGATCCTGAAGGGATTTCCAAATATTATGGCCTGCCTGTCTAAACAGTTTAGCACCTCCTCAACTCCAGTACTACGCGTCGGATACAACCAAACGTATTTCGAAAATGCATCGACAACTACTATGATATGATTATATCTTTTCTTGGTGATCTCCATCGGCCCTACGTGATCTATGTGATAAGTGACTAAAGGTTTGTCCCCCTTATCGATAGGATTTAGATATCCTTCCTGTTTTCCGGATTTTGCGTTAACCAAGATGCACTCCACACAGCTGCCTACAACTTTAGCTACTTTATCCCTCAACTTTGGAATGAAATAGGATTTCTCCACCAGCTCCTGTGTTTTCTTTGCCGAAAAATGACCTTGCTTATGAGCAATCTGTATAATCTCAGTCTCCATTTTAGATGGAATTACAATCAACTCTCTGTCTGGGTTTTTAAACAATATTTGATTGACGATGTAATAATCCTCATGCCCCTTTGTTTCAACTAGATTCCTGATTACCTTTGTCCACTCGTCTGCCACCTGAGCTTCCTTCAACTTGTGCATTACACTGTCAGTCAACACAAAATAAGCTACTCGACTCAGTGCGTCTACATGCCTCATCTTTGTACCTGATCGATGTCCTATCTCTTAATCGTAGTCTTGCAGATACATTGCCCACCTAGCCACTCG
The DNA here is from genome assembly GCF_018152505.1 of Drosophila elegans. NCBI lineage: Eukaryota > Metazoa > Arthropoda > Insecta > Diptera > Drosophilidae > Drosophila > Drosophila elegans. Next base: position 369,641 of record NW_024545670.1, on the reverse strand, counting down.
CAACGGAACTTCTTTCTTTTTCATCGTCATGGCGAACGCATTACAATCCGTGATGATTTTGAACTTCGTTCCCAAAACATAAATTCGCCATTTTGTCAAAGCTCCTATGACTGCTAGGACCTCCAACTCGTATGAGTGATATTTTTCTTCACAAGGCTTAGTTTTTCTACTCATGTACATGACAGGGTGTAAATGTCCATCCTCTGGATCCTTTTGTAGAAGAACTGCCCCAAAACCAAACTTCGACGCATCCGTGTGTATTTCTGTAGCCAATCTAGGATTGTACAGTTTTAAAACTGGTTTGCTAGTCAACGCTGTCTTTAATTGCTCGAATGCTACCTGCTGTAACTCCTTGAACTCAAACTTTACATCCTTTCTCAGCAAATCTGACAATGGCTTAGCTATTACTGCGTATCCATCCACAAACTTCCTAAAATATGATGTCAAACCAAGAAATCGTTATATGGCTTTTTGATTAGACGGCACTGGAAAGTTTGCTACGGCCTGTGTTTTCTCATCGCTGGGTGTGATCGAACCATTTTCGATGATATATCCTAGAAAATCTACCCTGCTCTGCAAAATTTGACACTTGGTCCAATTGATTTTCAGCCCGTTCTGTTCTGCGACCTCAAGAACTCTTTGCAGCTTTTGTATTCCCTCTACGACATCACTGCTTGGGATGATAATGTCATTCATGTAAACCACTGCGTCACCGTTTTTGATGAGCTCCCTGAGAACTGCCATTATAAAACGCGTAAAAACTGCCGGCGAGTTTGAAATGCCAAACGGCACATACAAGAACTCGTACTGTCCGTTCTGTGTAACAAATGATGTATACTTTTGGGAGCCTACTTCTACCGGAACATGAAAATAACCGTTGGTCAAATCCAGTGTCGTAAAAATTGTCGCTCCCTGTAACTTCTCAATCACGTTGTCCATCTGTATCATAGGAAAATTGTCCCTCACTATTTTCTCATTCAATTTGCGATAGTCACAACACAATCGCTTCTGGCCATACTTTTTTGCCACGAGTACGATCGGAGAAGCGTACTCTGAAGTACTGGGCTTGATTATCCTTTGTTCAAGCCACTCCTGAACCTGCTCGTCAACTACCTTTTGTTCACTAAAAGCGATACGTCGAGGATGCTGAAAAACTGGCAAATCATCGCTTAATAAAATCTTCATCTCGACTGGACAATGAACATTCCTAATTGGTTTGTATTCGTCTATCATGCGTTTCACAACACCTCTCTGCGAGTGCGGCAAATGTAAAATGTCTACCTCTAGCTTGCTTTCTGCCTGCTCCATGGTCATCATACACAAACTCTGAAATTCATTCAGCAGCTCTGAGCATGAACTTCCGTTTTTCTCTTTCTCACGAACTTCAAACTTTTGTCCTTTACCGACCCGACTGTCTGATCTTCGAACCAACTCGGTTCCGTCCTTTGTCACTTTCATATCGACACTATCTAGAAGAGTTCTACCTAAAATTGCATCAAATGCCATGTCTTCGTCCGATATAATGTAGAACTCAACGTTGAGATTGATGCCATCAATCTGCACTGGTATTATCAGGCTTCCAAAAGTCACAATTTGGCTTTCCCCAATTCCTGTCAAACATTTTTCACCTCCTGTTAGGTTTTCTACTCCGAGCCTTATAAAAACGTTGCGTCGCAATAAACACAAGTCTGCTCCTGTATCTACTAATCCTTTGAAGGTTACTTTCCCAAACGAAACATGCTTCAACTCCAATCCCGAAGACGTGAACGTGCTTGTTGGCTTCACCCTGCCTTCCATCTGCACTAGATTAGTTGCCTTTTCCTGTTTAGTTTCTAGCTCAACCTTGCACTGGGCTGCTCTATGTCCTGGCTGGTTGCACCTAAAGCACTTGTTGTCTCTCTTTGGACAATCCTTCTTGATGTGAGACTCATCACCACAGTTAAAACATTTCCTAACCTTCTCAACTGCTTTCACTGTCTCCTTTTCACCTTTATAAAAGTGAGAGTCATACTAGACGTGCTTCACCGATCCTCGCATTTTCTGATATGCCTCGATTTGAACTTTCAGCTCCTTTAGCTTCTTGGCTTGATAAAGTAAAGCCTTGTTTCCTTTCGAGTCTGGCATACCGTCGACAAAGTATTCGATCAAGCTTTCATCGTCTAAATCAATTGGCTTCGCCAATTCCATTAACGCGTACAGGTACTCTTGTAACGTTTCGGTTTTCTTTTGTTGTCGCTTGCCAAGTCTACGATGAACCTCTGCCGATGTAACTTTAACCCCAAATTCTTCTAGCAATGCAGCTTTCAGTGAGCCCCAATCGCCAATTTTACGCTGACTACGAACGTAAAGCTTAGCCGCTCCGCTGAGTAATTGTTTTGCATATATAAACACCTGCAACTGACTCATTCAACCGTAAGTGCACACTCTTCAAGTTCCTCGATCCACTGATTAATGTCAGGTGAATCAGTTCCCGAAAACTGTGACACACTCCCCTCTACATCCTTTAATGTAAACCACGATCTACCTGTGTTCGCATTTCCAATTCAACTGTTCTGTTCGCTTACAATTCGATTTTCCCTGGGCGCACCATTTCCTGCACCTGCACCTGCCTGGTAATTGTCTGAATTCACTGATGTAAAAGATCCATCCTCATCATCATCCACTTCAATCGCAACTTCATCGTTTTCATCAGTTTGCAAACCATAGTGAGCAAGTAGTTTGTTTTGCAATTCGCCTTTTCTTCCGGTTGTACTAAGATCTAGCTCTGACAACTTAGCGCGCAATTCTGCCACAAGCAGTGCCAAAATCTCTTGCTTGTTCATTTTTACTTAAATATAATTATAGAATATAAGGATATAAAATATAGTGCTTATAAAATACAAAAATGTTTATCAAATCCGCCTGCACGGCAAAGTTAAGTTTTTATATATATACTGGACTTTCAAACTGTAAACTGTACTTTACTTTACTCTAAGTTAATGTGAAATGAATGTCAAACTTAACACTATGTTAACTTAAGCTGTTGACACAACAGTCCGACTGCAGGCACACAATCTGTTAAATTTCAAATTATTTCCTACTCTCCAATTAGACCAACAAGAGGTCTTTAAAACAAAATTGGTCAGTGCTGCTCTCCACTTCTCTTTTCTGGCACAGCGCCTTCTGCCAGCCAAGTTGCAAAAAAACTTGTCTCGCCTCTCGATGATATCTCTGTCACTCACCAAATTTCTTCAACCGTTTTCTTTCACCAGCCCAACAATACAGCTTTGGATTTGTACAGTTGCCTCACCAGAAATGTCTTCTCGCCGTGTCACCAATACAGCTTTGGATTCTTCTCGCCGTGTCACCAATATTCTCTTCCAGAATGTTCTTCCTTCTTTCGCTTTGACCAGCCTCCTGACGCCCGTGTCTTCGCCTTCTCCTGACGCACAACTTCTGCGATCCGCTTGCTACTGTTTCTGCTCCACGCCTTCCACTTTGTCCAGATGACCACCGCCAACGATCCTGCCTCTTGCTTGTTGACGTTCACCACAAAGTCTTTTCGCTGCCTCCAGAATGGTACTCGCTGTTCAATCGCCTTCTTTGTCAGTTTCTTGCCTCTTTCATTCGTTGCGCCAAAAACGAATTTCACAACTGCTCGAATGATGCGCAAACTTGCTGTCTCGTTTTCACTCACGCTGCCCTGCTTTGCAAATTTGTCTTTTTTTTTTTTTTTTTTTTTTTTTTGCAGCACACTTGCTTTAGTTTATAACTGTCTGCAACGACAATTCACAGAGTTTTTTCCACTTTTTTTACCACACGACTAAGTTTAGAGACTTAGGTTTTTAACATTCAACTAAGTTTAGTGACTTAGGTTTGTAATATTCAACTAAGTTTAGTGACTTAGGTTTGTAATATTCAACTAAGTTTAGTGACTTAGGTTTGTAATATTCAACTAAGTTTAGTGACTTAGGTTTGTAATAGTTCCAAATATTCCGGCTGAGCCCCCAAATTTGTGGCCCCAGGAGTTCTGTTAGTGCGAATTACTTCCAGGACGACGTAGTTTTATTATTTTAATGCTTTATTTATTATTATATATTTGAGTTAATTACAAACTGAGTGTTGTGTGGTGTTTTAAACTTTAACGAGTTTACAAAGTGGAGTGTGTCTCTGTGGACTGCTTAGCGTGAGATTTCGGCATCAACTGACTTTATTAGAGTTTTTCTCTCTTGATCTGTTAAACGCACGCATACATTAGCGATCTCTCTCTGTGTTGTCAGAACTGACGTCCACTCCGTGTGTTTCTCTGTTCTTGCTCTTCTGGTTTATTCCTAATTCCTACATACATCTGCTCTGTCTCTAGCAACAAAATGTTTAAACCATTTAGCGCGGTTACGAAAGGATAAGTATCCGTTGAGATAAGCCACGCTTCGAGATGACTTTAACGTGGACGACTGTCTCACAAGAGGAGATACAGTTGATGAAATTATTCAGGTTCGCGATGAACTGAATAAAATTCAACTTCCAGTTGGGTACAAGCTCCGCAAATGGTTCTCAAACAACACAAAAATATTAGAAGGAATTTCAAAAGAGGACATTGTAAGCGACGTTAGCATTGACGACAAGGTAAATTATCATCGATATGTCTTTAAAAGAGAAATTCCAGTGACTCAAGAGCTCCACACCTTTGTTGATGCATTGGAATGAGCATATGGGGCGGCAATTTAAATTTGTGCAAATTACAAAAACAACCAGGTTTCAGTTTTACTACTCTGCTCGAAGTCAAGAGTAGCCCCTAAGGTGCAGCAGACCCCATACCAAAGTTGCCTCAGATCTATTAACAAACAAATTTTTGAAATCGATAAAGCGCATGATAGCTCACGTTGATCAGTCTCGCATATTAATTGGGATAACAACACCAATATGGACGGCAATTTAAATTTGTGCAAATTACAAAAACGACCAGGTTTCAGCAGCAGACGCTGCCTCGATTGGAACTGAGTGCTGCGGTGTTAGGAGCCAAACTCACCGACAGGGTCAGATCGGACATGTCCTTGAATTCTTGCATTACAGGATACTTCTGAAGTGATTCCATGGTGGTATTGACACGGATTATTGCAGCGGCATCAACATACCATACGTTTGTGCTAATAGAATTGCCAAAATTCTGGCAGTAACAAGTCAAGAACGTATCATCGGCGAACAAAGCAGCAGATTTCCTATCACCTCTCCAGCAAACTAGGCGATCATAATCTGTGGTTCTACAGACCCCTCTTTTTGCACGGGTCAACAAGCCAATGGCCCACCCCTCCGTCCTTCAGTCCTAGCGATCTGGAAAGAAATCAAAAATGTATAAGCTTGCAAATTTCAGCAAACATAATTGGACAAGAACTCTATACCTGCAAACGCAGCAATTCATTCCATAAATTGCAGCTAATAATAATTGACATATAAGTTGCGTTTTTGCCACCAACCAAACAGAAAAACAACGTCAACTGTAACCACAGGAGAGCTGCAACTGCGTACCATACAACAAATAGAGTTTTCTGCAGAATTACAACAACTACAACGTTATAAAACGGTGGACAAGAAAACCCGCATAGGATCATTATCTCCTGTATTGGACGAGGTTGGTTTAAGAAGAGTCGGAGGCGGGTTGAAAAAATTAGTACGTCCTTACGTATCAAAGCATCAAATGATCCGATTGTAAGGATGTTGCTATGGGAGATGCATGAAGAAAACATGCATGCGGAGCTGTGGCCCTACGGGCTACTGGATTCTCAACGAAAAGACCATGGCCAGAAGCATAATTCACAACTGTGTAAGATGCACCAGAGCAAGGCCCAAGCTGATGCAACAGATACCTGCCAGCCGAACAAGTCACACAAGCACCTCCATTTTTAATTTCCGGAGTGGACTATTGTGGCCGAGAAAAAGGCTAGATAAGGCATACATAGCAGTTTTTTGCTGCTTCTCTACAAAGGCAGTGCATCTAACAACAGATGCCTTCTTAGGTGCCTTGGGACAATTCCTAGGTCGCCTCGGCAGATGTCAGACCATTCATTGCGACAACGCAACAAACTTCGTTGGTGCGAACAACCAGCTTAAGGACTTAGAAAATTCCATTTTTGCAGAGATGGCTAAGGATCAGATTATAAGTCATTGCAGCAAACGGCAAGTTGATTTTAAATTCATACCTCACGAGCTCCGACTTTTGGAGGACTGTGGGAAGCAGCGGTAAAATCCGCAAAAAGATTGCTGATAACAACCACATCAACAGCATCACTGACATTTGAGAAGGTGAATGAACCCCAGACCAATTACACCGATGTCGGCTGATCCCAACAACACAACAACTCACTCCAGGACACTTTCTGATTGGCGAACCACTAACAGCTCCACCTGACAAGACACTTGTTAGGCGCTGTTGAAGCACCTATTTTGCTCAGCTGAATATTTACAAGAACTTCAGCCCCAGCACAAGTGGAAAACAGAAGCGCCAAACGTTAGCGAAGGAGTATTGAGGTTGGTAAAGGAATATAGATTAAGAGAACCGTCTTCGAGTAGCTATTGTAAAAACAGCCTCAGAAATTTTCAAGCGTCCCATCACTCGGTTGTCGCCGTTATTCCCAGAAGATAATTGTTGCAAACGCGCCAAGCCCGAAGTTGAGTCCCTTGAGGGTCCCAACGAGCCACCAACACGTCGGCTTACCTGCAAATCTCAACTATACAAAGAGACAAGACTAGGATATTTGGTCCTCTTGGACTTTTGGCACCCATCGTAATTTAATTTGAATTATTGTTTAAGACTCTTGCTTTTTAACCTGAACTGGGTTGATACTGCCGAGCAAACTGGCAATAATTGTCTAAAATGGCAGACCGATTTAGACAATCTTTACCAATTCCAATTATCTCGCTTTGATGACAACGACGTGGACCACATTGAACATTGATTTTCCGATGCATCAACAAAGGCCTACCCTGCCGTGGTCTACAGCAGGATGGTAAACAAGGATGGCTCAATTTCGGATGCAGAAATTAGGGTGGGTCCTCTAAAACAACAATCGCAAAGCGGCTGCACTTTTTCTGAGCCAACTTTTACGCTCGATTTCTTCTGGATTGCGACACAAACATGTTACTATGTTACTCCTCAATAGTTCTCTCTTGGAACATAGGAAATTTTAGACACCATTCCTAGGCACGACTGACGTCACGTGGACTCCAAATCAAACCCTGCAGACTGTGCATTCAGGAGTCTGATGGCAGTCGATCTGGATGACTTTCATTTGTGGTTGAATGGCTATTTATTTATTTATTTACTATCCCAGTGCGACAAGGTTAAGCTTTTATTTTAAATATTCTTTAATGTTCCTGAGGCGTAAAGTATATTAAATTAAATGTTGCGGGGATGAGCTTATTAAAGAGATAGAACTTGACGCTACTATTAATTTGTGCAAATCTCTAGTATCACAGTGACCAAAAATCTCGATCCCAACAAAAAATGTGGGGATTAGGCTTACTTTGGATACTAGCATCCTAATATGGTGTGGCAGATAGTCTTTTGATGCAGAGAGGTTGGAGGACAGCGAAACACCCTGCTCTGAATTTCAATTTTCTCGACCTTATGTTCGTCAACTTCACATCCGAGACTACCAGGCAGTACCCAAGGCACTGATTGGACTTCTGATGCTCCAATTTTGGTGTACAAATGCAAGTGTAGTGCGCTCCTGCGTGCATTGCGTGCGATATCGTCTAGTCCCAGTCATGTGCGCTCTGCCACCTAACCGGATATCCGCGGAAAAACAATTTCGTCATGTTTTAGTCGGTTTTTGCGATACAGTAAATACATATTTGCGTATACGAGGAAAGGGCTCTTAAAAATCGTACATAGCTGTATTCGTAGGCATGGCTGTTAAAGCAGTCCATATCAAAGTTGCTTCAGATGTATTAACAAACAAATTTTTGAAATCGTTAAAGCGCATGATATCTCACGTAGACCAGTCTCGCATATTAATTGGCATAACAACACCAATTTTGTGGGTGGCGCTATTAAATTATTCGAGTTAAAAATGTTCATGTTTGACTCAAGCACTTAAGAGCACCTATTAAATATATTATTCCGATGCCGTCGTCGGAATAGAAGAAATACTTAATTTTAGACCTTTATCACCGCTCTCGACTGACCCTTAATGGAGCTTGAGATTAGCGTGGTCAACATATCAAACTTAGAACGCTATGACCAAATCACGTCAGTTAAGCAGTTTGGAGCCACTGTATTTATGAATGATAACGAAAATATTTATTTTATATCTTGTATTAAAAATTTTATTCTATTTGGTATAAAATATTTAATGTTAAAAAAATAAATATCTATATTTAAATAAATTAACCAGTATTACACTTTGAAATATTGATTAGAAATGTAAATATTTTATTAAAATTACTTATCAAAAAATTTTTGTTTATTTTTTCTACACGCGTTGTTTAGTGTTATTTAATTAATGCACAATATGGGCAAAAGTTACATAGTCAGTTCCGAAAACATTAAAACTAAAAAAGTAAAAAATTTAATATTCTTTAAAACATCTAAAATTTGAATAATATATCGAGGTTATAATGATTTTCAGCTCAATTATTCGGTCGCTTCTCTGTAAACTATACGATATCGTTTTCCGATGTGTATTAAATTAAATGCATAACTTTGCATTATTAAACCAAATAATTAAAAATAAAAAACTTAAAAAAATAAAAAATTCAAGAAATTTTATTTTATTTTATTTATTTTTTTTTTACTCGGATTGTTTTCATGGAGCTATATGATATAGTCGCCCGAATTTAATCAATTTTGAACTTTAATTCTTAAACAACAAAGCATTACTAAATTTTGAAAAGCTAAAAAAATATGAAAAAACATAAAAGTTACAATTTTTTGTACATTTTCCCGATTCGGAGACTTATCACATAGTCGTCCGATCTGGCTCGTTTGTACTTCCTGCAATAGAAAGACAGTTGTCTTTTGTTGGGTAAGTTTCATGCAGATAACTTTAAAACTAGACTAGTTTGAGAAGAAAAGGGGCAGACAGACGGGCGAATGGAGGGACATGGATAAATCGACTCTCCTAGTGATGCTGACAAAGAAAATATACACTTTAAGGGTCGGAAATGTTTTCTTCACGACGTTGCAAATATCTGGGTAAAATTATAATACCCTCTGTTTAAAAATAATGTTGTTGACACTAAATAGGCGCATTGTATTTTCTGCCAGTTAAGGAGACAGTTCCGCCAAAATTCACCATCCGCCGTGCCTACGCTTTTCCGGTCAAACTCTCCCCCAAGTCTCCGTCCGCTCTCTAGCGCACTACACGAGCTAAGCTTAAGGTAATTCCTATTTTTAAGTGTTCTAATAAGCACCCATGTCACGCAAAAACCGAAAATTACTCAACTTCTTATATTTTTCGCATTCCTACGTGAGAACCGATTACCATTCGTCTATTCCAGTCTAAAGAAGCCACCCCACATTTTGTCCTCCGAGCCGGATTTTCAATTCCATTCCATAAGGGTATCATTCCAATCATTGAAAAATTTTAACCATTTTCCTAAACAGACCACTAAGTTCGTTTCCCATCAAAAGCTAAGTTCCTAAAGCTAAACATTATAATAACTTTTATTTTTTAATACAATCTGCAACTTCTTATGCATACATATTTGCTTCTTTCATTCATCTCCCTTCGTTCGTTTCCAATACACGAAATATATTGTTACGTACGCCTAATAGACTGACATGTCTAGGTTCAAACTCGGTTCCATTACTCTGCAATTTGATAACCGACACCATAGGTTATTGTTCGACAACGGAATGGTTGGCTTTGTTCAGAACGTTAAATGGATCTGAGTACAATTATGGGAACAGTTTGTAAATAAAACGGCATTTGAATTGAAATTCACCTTCTAACATTCCTAAACTTAGACCTCTATATAATGGGCTACCAAGCCAGAAGAAAAAAACGGCGGAAGAGAAGCAACGTAACAACCCAAGCTAAGCCCTGAGATACTAGGAGGGATGTTTTGCAGATAAGAGCAGTATATTCTGAGTGGAGAAATCCAGGACACGCGAAGAAGACCCTTGATAAACAGGTACAGCTCGGCCAGCTCAGCTTTTAATACAAAAATAAGCCATTATCAACTGCAATAAAAAAAATAGATCTATAATGATAAATGAAAAAAGATTTTAATGCATTAGAAATTCAAATGAATGAACAACAATAACAACTTAAATTATATAAAGAAAGGAGTGCAGTGAGCAACGTTATTTAAGAAGCAAAGTCGCAAACGCCAGAACTCCGGGCCGGAGTATTTTAATATCTTTTAATTTTTTTATTAAAAAAAGGATGGAATAAATCAGTATAAGTTCCTACATTTATTTTACCATTATTTTTTTTTTATTTATGATCTTTTCAAAAAAAATTTTGTTCACAAATTTCAAAGTGCAAGTGTCAGCATAACTGTATCACAAGCGGACTTCATGTATGTGCATGTTAACACTGTTAAGGAGTAATCATAAGTCGATACAGATCTTGGGTGATTATTGGATCACCCTAGTGTTTAGTTGCAAAATCAGCATAAACATCTTTAGGGGTCGTGCCTGGTTCTTGGCGGTGCACGGTATGGTGAGTTATGTTGATTTTGCTAGTGTCAGCACGAGCGGTCGGCTTGCCGGCCGCGCATAGCTTACGTAAAGTCATATATGTTTTCAGTGTTAATTTGGACATTTAATAAAGAGCATTGGCGTAAATGTAAAACTCCGGCAGAGGCCGTCAACACTTACTCTATTAATTACAATTGGTTATCGAGCCTTAAGGGCCATTAGCAACGGAGTCAGTTACTTCCAACGTAGTCTTCGTAAGAAGAGAGAAGAGAGCCATTGGCAACCGCCCGGCACATCCATATGAGCAGCCAGCCACGGTGGCAATTACGTCTTCACCCCTTCCCCCGGACCAGCCACGGTGGCAATTGGATCGCAGCTCTTCACCCTCACGGACAGCGGCGAGGGACAGTGCGAGGCTGCACAACTAAAACATAATTGGCACCCAACTTTAATACCGAATCCGCGACACAAAAATATGTAAGTGGGCTGATCAAAATTAATACAGTAAAACTTCAAATACACATACAGGGAAAAATAAATAAAAATCCATACAAACTATTTACCCAAAATTAAAAAGTATACAGTTTGAATAAAGCAATTGTAAAGGTGACTTACAAATAAAGTGAATTAATATCGGCCGTCCCTAAATAAAATTTTCCTTCGGACGCCAAGCACCCAGTTATTAATATAAAATTATAATATACAAAATTAATATGTCGAATTAAAACATTCGGCCTCCCAATAACGTATGTTTAGTGTCAACAAATTAGTCGCCTTATGAGTTTTCCAAGCCCATATAAGAAAACTAAACACGAACTTGACAGTGACAGTGAAGAAGAATTAATCCGAGATACCCGGAGATATCAACCAGCACGGGCACAACAAGAAAGTAACGCGGAAACCATGCACGCGACACAAATAGAGGCGTTAATTCAGGCCGCATTAACTAGCCAAGAACAGAGGCTCAGAGCCGAATTCGCGGGTCAGATCAACGCCGTTAACCAACAACTTCAGAGCTTGCGTATAGAAGCGCCAGAGGTAGAATCTTACCAGAGGGTAAAGGTAGTACCGGGAGCACCACAGTGCGATATACCATTACATATAGTGAAGTCGATTCCAGATTTTACTAGCATACAAGATGAGTACGTGGCATGGAGGCAATCCGCCACTGATGCCTACGAATTATTCGAGTCGTATGAGGGCAGTTCCGCGCATTACCAAGCCGTTACTATTATTAGCGCGCACTGCTAGTTTCCTATAATACAGTGCTTAATTTTAAAGCCATACTAGCTAGATTAGACTGCTCCTACGCAGATAAAACATCTTTGCGCCTATTACGGCAGGGACTTGATTCGGTCCGTCAGGGCGACCAAACACTTATGCAGTACTACGATGAAGTCGAACAAAAATTGACCCTCGTTACAAACAAAATTGTCATGACACATGACGACGAAAGGGCTTCATTACTCAATACAGAAGTTAGGGCTGACGCCCTACACGTATTCATTTCCGGTCTAAAAAAATCACTAAGGGCTGTTGTATTTCCAGCACAGCCAAAAGACCTGCCAGCAGCACTTGCATTAGCTAGAGAGGCAGAGGCCAGTATCGAACGAAGTATGTCCGCGGCCACATATGCCAAAGTAGCTGAGCAAAGAAGTCAGAATACTGATTTTCACAAGGGCCAGCACCGAGCGCCCGAGAAACAAGGGAAAAATCCTGGTGCCGACCGCGGACCAGAAATTTTCCACATTTCTTTAAAAAGCCGAACAAGTATCAGAACAACGATACATGGCATAAACGGGACAACTGGGTAGATCAGGGTAAGCAAAATCAGTCCCTGGAACCTATGGACATTGATCCATCATCTTCTAAAGTCCGACATCCAACGGGTTTCAAACAGGGAAACAACACTCAATACCAAAATTTGCAGAACCTAAAAAGACCAAACTCTTCGGAGAGAATGACTGGCCAAAGGCGCCAGCGGGTTAACAACTTTGAGCAAACTGCAAGCGCGGGAGAAACTCAAGATTATGAAAGCGCGGCCACAGCCGCACTAAATGCAATTGACGATGACAGTGACTCATTTGACGGTAACGACCTCGTCAATTTTTTAGAGAAAGGTCCCGCTTGCCCTTCATTGAGCGAGGGCTGGCGGGGAAAACTATAAAAATCCTATTAGACACTGGAGAGGCAAAGAGTTATGTAAAGCCTTTAAAGGAGCTGAAGAACATAATGCCTGTCGACTCCCCATTCACTGTGAGTTCCATTCATGGCTCCAGTAATATTAAAGAAAAATGCTTTATGCGCATATTCGGCCTAAAGGCTCAATTTTTTTTACTCGATACTATCAACACTTTTGATGCCATAATAGGTTTCGACTTGCTAACGCAGGCGGGAGCGGCATTAGAATTACATAACAGTGTAATCAGGTATGGAAACATAACTGAGAAACTCAAATACCACGAATGCGATAACGTGAACTTCACAAATATCGATGACTTAGTAGTCCCAAATTCAGTGAAAGCAGCATTTAAAAAATGATCCTTAAGAGAAACAAGTGTTTTCGCACTCTAACGAGGCGCTACCTTTTAACACCTCGATCATCGCCACAATTCGTACAGAAACTAGCGAACCAGTATATTCCAAACTATATCCTTACCCCATGGGAGCAGCAGATTTCGTTAACACAGAAATCAAACAGCTGTTAAAGGATGGCATTATCCGGCCTTCTAGGTCGCCATTTAACAGCCCAACATGGGTTGTAGACAAAAAGGGACTTGATGCAGATGGCAACAAGAAAAAACGGCTGGTGATCGATTACAGGAAACTGAATGAACGAACCATCACCGACCGTTACCCTATGCCAAGTATTCCTATGATTTTAGCGAACCTAGGAAAGACAAAATTTTTTACTACCCTAGACTTAAAATCGGGGTACCACCAGATTTATCTGGCAGAAAAAGACCGTGAAAAAACTGCTTTCTCCATAAACGGAGGAAAGTATGAATTTTGCCGTCTACCCTTTGGACTGAAAAATGCGGGAAGCATCTTTCAAAGGGCGATCGATGACGTTCTACGTGAACAGATCGGGAAAATTTGTTACGTTTATGTAGACGATGTGATAATTTTCTCCGAAAACGCTTTTGACCACGTTATACACATTGACACAGTCCTTAAATGCCTGTGCGAAGCCAACATGAGAGTGGCACCGGAAAAAACCAAATTCTTCAAAGAAACTGTAGAATTTTTAGGTTTCATTATTACATCAAACGGAGCCAAATCGGACCCGGAAAAGGTAAAAACCATTCAGGAGTACACCGAACCAAAAAAATTTATTCAGCCTCAGGTCTTTTTTAGGGTTGGCCAGCTACTACAGAAGTTTTGTCAAGGACTTTGCTACCATAGCCAGACCACTTACCTCCATACTTAAGGGAGAGAATGGCACGGTTAATAAACACATGTCAAAAAAGGTGGCTATCGAATTCGATGAGTCCCAACGCAGAGCGTTCGAGCGCCTGCGAGACATTTGTCATCAGAAGATGTGATATTAACATATCCAGATTTCATACTTCCTTTCGATTTGACCACCGATGCCTCAACAAGCGGTATCGGCGCGGTACTGTCCCAAAAAGGCAGGCCAATCACAATGATATCTCGTACTTTGAAAGACTGTGAACTCAATTGGCAATTGTTTGGGCTATAGGAAAACTACAAAACTACCTATACGGCACAAAAGAGATCAGGATTTTTACGGATCATCAACCTCTTACTTTTGCTGTATCCGAGCGAAATACAAATGCCAAAATTAAACGATGGAAGGCATTCATCGAAGAACATAACACCAAGGTATTCTACAAACCCGGAAAAGAAAATTTTGTGGCCGACGCTTTGTCACGACAAAACATAAACGCTATACAAAACGAACCCCAATCTGACGTAGCCACTATTCATAGTGAACTTTCCTTAACCTACACGGTCGAATCCACCGATAAGCCCCTGAACTGCTACAGGAATCAAATAATCCTGGAGGAAGCAGAGCAGCCTTTACGGCGACACTTCATAGTGTTCGGGACCAAAAACCGACACATAATCCAATTCAATAACAGGGACTCGCTGTTCGAATTGGTCAAAGAGGTAGTAAACGTAGACGTTGTTAACGCCATTAACTGCGACCTCTCAGCACTAGCATGCATTCAACATTTCTTGGTGACCGAATTCCCAGCAACCAAGTTTTGGTATTGCAAAAAATTCGTGAATGACATCACGGATGCAAATGAACAAAAAGAAATAATTATCTGCGAACACAACCGTGCTCACAGGGTAGCCCAGGAAAATGTTAAACAAGTACTTCAGGATTACTACTTTCCAAATTTGTCCAAACTCGCCAACGAAGTGGTTGTAAACTGCAAAACATGCACCAAGAAGAAGTACAACAGACACCCCAAGAAGCAAGAGCTGGGTATGACACCAACCCCCTCATATGCTGGCGAAATGCTGCATATAGACATATACTCTACGGATAAGAGACTTTTTTTAACCTACGTAGATAAATTTTCAAAGTTCGCTGTAGTACAGCCATTACTTTCTAGGGCCATAGTCGATGTGCGCAGCCCTATATTACAACTTATAAATTTTGTCCCAAACATTAGAACAATATATTGTGATAATGAGGCATTTTTCAACTCGGAGACAATAACCTCATTATTAAAAAATCAATATAACATTGACATTGATAATGCACCCCCTCTAAACAGCAGCTCAAATGGACAAGTGGAATGATTCCACAGTACCCTAACTGAGATAGCTAGGTGCATGAAAATCGACCAAAAGGTTAATGATACCGTTGAGCTTATTATGAGAGCCACAGTAGAATATATCAAGACAATACATTCAGTGACAAGACTACCACCTAAGCAGGCCTTGCACTCAGCTAATGCCGAACAGAAATTGGCAATAATAAGTAATATTGAAAAGGCGCAACAGGCCAATCTAGATAGATGCAACCCTACCAGGCAAAACAGAATTTTTGAGGTAGGAGAAAAAGTATAACTCAGAAATAACAAGAGGTTAGGAAATAAACTTACCGCACTGTACACAGAAGAGCGTGTACAAGCAGACATGGGAACGTCTGTCCTCATTAGAGGGAGGGTGGACAACCTTAGATAAAAAACCCCTCAACTCTTCTTACCTTTTTTACCCTATTTTCATATACACTACCTTAGCATACTTACTCCAGTTTATACACAGTAGATTTAACCTTTCGCTTGTTTACAGGATCGCGGGAATTTTATTGATAACGTTAACTGTAGTTAGCGCTAGAGTGACGGATTATTCGCATGCGCAGTATATCCCAATTACGGACGGAATTGCGTTGGTATGGGAACAGAGAAACTTGCTTCGACACTCAAGTAATTTGTCCGAATTTTCAAGTATAATAGAAGAAACTACTAGGTTGTCCGATTTATTCCCACAGTCTCATATGAAAAAATTGTTAGACGTCGATACCGAACATGTTAGAAGTTTATTGTCTGTTTTAAAAATACACCATAGGATGGCCAGGAGCCTAGACTTCCTAGGAACCGCACTCAAAGTAATTGCGGGCACACCTGATGCGGCCGACTTCGATATGCTAAAAGTGTCCGAGGCACGTTTAATTGAGTCAAATAACCGGCAGGCTATAATAAATACGCAGACGCAGAATAAAATTAATGAATTAACAGAGGCCGTTAATAAAATTATCAAGGCCAAACAAAATAATATAGTTGACACTTCCCACCTGTACGAAGTACTTTTGGCCAGAAACAGAATACTAATAACTGAAATTCAAAACGTAATGCTTACAGTCACACTTGCAAAAGCCAACATCATAAACCCAGCAATTTCTAATCAAAATGATTTGAAGTCTGTATTTGTTGATCACTCCACAGAAGTCTCCATCATTAGCCTACTAGAGGTGTCTAACATTAGAGTCCTTCAGTCCGACACTATAATCCATGTGCTAATCGCACATATTTGTAAAAAAGTCATGTTCTTCCCTGTATCACACCAACATACCATCCTGCAATTGAAGGAGAACACAGTAGCCGAATGCAATAGCGACGTCTAAGCAGTCACCGATTGCGTAACAACAACTTACGCGACGTTTTGCAAGCTGGCGACCCATGATACTTGTGCTCGAGGCCTACACGCGGGGAGTACCGTACTATGCGAGACGCAAGCTAGCCACCTAAGCCCCATCACGTTAATAGATGACGGAGTAATAATAATCAATGAATGCCCAGCTAAAGTCAGAACTGATGACGGCCCTGAAATAGCCACCAACGGCTCACACCTCATTACGTTCGAGCGAGTGGCTTTCATCAATGGCACCAAATACTCGAACCAACGTGAAGCCATAAGAAAAACTCCGGGCATGGCGGCATCTCCGTTACTCAATATCATCAGCCACGATCCCACACTAAGCATGCCACTTCTCCAAAGAATTAACAACCAAAACTTGGAGGTTATCCAAGGGCTCAAGGAGGAAGTAAAATCGGCTGCAACTATCGACAACTGCTTCGCGGTCGGCTTGGGAGCCAGTATTCTCATCAGCTGCTCCTTCCTACTCATCATGATGCTGAGGAGGAGACGAGACGCACGGGAGATCCAACAAGTCGTTGACAAATTCCAGATGACCGAGGACGGTCATATTCCTAAGGGGAGAGTTGTTAACACCGTTAAGGAGTAATCATAAGTCGATACAGATCTTGGGTGATTATTGGATCAACCTAGTGTTTAGTTGCAAAATCAGCATAAACATCTTTAGGGGTCGTGCCTGGTTCTTGGCGGTGCACGGTATGGTGAGTTATGTTGATTTTGCTAGTGTCAGCACGAGCGGTCGGCTTGCCGGCCGCGCATAGCTTACGTAAAGTCATATATGTTTGCAGTTTTAATTTGGACATTTAATAAAGAGCATTGGCTTGAATGTAAAGCTCCGGCAGTGGCCGTCAACACTTACTCTATTAATTGAAATTGGTTATCAAGCCTTAAGGGCCATTAGCAACGGAGTCAGTTACTCCCAACGTAGTCTTCGTAAGAAGAGAGAAGAGAGCCATTGGCAACCGCCCGGCACATCCATATGAGCAGCCAGCCACGGTGGCAATTACGTCTTCACCCTTTCCCCCGGATCAGCCACGGTGGCAATTGGATCGCAACTCTTCACCCTCACGGACAGCGGCGAGGGACAGTGTGAGGCTGCACAACTAAAACATAATTTGCATCCGCGCTCCAGCCTAAGTGAGCATAGCTTTATATTTAAGAATACATAACCGTCTCTCCGCTGCCTCTCTTGGCAGCGCAGCTACGAGACTCAGAACTCTTTATCTTCTAAGTAAATTTGTAAAACAGAGAAAACTCCTGAGAGCTGGAAGCGGCAAATACATCCGCTCCAGTTAAATAAACTGATAATCATTTAAAAACTTTTAACAATGGTTTTTTGAAATTAAATGGAATTGCTAAATTGGGAAAACCAGGATAAAATAATACAATAGTAGATGCAGTAGCTGATTTAATTAATTAAATTGGCTTCTTAAAAAACGAACAAGGTTTAGCCAAAAATTCTAGCACGAACTCGAAATAGGGGAAAAAATGTATAGTTATGGAAGTTATGGGTTTCTCAACAGTTAAACTCACAATTGATAGGTCGAGAACTTGATTCAGGAGAAGCAGGAGGAATAGGAAAAACTGTAGAGCTATTTCGTGGAAATATTTTTTGTCGAGTCATGGAAATCCATGTACGGTGTACCAGAAGTTTTTGTAAGTGATAACGGATCACAATTTAAGTGTTCAGAGTTAAATGCAATTCTCATTTCACCAGATATAAGTCATGTTTATACAGCTTTATACACACCTAAGTCTAACGCTAGTGCGCGTGTCAATCGATCATTGATATCAAGAATTCGGACATACTTAAAGAATGATCGTACTCAATGGGATATGAATCTGACAAGTATAAGTTGTGCACTTCAAAACAGCATTCACTCATCGATGAAAAAAACCCCGTATTTTGCTCTTTTGGTCTAAAACATGGTTTCCCATGGATCCACATACCAGTTATTACGCAACCAAAGTGCTTTTTACGACTCAACTTTATGTTTAGATCAAGATGATTATCTTACATTAATGATTAAAGTCCAGAAAAAACAAAGCACATGAAGCTAATACCAGGCAATAGAGTTTAAGAGCAATACCTGTTGACTTTAAAGTTGGACAGAAAGTCTTTTGGCGAAACTTTGGTCAAGGCAGTTTAAGTAAGAATTTCAATGAGAAACAGGGCCCGGTCTTTATCAAATCTCGAATTAAAGAGAAGGTTGTGTCGAGCATGTACATATATTCTTGAAGATTGGCAAAGCCAATTAGTAGGCTCCTATTCGGGTTAAGATATTCGAGTCTAAAATTCCCTTTTCCGTCTAACTTTCTAATTTGGTAGAAAGGTTTATGGTTATGTAATGAAGCAGTAATCGGTCTATGAAAGTTAGCAGTATTGGAACGCACTTCCAGTTTTGAAATGCTAATCTATGACTTGCGTACGAGACTTTCCAACTTGCTAAAAAGCTAGAAGCACGCGACTTCAGAAATATTTTGTATTTTTCCAACGAACGGCAAACAGAACAGACGTTCTAAAATTTTCTCCGACAAAAACCCAAAGTTTGGATACGACCGCCTACGTTAAAAGTGCTGTTAAGTTGTGTACTCCTGTATTGGGCTCAACATGAAGTCATTGTAGGAGAGGTTCCTGGTCGGTTGCAAACGCGGACAATAGATTTCAAGAAAATTGTAATTATTCAAAACTTCAGGTTGTACAAAGTAATTTGTAAAATTTTGTTATACCGGAGCCGTGCGTTCTCTGTCGTTCGCATTTGCAGACTGTTTTCTCTCGCTCAGTTGCTTTTTTCGCTATCCCTCTGTAGTCTGTCCCTGGATGTAGCTCAATAACACGCCCGAGTAGCCATTGCGACGGCGGAAGACGATCGTTCTTGATATGTGCGAGATCGTTAAGCTGGAAGCTTTCTGACCCTTGGCGCAACTTTGGTCTTTGCTGTAGATGAGCCAGCCAATCACGACTCCATGTTTTCCAAAAATGGCGTATCATTTTCTGTTGAGTTAAGAACCGTTCCAACAATGAGTAACCTATCAAGAAGTGTGCCGGGCCTAGCACTTTCAGATCATCTGTAACAGCTGTGAGAAGTAACCGACCAAATGTGAAGTAACCGAGTTAAGGAAATATGCTAAGCTTACATCTAAAGAGAAACGGGGTTTATTATGATTTATAATTTCGAAACTAATTGTATATTTGCAACGCTGAACAGCTCTTTGACCCACCTCAAAAATAGATACTTGCATGCCTTTCCGATTTGAATGAATGGACTGTACGACGTGCTCAGATACGAGGGTTGCCTCAGATCCTTGATCGACGAGCGCGTTTATGACTGCCTGCAGACCATTAATCGGTTTTCCTACTGTGACGTGGGCAGTAGCCAAAAGCATCCTTGCGTGGCTGAGTGGCACCTATACGTTGCGCTTGAACCTTGCTGATGCGCAGATTAAATGTTCTGCGGCGATGCTGCCTCCATGGCAGGTGGCGCGCTGACCGGCGGTGTCGAAGGCCGGACAGAATGCGCTTCCGTTTGGTTAGCCGGATGCCTGAACCGGAAAGTTCAGTAATGTGTGGTGACGTTGACCACAGACTTGGCAGCTTCTGCTCCTGGTGCAGCGAGAAAGGATGTGCGACTTACTTAGGCAATTGAAACATAATTTCGCCTTGCTCTCTATATCCTTTCGCTTGTAGCAGTCTAACGCCAGAAAGTCTGGACAACGACGCAAAATGTGGTCGACGCCGCAGTGATAACATGAGCAGTTTGCACGCCCTCTTTGTTCTTACGTATGATTCAGTCGAATACGCCTGGAATGATCTGTCGAACTTTGGGAAGTATTGGAGTCGAAAGACAAGTTTGCTAATTATGACTAGCCGATCTCAGAAATGACCCTTTGTAAGATGAAACCGTTGAATTGATGATGTTCTCAAGCGTTGTGTGTCTCCTTGGGAAGTTTCGATGCTACGTAAGGTGCCAACCAGTGCTGACATTCCCCATCCATGCAAACATTCACCGAGCTTAACATCGAACGTATGGATTCAGTATTATCCTTTTGTTGCATGGGCAATGAATAGATTGTGTTCATATGAAGAGAGAAAACTAGTCGAGTATTGTTGTACCTATTAATCATTGTGCTCCAAGCCACTGCATAGTTCCCATCTGTAGGCTGCATTTCACGGATGACATTATCACGGCTTATCGGGAGCGACTCTTTAAGAAAATTCAATTTTTGGATGTCGCTCAGGTAGGAGTTTTTGTGTATAAGTTTTTGTGTATAAAGGCATCAGAGCAACGCATGAGTCCCTCGAAAAGCCGTTCTCAACTAGTTCCAGTCTCTTTTAAGATAAATTCGCGTTTTCCTCGCTTGCGGATCTTTCATAAAATTTTTAAAACGGATTTAAGAGCTTGGTGACGATCTGTTTGCAAACTTACTAATTTGTCCAGAGTGGAAAGCTCAGAATCGGAAGCCATGTTAGCTAGTGTAAAGTCAAATTTTTCGCAATGCACACCCCAACTAATTACCTTTAAAAAAGCTTGCCTCTCACACGACTTGCTCACTCAAAAATCCTATACACGAACGTGATCACAAAAGTAGATGCGCTTATGTATCGGGTTCCTTGCGCCGCCTCGTTGCGCTTGCCGAACTACCGCAACCGCTGTCTAACGGATTTAATTTACACTCTACATGTCGCAGAAATCTCTATGTAAACTTCACAGGTTCCCCTCATGGGCTCAACAGGAGGTCATTGTAACAGGGGTTCCTGGTCGATTGCAAACGCAGAAGATAGATTTCAAGAAAAATGTAATTATTCAAAACTTCAGTACAGCGTTCTCAGTCGTTCGGTATTGCAGACTTTTCTGTCTCACTCTGTTTTCGCTATCCCTCTGCAGTTTACGGTGGTATGATGGTTTTACACAGTAAATTGAAGCAATTTTATTACCCCATATAATAGCGGATCAACCAGCCCAACCATTATTTTTGGAAATCACGAAGATATTCAAGGAATACGCATTGGCTGATCCAAACATTGACCAACCTGGAAAATATACAAACGCGTCCCACCCAAGGGTCCGATCCTGCAAAACACAAAGTTTTGCTAGATCGTAGCAGAAATAGTAAATTCTACCGTCAATTCTTCTACTGTATGCGCAACAAATTCATAAAAGAGACAAATAATTTAATAAAAAAAACCATTTTCTGAACACGTCTCAGAGAGACGAGAGATATTGCAACCAAAGGGTTTTTCGCACTTGAACGGAGGACTACATCAGAAGTTTGGAAAGGCTACGTCGAGTTCATGGCAGAGTATGAAAAATTAGGTCACATGAAGAGTGTCCAATACTTTTCCCCAAGCAGCATTACTTCATTCCACATAACTTCGTTTTGAAGCCCGACAGCACCACCACTAAATTCGACGCATCATGCAAGACATCAAGCGACAAGTCTTTAAACGACAAATTGTGTGCTGGTCCAACTGTCTAGAGCGTCCTAATCACGAAATTTAGAACTCACAAGTACGTTTTTATGGCAAAAACATGTACCGTGTGCATAAGTTTCATCAGCTAATAGACTGGAAAAGGAACCAATCGAAAGAAATTAAATTTTATCGCCTTAAGACGGTAACGTATTGAACTACATCTGCTCTGTCTCTGGCAACAAAATGTTTAAACCATTTAGCTCGGTTACGAAAGGATAAGTATCCGTTGAGATAAGCCACGCTTCGAAATGACTTTAACGTGGACGACTGTCTCACAAGAGGAGATACAGTTGATGAAATTATTCAGGTTCGCGATGAACTGAATAAAATTCAACTTCCAGTTGGGTACAAGCTCCGCAAATGGTTCTCAAACAACACAAAAATATTAGAAGCAATTTCAAAAGAGGACATTGTAAGCGACGTTAGCATTGACGAAGCTGTTGAACATCACAGCGTAAAAACGCAGGGTCTAATTTGGATGCCCAAAAGCAGGCAAGGAAGAACGCAAAAGGGCCACTCTACAAGGATCACAAAAAGAATTGTCTGCTTTGAATTGGCACAGATCTTTAATCCGTTAGGGCTGTTTGCACAAGCTGTGGTAAAGGCACAAATATTATTGCAACAACTGTGGGAGACAAAACTGGAATGAGATGACGAGTTGTCAGAAGATCTACAAGGCGAATGGAAAAATATAGTGAGGATCTGCTACAACTAGAAAAGGTAAATGTTCATCGATATGTCTTTAAAAGAAAAAGTCCAGTAACTCAAGAGCTCCACACCTTTGTTGATGCATCGGAATGAGCATATGGGGCGGCAATTTAAATTTGTGCAAATTACAAAAACAACCAGGTTTCAGTTTTACTACTCTGCTCGAAGTCCTGAGTAGCCCCTAAGGTGCAGCAGACCCCATATCAAAGTTGCCTCAGATCTATTAACAAACAAATTTTTGAAATCGATAAAGCGCATGATAGCTCACGTTGACCAGTCTCGCATATTAATTGGGATAACAACACCAATATGGGGCGGCAATTTAAATTTGTGCAAATTACAAAAACAACCAGGTTTCAGCAGCAGACGCTGCCTCGATTGGAACTGAGTGCTGCGGTGTTAGGAGCCAAACTCACCGACAGGGTCAGATCGGACATGTCCTTGAATTCTTGCATTACAGGATACTTCTGAAGTGATTCCATGGTGGTATTGACACGGATTATTGCAGCGGCATCAACATACCATACGTTTGTGCTAATTGAATTGCCAAAATTCTGGCAGTAACAAGTCAAGAACGTATCATCCGCGAACAAAGCAGCAGCAAACTAGGCGATCATAATCTGTGGTTCTACGGACCCCTCTTTTTGCACGGGTCAACAAGCCAATGGCCCACCGCTCCGTCCTTCAGTCCTAGCGATCTGGAAAGAAATCAAAAATGTATAAGCTTGCAAATTTCACCAAACATAATTGGACAAAAACTCTATACCTGCACTTGCACAGCAATTCATTCCATAAATTGCAGCGAATAATAATTGACATATAAGTTGCGTTTTTGCCACCAACCAAACAGAAAAACAACGTCAACTGTAACCACAGGAGAACTGCAACTGCGTACCATACAACAAATAGAGTTTTCTGCAGAATTACAACAACTACAACGTTATAAAACGGTGGACAAGAAAAGCCGCATAGTATCATTATCTCCTGTATTGGACGAGGTTGGTTTAAGAAGAGTCGGAGGCGGGTTGAAAAATTTAGTACGTCCTTACGTATCAAAGCATCAAATGTTCCGATTGTAAGGATGTTGCTATGGGAGATGCATGAAGAAAACATGCATTGCGGAGCTGTGGCCCTGCGGGCTACTGGATTCTCAACGAAAAGACCATGGCCAGAAGCATAATTCAAAGCTGTGTAAGATGCACCAGAGCAAGGCCCAAGCTGATGCAACAGATACCTGCCAGCCGAACAAGTCACACAAGCACCTCCATTTTTAATTTCCGGAGTGGACTATTGTGGCCGAGAAAAAGGCTAGATAAGGCATACATAGCAGTTATTTGCTGCTTGTCTACAAATGCAGTGTATCTTAAATTGGTAAGCAACCTAACAACAGATGCCTTCTTAGGTGCCTAGGGATAATTCCTAGGTCGCCGCGGCAGATGTCAGACCATTCATTGCGACAACGCAACAAACTTTGTTGGTGCGAACAACCAGCTTAAGGACTGAGAAAATTCCATTTTTGCAGATAAGGCTAAGGATCAGATTATAAGCCATTGCAGCAAGCGGCAAGTTGATTTCAAATTCATACCTCACGAGCTCCGACTTTTGGAGGACTGTGAGAAGCAGCGGTAAATTCCGCAAAAAGATTGCTGATAACAACCACATCAACAGCATCACTGACATTTGATAAGGTGAATGAACTCCAGACCAATTACACCGATGTCGGCTGATCCCAACAACACAACAGCACTCACTCCAGGACACTTTCTGATTGGCGAACCACTAACAGCTCCACCTGACAAGACACTTGTTAGGCGCTGTTGAAGCGCCTATTTTGGTCAGCTGAATATTTACAAGAACTTCAGCCCCAGCACAAGTGGAAAACAGAGGCGCCAAACGTTAGCGAAGGAGTATTGGGGTTGGTAAAGGAATTCAGATTAAGACAACCGTCTTCGAGTAGCTATTGTAAAAACAGCCTCAGAAATTTTCAAGCGTCCCATCACTCCGTTGTCGCCGTTATTCCCCGAAGATAATTGTTGCAAACGCGCCAAGCCCGAAGTTGAGTCCCTTGAGGGTCCCAACGAGCCACCAACACGTCGGCTTACCTGCAAATCTCAACTATACAAAGAGACAAGACCAGGATATTTGGTCCTCTTGGACTTTTGGCACCCATCGTGATTTAATTTGAATTATTGTTTAAGACTCTTGCTTCTTAACCTGAACTGGGTTGATACTGCCGAGCAAACTGGCAATAATTGTCTAAAATGGCAGACCGATTTAGACAATCTTTACCAATTCCAATTATCTCGCTTTGATGACAACGACGTGGACCACATTGAACATTGATTTTCCGATGCATCAACAAAGGCCTACCCTGCCGTGGTCTACAGCAGGATGGTAAACAAGGATGGCTCAATTTCGGATGCAGAAATTAGGATGGGTCCTCTAAAACAACAATCGCAAAGCGGCTGCTTTTTTTTCTGAAATAAATAAGAGTCATATAATCTATGCATGTGGTCAGGTCTAGGTCTTGAAGTTGAATGGTCAAATGCGAAACATAATCAAGTCGTTTTAGGTTATAATCATATCTGGCTATAGAATTTGACGCTACTATTAATTTGTGCAAATCTCTAGTATCACAGTGACCAAAAATCTCGATCCCAACAAAAAATGTGGGGATTAGGCTTACTTTGGATACTAGCATCCTAATATGGTGTGGCAGATAGTCTTTTGATGCAGAGAGGTTGGAGGACAGCGAAACACCCTGCTCTGAATTTCAATTTTCTCGACCTTATGTTCGTCAACTTCACATCCGAGACTACCAGGCAGTACCCAAGGCACTGATTGGACTTCTGATGCTTCAATTTTGGTGTACAAATGCAAGAGAGTTAACACGAAGTGCTGTACTGCGATACAGTAAATACATATTTGCGTATACGAGGAAAGGGCTCTTAAAAATCGTACATAGCTGTTAAAGCAGTCCATATCAAAGTTGCTTCAGATGTATTAACAAACAAATTTTTGAAATCGTTAAAGCGCATGATATCTCACGTAGACCAGTCTCGCATATTAATTGGGATAACAACACCAATTTTGTGGGTGGCGCTATTAAATTATTCGAGCTAAAAATGTTCATGTTTGAACCCAAGCACTAAAGAGCACCTATTAAACATATGATTCCAATGCCGTCGTCGGAATAGAAGAAGTACTTAATTTTAGACCTTTATCACCGCTCTCGACTGACCCTTAACGGAGCTTGAGATTAGCGTGGTCAACATATCAAACTTAGAACACTATGACCAAATCACGTCAGTTAAGCAGTTTGGCGCCAACGGTCTGCCGACTATACGAGCTTCAAGCCAGAACTAAATGGACTTTCTCCTTACCTAATTTGTTGGTTGGAGCCATGGTTATATCGTCAAGGAGGATAAATTGCCACCACTTCAGTGGAAGCTGGGCTCAGTCGTCTCTGTAGTTAAGAGCAAGGACAATTGCGTCCGCGTAGAGTGTTCTTTCAGCGAGGGCCGGGATGTTACGTCAACAGATATTATTTAAGTTCTAACGACATTTAAACATGTTATTCTAACTACAATTTTATTACTTGCCCTCACAAAAAATCACTCTGTTAATACATTGTATGTAAATATTTTATTAAAATTACTTATCAGAAAAATATTTGTTTATTTTTTCTACACGCGTTGTTTAGTGTTATTTATTTAATGCACAGTATGGGCAAAAGTTACATGGTCAGTTCCGAAAACATTAAAACTAAAAAAGTAAAAAAATTTAATATTCTTTAAAACATCTAAAACTTCAAGTAATATATCGAGGTAATAATGATTTTCAGCTCAATTATTCGGTAGCTTCTCTGTTAACAAAATTAAAAAAATAAAAAATTCAAGAAATTTTATTTTATTTTATTTACTTTTATTAATATTCGGATTGTTTTCATGGAGCTATATGATATAGTCGCCCGAATTTAATAAATTTTGAACTTTAATTCTTAAACAACAAAGCATTACTAAATTTTGAAAATTTTCCGATTCGGAGACTTATCACATAGTCGTCCGATCTGGCTCGTTTGTACTTCCTGCAATAGAAAGACAGTTGTCTTTTGTTGGGTAAGTTTCATGCAGATAACTTTAAAACTAGACTAGTTTGAGAAGAAAAGGGGCAGACAGACGGGCGAATGGAGGGACATGGATAAATCGTCTCTCCTAGTGATGCTGACAAAGAAGATATACACTTTAAGGGTCGGAAATGTTTTCTTCACGACGTTGCAAATTTCTGGTTAAAATTATAATAACCTCTGTTTAAAAATAATGTTGTTGACGCTTAATAGGCGCATTGTATTTTCTGCAAGTTAAAGAGACAGTTCCGCCAAAGTTCAGCATCCGCCGTGCCTACGCTTTTCCGCTCAAACTCTCCCCCAGGTCTCCGTCCGCTCTGTAGCGCACTACATGAGCTAAGCTTAAGTTAATTCCTATTTGAAGTGTTTTAATAAGCACCCATGTCACGCAAAAACCGAAAATTACTCGACTTCTTATATTTTTCGCATTCCTACGTGAGAACTGATTACCTTTCGTCTATTCCAGTCTAAAGAAGCCACCCTCACCCCACATTTTGTCTTTCGAGCCGGATTTTCAATTTCATTCCATAAGGGTATCATTCCAATCATTGAAAAATTTGAACCATTTTCCTAAACAGACCACTAAGTTCGTTTCCCATCAAAAGCTAACTTCCTAAAGTTAAACATTATAATAACTTTTATTTATTAATAACAAACGCGCAGCTATAATTATATTTTCTAATTATCTGCAACTTCTTATGCATACATATTTGCTTCTATCATTCATCTCCCTTCATTCGTTTCCAATACACGAAATATATTGTTACGTACGCCTAATACACTAACATGTCTAGGTCCATTACTCTGCAATTTGATAACCGACACCATAGGTTATTGTACGACAACGGAATGGTTGGCTTTGTTCAGAACGTTAAATTGATCTGAGTACAATTATGGGAACAGTTTGTAAGATTCCTAAACTAAGACCTCTATATAATAGGCTGCCAAGCCAGAAGAAAAAAACGACGGAAGAGAAGCAACGTAACAACCCAAGCTAAGCCCTGAGTTACTAGGAGGGATGTTTTGCAGATAAGAGCAGTATATTCTGAGTGGACAAATCCAGGACACGCGAAGAAGACCCTTGATAAACAAGGACAGCTCTGCCAGCTCAGCGTTTACCATGAACATGTTTGAGATACAAAAATAAGTCATTATCAACTTCAATAAAAAACAAAAGATCTATAATGATAAATGAGAAAAGATTTTAATGCATTAGAAATTTAAATGAATTAACAAAAATAATAACTTAAATTATACAACGAAAGGAGTGCAGTGAGCAACGTTATTTGAGAAGCAAAGTCGCAAACGTCAGAACTCCGAGCCGGCTTACATATATTATTTTAATATCTTTTGGTTTTTTTATTAAAAAAAGGATGGAATAAATCAGTATAAGTTCCTACATTTATTTTACCATTATTTTTGTTTTATTTATGACCTTTTCTACAAAATTTGCAACTTTAAAATCATCAATATGTATTTACTCCCAATGTTTTAAATAATACTTTTTTTTACGGATAATGTAAACTTTTCTAACAAATAAACTTAACACGAGCAAGTTTGACGGGGAGGGTATGTGGCCAAAACACAGCCCGATCGTATTACGATCAAGCGCCAGCTTAGCTTGCTTGGGCTGTGTAAACGGTCTGACGACTATATCAACGAGCTTCAAGCCAGAACTAAATGGACTTCCTCTTTACCTAATCCGTTGGTTGAAGCCATGGTTATCGTCAAAAAGGATAAATTACCGCCTTTAAGGGCAAGGACAATTGCGTCCGCGTAGCAAACATGCGCACGGCCTCTGGAGTTTTTTTTCCACCAGTACATAAACTTGCTCTTCTACCAACATTTTGAAAGAGTGTTCTTTAAGCGTGGGCCGGGATGTTACGTCAACAGCTATTATTTGAATTCTAACGACGTTTAAATATGTTATTCTAACTAAAATGTAATTAGTTGCCCTCACAAAAAATCACTCTATGAATACATTGCTATTTTGTTGTTATCATCAAAAATACACAATAGAATACCATTTGTTACATTAGTTTGTGTTTAATAATATATCTAAAAAAATGTATTTCTTTATTCGGCCTGTAAACTAAAAAATTGTTTCGATTTATATCACAAGATATATAACACAATATAAAAATTAAAAAGCTGTATTTATGAATGATAACGAAAATATTTATTTTATATCTTGTATTAAAATTTTTATTCTATTTGGTATAAAATATTTAATGTAAAAAAATAAATATTTATATTTAAATAAATAAATAAACACAAGTATTAAAGTATTATTTAAAATATTAATTAGAAATGTAAATATTTTTATTATTATTACTTATCAAAAAAAAAATTTGTTAATTTTTTCTTTACGCGTTGTTTAGTGTTATTTAATTATGACACACACAGCAAAAGTTACATGGTTCCGACAACATTAAAATTAAAAAAGTAAAAAATTTAATATTCTTTAAAACATCTAAAATTTAAATTATATGAGTATATGTATGTTTAAATTGTTGAGGTTATAATGATTTTCAGTTCAGTTATTACTATTATATACGATATCTGTTTAGAGCAGACCGCCAACACCTAGTAAAATGATCATAGGTGTGCGCTGAACATGCAGGGCAGTTATACAGCTTTGCATGTTTATTGTCCTCCGTCTTTCTTATCTCGCTACATTTGTCTCGTTATCTATACAGCGAAAACATGCACAAAATTTAAAGTCAAGCTTTCTGCAAGTCAGTTGTACAAAATCGCTGCAACTCCGAGCACAGCTAATAAAATCAAGAAATAATTTCAATTGAACCTACGTGCGTTTAATTTATATTTCTAAACTAAAGGGTGGCATTTTGGTTGTTTTCCCCATAAACATTTTGGTGACCCCGACGAATATCACGTTTAATCGGAGTCTGCATGTCGGTTTTTAACATTGTTTAATATCGTTTAAGCAATAACTTATTTTCGCTGCCGTTTGCTGCATCTCAGTCACAAACACACGAACACTTTATGTGCGCGCTGCCGTCCGGCCGTTTGTTTTTTTGAGCATTTTCGCGCTGTGAAAGAAGCAAAACTGTGTTGTGCTGCAAACATTAAACATAAAAGGAAACGCAATTGATTGTTGTTAAACGCGTATATGCATACATATATGTGTAAACAGCTGTGTATGCGTATGGTCACATAC
The DNA here is from genome assembly GCF_018152505.1 of Drosophila elegans. Classification (NCBI taxonomy): domain Eukaryota; kingdom Metazoa; phylum Arthropoda; class Insecta; order Diptera; family Drosophilidae; genus Drosophila; species Drosophila elegans. Next base: position 339,391 of record NW_024545670.1, on the reverse strand, counting down.
ATTACTTTGCCAAGTCAATGCTCTGTTGCTAGGCAAAAATTTCGGTAATAAGAACAAAAGCAAAGTTATAGTTTCCGTTACGTTGTTGGCGACGCTCGGTGCAGTAACATTTGCGCGGCAATAGGCATAGGGTGTTTCCTGCCCTCTGAATCCGGTCAGACAATTAAAAAATGGTTAACCCAGGAGAGGCGATTCAGCCTCAAAATGATGGTCTCAGTGACATCGAGTTTTACCGAGCCAAAGTGCGTTCCGTTTCGCGGCAGTTAAACGCAATGAAATATTACTTAACTGCTGGAGCTAATGAGCAGTTTGATGAATCTGATGTCCTCGCGCGGCTGGAATGGGTAAACTCTATGAACTTGGAATTCGATTCTGCACAGACTTCGCTGGAAAAACTGGACTTTTCGGAGATTAGTAAAGATACGCGGTTTGAATTTTCCGCAATCCTAATGGATTTAAAGGCGAAACTAAATCGGGCCCTAGCAGCTCTGCGGAAACTGCATTTGCCGGGTTCTACAGCTGCCAGTTCTACATCCTTTGATATTATAAACAATGCGGATCTTTATTTGAGATTTAGGAAACCTCGATTGCCAAATCTAGAGATTGCTCGTTTTCAGGGATCGTACTCAGAATGGCCGGACTTTGTTGCAAATTTTACCACGGTCATTGGAAATGATGACGAGCTAAGTGATATTGAAAAATTACAATATTTGAGGTCCCCCTTAGGCGGCGTGGCTTTGGAAACCATATGATCGCTCGAGCCCTCAAGTGAAAATTATAAAAAGGTTTTAACTTTACTTATTATTCGATTTGATAATAAAGTTTTACACTTTCAGCCACACGTTCAGGCAATATTTGGTGTCGAGAAGGGATCAGCTAAGGGTCTTCGGGAGCTCAGCAATTGGGTGAATTCGCATCTTGGAGCAATCCGCACCCTGGTCACTACACAACAAATTCTGGATGGATTTCTCATTCATATCGTGACACACAAGCTGGATCAAAGGACCCGTAAAAAATGGGAAGATGATTTGTCAATCTCTGGGCTATCTACCTGGGATGCTTTGGAGTCGTTTTTGGAGAACAGGTGCCGGATGATGGAAAACTTGGACCAAGATGTGGTAATTTAAACACCACACCTTCAGGTGGGAAATAGCATGCATGGAGATAACCCAAGTGTACTGATTATAACGAGTAAGTGGATAGGGTGTTACTACATGACGATAAGGACGCACGCGCAAAGGTCCAGCTGCTCCTTGTCGGCTATTTGGGGTGGTGGTCATGTCCTTCATCATGAGCCAGTTAAATTCTACAATTTTATCGAATTTTGCGTGCAGCGACAAGTGGTATGGGATAGGAAAAATCATATGAACCCACACAATCACGAAGAGGAATAGTTATTTTACTTGCGGAATTCCTAGTGTTTCTCGGGTGTTCTAAAGGAACTGCACCTGCCCTCCCTGCCTTGGCCATTCTTTACCGAAAACCTCCCATAATAACATTGAATGGCCCCTTTTACTGAATCGGGTTGTACAGGGGACTCATCCTAGTCGAAGGCAAACAAAAAATAGAATTTAGCAAATCATTGTAAAATATATTTAAAACCTAATAAAATTTCTTAATACTAGAGAACATATTAAAGAGACGTTAAATAAGAACATAAATACATGCAATACAATTAGCTTACTAAATGAATATTTGAAGTTAAATGGCAATGCGAATTTAACATCAAAAATATCGTTTGAGAGTGAGTTTACGGAAGTTGCAGAAATTGCAGTGATGAGCTTTCGGCGAAATCAAATGGAGTGGTTTCACTTCTTTCAAAATTTATCTCACAAAAAAAAAAACTAGAGAGGCGAGAGAGATGATAAATCCGCTCTCTTTTCTTCTCCTTTACGGGCTATTTAAACTGTTATGCTTTTAACGCTGGGACATATAATAACTCTTTTGGTATATATTTTCATGGAGACATATTAACAAAACGTGATATTTGACTCACCACCATTCCGGAGATCCACCGACGAAAGCGCTTCCGCAAGTGCACCTTAGGCTGAAAATTTAAATTTCTATGTATATTCACTACCAGCCCACTGTGCAAGTTTAGGTGTTTTCTAACACATTATTTCATTTAACCACCAAATGAAATTAAAATAAATATTGCTTACAGCAATCTGGGCCTTTAGCCTCTCACCATTAAAGCCTTCCTGGCCTTCTAACCATCACCACACTTTTCTTGTTTCTTCTTTTTTTTACACTCACTCGCTTATCTCACATACTCTAGACAAAAAAAAAATTACAAAATAACTTATGAATTATCCATTTTCCGCATTCTTCGACCGATGTTTGGCTTTCCGATTTACTTTACATTTCGTGCGGCGCTTAAACTATTATTCTATTTTGTATACGCCGAGTTAATTTAAATTTAGTCCGATCGTGGACCGAGGCGTCTTGTCTAGGTCAGCGCGCCGTAAAACTGCCTGCCAAGCGGAGCTTCGCTAATTTACGCTCGCTTGCGGGAGATAACGAAGATGATGAAAACGAAGAATAAATGCAATATGTTATCTGGGAAGGTGTTAAAACTTGAGTTTTCTTAGACTCTTTTCCCCTCTCTCCATCCTAATTCGGCTCCCAGCGACTAAGGTGGATTTAATAATTAACTCGAGTGACTTTTAGGCCTTTGAGACCCCTTTGGTGACGATAATTCTTCTTTGGGGTATCTTGATAAATTTATTCCCTCACAGAGAAAAGGCCGGATCCAATATCTGACACTAAGCGCCAAACCTAAATCAAAAACAACTTTTGGGTCTGCAATTTCCACAGCCGATTCTTTTCCTTACCCATAAACAGGATTTAGCGCTATATTTAAACTAATCCGGAAATTCTGTCTGTCACATTAACACACTGCCACTATAGGTTTATCAATTTTTAGGTTATTTCTCACCAACTAATTAAGCTTGCACTTACAATCAAATTGAACTGCACTCGATGACTGCCGAAAAGGGAAAGAAAGCCAGGAGCTCGTGACTCTGGGCGGGAAGCTTAATTAGCCCAAATAGGATAACTCTCCGTTTTCCGGGAATATGACAACTGACTCTGTTGCCTCTTTATTTCCGCAAATTCTTACCCCAATCGCGGCACCCAACTGTCCCTAGATGGCGACACTTTCAGATTTTGCCTCATAGATGGCACTGCCCAGCGATTTACCTGCTACAGCGTTACATGATTACGTCTGCTACTAACTCAAACCATCCAATTTGCCTATTTTGCGATGCTAGAGATCATTATTTGCCGAAATGCTCCCGATTTTTAAGCTTGAGTCCCAATCTTCGATATGGAGAAGCAAAGAAAATGCATCTTTGCCTCAATTGTTTACGCAAAGGCCATAGCTTGCAGCAATGTAAGTCAACTCATTGTAAACATTTTCGCATGAAGCACCATTCATTACTGCACATTATCCCAGAGTCATCCATACCATCGACATCAGCTTCATCTCCATCATCCGACCCATTTATAAGCTCTCAGCCATTACCATCGAGTTTATCATCACTAGTGTCATGCTCATTTCCATTATCACAACCTAAACACCATTTAACGCACTCTCCACCACAAACCTTAAATACAATTCCAATGAATTACGACAATGAATCTACGTAAAAAATAGAGTTGGTGCATTGCCTTGCCGAGCTATATTAGATTCAGCTTCTCAGTTAAACTTTATTACTACGCGCCTAGCTATCCAACTTAATTTGAAACTTAGACAATCGCACAAACTAATTTCTGGGATAGGGGAATCTTCCATGAACTCTGATAAGGCAGTCGATATTCTGGCGCAATCACGGGATGCAAGCTATCGTGCGTCATTCGCAGTTGTTGTAACCCATAGTATCACTGAATACCAGCCAAATTTCAATATAAATACTACAGGATGGAGGATGCCACAAAACATTTCGCTAGCTGACCCTCATTTCAACCAGTCACAACGAATTGATCTTTTAATTGGCGCTGGTCTGTTCTTCGAAATAATCGCTAAAGGGAAAATTAATTTGGATAGCACCTTGCCGACGCTTCAAAACAAAAAGCTTGGTTGGATAGTTTCTGGAGGGATGTCAAGTATGCTAAATCGCAAATCTGTCTTGGCTGCCATTGTCAAGGATCCGGCTGATCATTCAGATGATGACACACTTGCTGCCGTAGTAAAGCGGTTTTGGGAGATTGAAGACATTAGTTCAGAAAAACCATCGATGCTGGCCGAGGACTTACGATGCGAGCAGCATTTCAAAGAAAATTGCATAAGGCTTGAGAATGGTCAATATTCGGTTTGTCTTTATCCACTTTAGGATTCGAATCTTTAGGTGACTCCTACTGTCTGGCCCGTCGTCGTTTTAAAAGTTTGGAATCAAAACTAAATAAGAACCCCAATCTGAAAGAGCAGTATTCGGCATTTTTACAGGAATACCTCAACTTAGGCCACATGTCTCTCGCATTAAGGGATCCAGCGGTGCCACAATTTTTCTTGCCTCACCATTCTGTTCAGAAGCTTGAAAGCCCTACAACTAAACTTTGTGTCGTTTTTGATGGTTCTGCTAAAACTACATCTGGAATAGCTCTAAACGACTTGCTTCTAGCAGGACCAACAATTCAGCAAAAAATCTTTAATATTTTGCTTAAGTTTAGATTTTTTAAAGTAACTCTTTGTGGAGACATCTGCAGGATGTACCGTTGCGTTCGTGTTTCGTACCCTAATGACTTTTTGCAATGTATAATTTGGCGAGAGAACTCCACAGATAAATTGAGTGTTTATAAACTAAACACGGTAGCTTATGGAACCAAGTCGGCTGCCTTCTTGGCTATAAGAGCCATGCATCAGCTCTCTTATGATGAAGAGGAATCATTTCCAGTTGGAGCAAAAATCGTTCGTAGAGATTTCTATGTGGACGATCTAATCTCTGGTGGCGATTCAGTTGAAAAGGTGAAAGAAATTCGTCATCAGGTAAATCAGCTACTGGCGCGCGGCCATTGTTTCGATTCGAAAATGGTGTTCGAGTGAAGCAAACGCTCTCGAAGGAGAGTCTGATCGCGATAAAGAGCAATTGATTAAATTCCACGACGGATCAGCTATCGCCAAAGCTATGGGGTTGTCGATCGTCCAGAACCTAAAATTTCCACGATTCGTAATGCAATCGCAAGCTTCCGTCGAGATGCACGGATTCTGTGATGCTAGCACAGCAGCTTACGGCGCGTGATTATATTTGCGGTCGGAGGCCAATGGCAACGCTGAAGCACATCTACTCTGCGCCATGGTTAGAGTAGCTCCCTTAAAAGCTTTAACAATACCAAGATTAGAACTTTCAGCAGCGTGTTTATTAGCTGAGCTTATCGTAAACGTTAAGGAAACCATAGGTTTTGATTGCACCTTTCACTGCTGGTCGGACTCGTCTATTGTGTTGACTTGGATTCGGCAACCTCCGAGGGAGTTCAACGTATTTGTGTCTAATAGAATCGCGAAAGTCCAGGAATCCGGCGGATGTGATATCGCGCGGATATACCCCCAAAGAATTGCGGGAGCACACCCTTTGGGCAAATGGACCTCCATTTCTACTGAAAGCGTCGAACTGGCGCCGGAACGGCGTTCCATGGCGCTAATTGGAACCGTTGGCACTGACATATCTATCAACTGCAAGTTTCTCAACTCATTCGAAAAGTTGGAGCGTGTTTTCGCGTACTTTTATCGATTCATTTCAATTGCAGAGCCAAATCATTACCCTCAACCATCTATCTTACCGTTGACGAGATCAGCTTCGGAACCGTTCTGCTTCTAAGGAGCATTCAACAGGTTCACAAAGCGGTGGAGTATGAGGTTCTTAGCCACAGAAAGCCTTGTCCTTCGAAGAGCAAGTTGATTTCTCTGAGGCCTCTGAGACAGTCCACGTACTATTTGGAGTGATAATGCGACAAACTTTGTTGGCGCTAAAGGAGAGCAAGCGGAACTGAAGGAGTTATTTTTGAGCGAACCGTACACGGCTTCGATTACTTCTTCCTGCTTAGCGAACGGGATTGATTGGAAGTTCATACCCCCACGTGCCAAACATTTCGGTGGTCTATGGGAGGCGGCTGTAAAATCGGCAAAATTTCACTTAAAACGAGTTGTCGGTGCAGCCATCTTAACCCTTGATGAATTAAAAACGCTTGCATATGAAATTTCTGCCATTCTTAACTCCCGTCCGCTTTGTCCAATTTCGGAAAACGCTGAAAATTTTGAGGTGCTAACGCCAGCGCATTTCCTCAAAGGTTCTAGCTTGACAAGGTTTCGTGAGCCTGACGTTACTCCTCTTCACGAAGGCCGGTTAAGCAGTTGGCAAAGAATAACATAAACGCAGCAGCACTTCTGGAAAAGATGGAGCAGAGAGTATTTGTCCCTGTTGCAAGAACGAAGCAAATGGCGGATCAAAACATCCAATATCCAAATCGGTCGTGTTGTATTGCTTCAGGAGGACAACCTTCCACCGATGAAATGGCAGCTTGGGTGCATCCATGAAGTCATTCCCGGAAAGGACGGCGTCGTCAGAGTAGCTGTGGTCCGGACAGCTACATGTCTTACTAAACTAGCCGCTCTGCCCATCGAATCCCATTTGGTTGGAACCGTGCCTCTGCCAACGGGGGGAGTATGTTTAGAGCAGACCGCCAGCACCTAGTAAATACTCATAGGTTTGCGCTGCACATCCAGGGCTGTTATACAGCTTTGCATGTTTATTGTTCTTCGTCTTTCTTATCTCGCTACAATTGTTGCGTTATTTATTGAGCTGAGCTACAGCGAAAACATGTACAAAATTTGAAGTCAAACTTTCCGCAAGTCAGTTATACAAAATCGCTGCAACTCCGAGCACAGTTAATAAAATCAAGAAATAATTTCAATTGAACCTATCGTGCGTTTAATTTATACTTCTTAACTAAAGGTTGGCATTTCGGTCCCCATAAACAATATCGGATTCTTATGTGAATTAAATTAAATGCGTAATTTTGCATTATTAAACCAAAATAATTAAAAAAAAAAAAAAATAAATAAATAAAAATTTAAGAAAATTTATTTTATTTTGTTTTTTTTTTTTTTAATATTGGGAATGTTCCCAAGGAGCTAAATGATATAGTAGTCCGAATTTTATAAATTTTGAACTAAGAATTAAGAATTAATTAAGAATTAAACAATAAAACATTACTAAATATTGAAGAGCTAAAAAAAAATGAAAAAACATCAAAGTTACAATTTTTTTTGTACATTTTTCCGATTCGGAGACCCATCACATAGTCGTATGATCTGGCTCATTCCGACTTTTGTACTTCCTGCAATAGAAGGACAGTTGCCTTTTTTTTGGTAAGTTTCATGCAGATAACTTTAAAACTGAGAGACTAGTTTGCAAGGGGGCAGACAGACGGACGAATGGACTGACAAGTTTGACTTATTTTTTTTATATCAAAAAAATAATCAATCTTTTAACTGGCGCCCGAGCAGGGACCTGATTAAAACCGCGAAAGGATAACAAGTTCCGTGTCTCGCGAAGTTCAGAAAGTAAAAAATTCCTACGTTTCGTTTCGAATCTCCCCCGAATCAGTGAGAAGTGAAAAACCAAAAATCCCGAGACCCGGAAGTGCAAAAGTGCCGTTTAAAAAACGACGCAAATTGTCACTCCTGAAAAAAAAAAACAGGTGGTACCCGGTGGAATAATCAGGCCAAATTTTATGGCCGTGATCCCTTTAGTATTCGTTCGAAGGGAACGTGAATTAAGGTACAGAGAAGGCCCCTTACTAAACTCACACACAGGAGAGATCGTTGCAACGTGGGATAAAACGGAATATGCCGAACCTGTCATCACGAGAGCACGCCGAGATATGTTACTACTGTAAGAATAGTTTTAAGCAATCTATTAAAAACAAAAACATAAAACATTATTTTATTGAAAAAAATTCAAGGAAAAAAAATTTTTACCCAAATTTAAAGTGTAGAAGACACATTTTAGTAAGTAAAAAAAAACCAAAATATAGGGAAAATAAAAATCCCCACACAATAATTACAAAAATCCAGCGCTTAATAAAAAATCGCACAACCTAATTCTTAGAAAACAACGTCCGAATTCTGAATAACTAAAATTAAAAAATTAAATTAATCTAAATGACCGAACAAGATTTGGCAGACAGACTCGCGAATCTTGCCGGACCCTTATCAGTCAGCACCACCAAATCTCAGTAGCCTAGTAAAGGAAAAAATTAATTTAAATAAAGATTTTTCCAAATATACAGATTCCTACAGTTTCGAAATACCACTCCCAACATACCACAGACACAAAATTAAACAAAAATCGTACACAGAAGAAAAACTTATTGAAATTTTAACTAGTAGACTTGACCCTAAGCTTATAAACGAAATCATTGCATCCGAAGAGGTAATGGGAAAAATTCAAAACATACCTATTTAAAATCATACAAGGTAAGGTTTACTCAAAACGAAATAGACGACGTTACTTCGGAATCCCAACAAAACGAAATAATTACCCTCGAACATAAACGAGCCCATAGAGATGCAAAAGAGAAAAAATTACAGATTTTGAAAAATTATTTTTTTCGACAAGTTACCAAGAAATTCTAAGCAATAGTTCAAACCTGTCAAACTTGAAAAGAATCAAAATACAATAGACACCTCAAAATGAGAAATCCAACCGACCCCAAATACCCAGAAGAAATAGTTCACATAGATATTTATATTACCGAAAAACATAGAGTCTTAACGGAAATTGACAAGTTTTCAAAATATGTTCAAGTAAAAATTTAAGAGTCAAGAGCATCTGAAGATATTAAAAATCCGTTGAGGGAAATGTTAATTGCTTTTGGTATGCCGAAATGGGTAATAATGGACAACGAACGATCATTTGGCTCATCAGCAATAAAGTTTATGTTAGAAGATGAACTCAAAATATCGGTACACACCACTGCTCCGTATGCATCGACAAGTAACGGAAGGTTTCATTCAACCCTATCTAAAATCATGCGGTGTCTCAAAAAAGACAACGGGAGCATTCTGTAACAAAAGAAAGACCCATAGGCATTTTTTCAGAAGCACAATCTCTAGTTCAACAGAAGAAAAAAAACGAGAAGAAATAAAAAAAGAAAATTAAAAATAAACAAACAGCCGACCACAATCAAGGAAAAATGCTACAAAAAGTTTTAAAGCCAGGCGAAACTGTTCACATAAAAAAAAGATAAAAGGCTAGGAACTAAACTTACACCTAGATACAAAGCCGAGAAAGTGGCGGAAAATAAAACGACCACCACTATAACACAAATTTCAGATTACTTTTACCAACATAATTGGGGATAACTACAGTCCTCGACTATTCCAAATCACAAATCATCTCACTCGAAACAAGATTAGCGGCTTAACAAGACGAAACATTTAAAATCATCTAAATCTTTAACCTACAAAGCTATGAAGAAACTCTGGCGAAGTTAGAAGAATCATTTCATTCACTCACCTCATCTCATCCATTACACCCATATCTTTCTTATGAACTAAAACAGATTCCAACGGATTTACGCATACTCCAAACTAAAAAAAGACTTAAAAGGGCAATAGAAGCAATAGGTACTGCATGGAAATGGCTGGCGGGATCACTAGATCACCACGACTATCAGATCTTAGAAGATAAGATAAATGAGCAGCTAGAACACAACAATAGACAAGTAGCAATAAACATTAATCAAAAATTAATTTTAAAAATTACCCAGAGATCGGAAATCGCAAATCAGAAAGCAAATATTTTAAAGTATAAAATTCAATTAATAAAAGAAGAAATAACCAACATAATATACGCAATTAAATGGGCCAAATCTAACACAATAAATTCATTTGTACTTACAAACACAGAAACCAAAATAGTGGAGGAAATTTTTAAAAAAGAAACATAGAAGAATTATTGGAATTTAATCAAATCAAATTAGCCACAAATGGCAACGATCTTATTTACATTATTAGCCTCCCAACCATTAAATCAGATAATTGTAGAACTTTAAAAATTAAAGCAATAAAAAAAGCCCAAATAATCAATGATATAAAATATGAACATTTTTTAGAATGTAAGAGACAATTATTTGCAATAATTAAACCTTGTGAATCCTATAATGATAAGACAATTTGTAATTCAGAAAATTTGTTAGATTTAAGCAATGATAATTGCGTAAACGCTCTTTTAAACCTTTGAAAACCAGAATGCAAAATGATCAACAATCAACATATACCGGATTTCGAAAAAATACACCCAGGTACCATCCTGCTAAACCATTTCAATGGACCAGTCTCACTAGATGAAAAACTTCTACAACTGCAAGGCTCTTTCATAATACAATATCGTAATTCGACGGTAACAATTGTTGAAACCATTTTTAAGTCAAAGGAAATCAACGTAGTCGTTAATCCAACTATCGGGAGAAAAGACTAAGTTAGAGGACAAATGGTCAAGGAACTCAACATTAACCACACAAAAGCGCTTGAAAAATTAAGAAGCAAGTCAACCATAGAATCCTTCGTTAGCTACATATCCGCCATCATTCTACTACTACTTATAATAGGATCAAACACGGAACTCCTACGAAGACGTAGGTCAACGGAAAGAGCACCAGCTTCCGTGCCAGAAACGCAAGAAAAGCCCACGCATTCCGGACCTGTACTCTACTACGTTGCGACCGAGGACAGTCGTGTTTAAGGAGGGAAGAGTTAACACCCAAAATAATACAGTTTCCCTGACAGAAAAAAAGAGTAAGCATCGATTGCACAACCAACAGCAAAGCAATGCCCTCAATAAAGCTCAATCGAACTTAACCACGTGCGCTGAGCTTGCACTTTTTGGTCAGCTATCGTGGAAATGCAGAACAGTCAATTTCCAAAGTTGATCGCACTCAACTAAGTGCATACAATAAAAGCAATAGTTAAAATGCACTGCCCAATTACAATTAAGTTTGGTCAACGGCAACGGCGGCCAAAAGAAGCCACCAATAATATGAATGAACGTCAGCAGAAACATCAAAAGCGGCAGAGACGGCGGAAGCGATGGAGCGACGCGTAGCTATAAATAACAACTGTTTAACCTAAGTAAATCAGTTCTTCATCCAAGACAATAAAGAGAAGTTTGAATTATTTATTTTACCATTATTTTTGTTTTATTTATGACCTTTTCTAAAAAAATGTTGTTCACAAATTTGCAATTTTAGAATAAATAAAATGTATTTACTCCAAATGTTATAAATAATAATTTTTTTACATAATTTGTAAGCTTTTCTAACAAATAAACTTATTATGTTAGGCAAATTTAAACATGACTTACTAGAAACCAATTCAAAGGAGGTGCTGATGCAAACGTGGAGTAGGTTAAGAAAATTACAAAGTTTTTGACGGACAGCCTTTGACAAGCTTGTCGGGGGAGGATATGTGGTCGAAACACAGCCGATCGTATTACGATCAAGCGCCAGCTTAGCTTGCTTGGGCAGTATGGACTGATGATATTTAATATTTATTCTTGTTTTGTTGGAGAGGGTAGACCATCGGACGCTTTTACTTCGGCCCAAGTCCTATCAGGACTATGACACTGATATGCCCACGTAACAGTTTTAACATCAAAAGTTTGTTTTACGTATTCAAGGTCACGGTTTCAAATTTAAGGTACCGGAAGTAGGGCACATCCGTAATAAATAAATGCCAGAAATAAATATCAGTTATTAGAGCAAAGATAGTTTGTGTACACATTGTGAACTACATTTTCTATACTTCTTAAAAAAGTTAATGTCCCCTACTTTGTCTAAGAATAGCCGTGCAACTTTATTACTCTCTTTAAAATATCCAGAAAATCTGTAGCATTTGTTTTTTCAATGGATTTAATGAATACGCTTTAACCAAATATGTAAAAATATATTTATAACAATACAAAATCACGCGCTTTGAAAACGCGACCCTAGACCGGGTAGGATTTACTTCAATCTAATGAGTTGCGGTTCTATTAAGCGTTTGTCAATCCAGGACGGAAGGGGGGTTGGGGAATTCACTGCCGGATGTGTTATACTATGCTCGATCTTCCTGTGAGGCTCGGCTGGTATGGAATCCGCAACTCCTTGGGCGGGTGGACGCTGTTACTTTCCCAGACTGACGCTGCCAAATCCAAGCCAGGCAAAGAACCAGAACGTTTGTGATGCTCCGTCTGGGATGGAGGAACACTGTTTTAGCTCCCAAGCCGGACATATTTGTCTTATACATACATTGTGGACCATTTCGTTTATCGGTCATAGGAAAAACACAGCATCAGGTGTAAAATGTTCTATTTATGTTTATTTATATTGACATATTCAAATATTCAGTTATGCATCAAGAAATACGAATGTGCAGTGTAGGCGATCCAACGCTAAGCCTATGTTACCAATCCACATCCCGAGCAGGCGATTCCGCACTTCAATAACATTAACAATTCATGCCATCACTTAGGGCTGCTTCCTGAGTGGCACTCTCACTCACAAACCATTGTATACAAGCAACATCCCAAACGATCGATCTCGCTCCGCAACTTATGAACAATCAATATCCCAAGCGGGCCAACTCGCTCCCAAACTTATTTAAACAAAGGGCACAAGTAATTAGTCTTTAGCTGAAATCAATCGAATAAAAACGTAAAACTAATTCTTCACTAATTTATTCAATAGGGACGTTGTCGTTGTCAATTGACGGGTCATTAGACTGAATTAATAATTATTAAATATTAAAATGTTTATAAACAAACACTAAAACTTTATTAAGTGGAATCATTAGTGGAGCCATCAAAAGAAACGTGGACGGAAATCTAATTGCAGAATTTAGACCCCAAAAACCGAACTAAAAATTCTGGAGAACTTCAAAGAGACACTGTTGCCGCACCATGTGTCAAATAAACAACAACAACACTAAATATAATTAAAACTTCATTGCTTTCCAGGTAAAGTTTAGTTTGGCAAAGGACAATAAGCAATTTTCATATAGAATACAAAAAAAAATGTATTAAATTGTGTTGTCGTGCCGCCAATCTCACATATACTGCTTTCTTGTGATGGGCGACGCGATCTCGTGATTCATTTCTTAAGAAATATCGATAGTGGGCTAATAAGTTGGAGATGGTAACAAATTTGAATTCTAACGAACCAGCAACATCCCACCCACCGTAAAACGACTATGGGCTTTGATACTGGACGCTTAAGAATCCCAGAAGATGTCTCGACTTCTGTCAATCTAATGTAACCATCCTTAGCCGGAATCGTGCTTATTTCGTGCCCTTTTCCAATTTTCTCTGGGCTGGTTATCCTCGCAAATGATTACTATATCGCCAACGGCGATCGGCTTGGCTCGTAAATGCCATTTGGTTCGTCTAGTCAAGGTCGGCAGATATTCTTTAATCCATCGACTCCAAAAGTGATCCTTTAATTGTTGCGCAATTCGGTACGGCTTACGATGACAGAAGTTGTTAACACCTGCTGAAGTTTGAGTTGAATTGGTTGCCCCGAGCAAAAAATGATTGGGCGTTAAAGGCTCCGGATCATCTATGTTAATGGGTAGATGAGTCAAAGGACGGCTATTTACTATATTTTTAGCCTCAATAAGCAATAGCCTCGTCGTGAGGCACTTTCTCCTTGAGCGTTACGCTCAAAACTCATTTAGTAGACCTTACCGGGCGTTCCCAGCATCCACCTCAACTGGGATTTGAAGGCAATTGAACTTCCAATCGATTGCTTTATTTGACATTTGCATTAAACCTTAATCTTTTTAAGCTCATTATCTGCTCCAACGAAATTAGTTCCCATGTTCGATCGTTATTGGAACACCTACATTCCGTATACATAAAATGCAAGCGTCTGTTGATAAATCGGCAGCCAGTTCCAAATGCATGGCTCTAATTGTCAGACACGTAAAGAGTGAAACCCATCTTTTTTCTTGCCGCCTTCCGATGGTAACCATAACCGGACCAAAGTAGTCTAGTCCTACTAATGAAAAGGGCCGTTGAAACGGTGTCACGCTGCCAAAGGGCAATTGCCCCAAAGGAGTGATTGGCTCGGCATTACGATTCTTACAATACTAACAATTGGACTTTGCTCGAACGACCGCTTTTCGTAGGCTTGTGATCCAGAACTTGCGTCTTATTTTTTTTATTACAATGGTCTCATCATTTTGATGATAATAAGTCTCATGATACCATTTCATAATTAGTTCGGTGAAGCTATGTCGAGAAGGCAATATTATTGGCTGTCGTTAAGTTACTGGAATGTTAATGGCGTAGTCCAATCTCCATGCATCTACTAAAACGCCATAAGCATTCAGCCTTGGAGAAAGGGTGTAAATGGAACTACCCTTTGTGACGCTCAGGAGCGCACAAAGTAGATATAATAACATAAGCTATAGATAGTCGTTAAGTAGGCAAGGAGCCGAAATAGTTATAAGTTCAATACCAAACGGCAAGAAGCCGAAATAATTAAGAGTGCAAAGGCAAGAAGCCGAAATAAATTTAAGTTGAATGAAAATATTCAAATTTAAATATCCGGGCGGGCGCGCCAAACAAAGGAAACGGTCACACTGACCAATAGCCACCACAAGCCACACGCGGTATGGCCATAGTTATAAGATTATGAAACTACAGTCACACTGGCGAGGGCCGGGAGAATATAAAAAGGGCGCCGGGGCCCAGACAGATCACTCTGCGGCCGACGGCGATCGGAGAAGGTAAGGCTTACCCTTTGGCGTGAGCTAACTTCTCTGGGAGTTAACTGCGGAGTCTTTTTCGGGATAGGGTCTAGTACCCCGTCCACCCAATACATTGTAGTTAGTTGTAGCCCCAAGCGACTCCACCCTCTTTTCGGAACTGGCAGACCCAAGCGGCTCCACCCTCTACTCGAAACTGGTAGACCCGAGCGGCCTCCAAACTGTCTTATCTTCCTAGACCTAAGCATAGCCAAGAGGGACGTGGCTCTTTCTTTCTCATCCACAGGGTACTCGCCGCCGCCGACGCCGCCGCCACCGGGACGACAACGGCCAACGACGACGCCGAACGACGACACGGAAGAAGACCCCGGCAACCTACGGGCGGACGAGCCCCTGCAGCACGAACTATATATATATATATATCCTATGTAATAAGTAATTCTTAATAAACGCATACTAATACGATTTCACTGAACCCGCTTACGTGTCATACTCTGGGAACCGGGTCGACCTCTTACAGCAACCACTCCTGACATAAATAAATGTTGGAACGAGCCCCTGGGCACCGTTGAACTACCTCAGCAAAGCAGGAACGTTACACCTTAGCCACAGATTCTGAATTTTGTAACTCTGCAACCTCTTCTGCGAATAATTGATTTTGCACTACTTTGCACAACTTAACTTCAGCAAGGAATATCTCATCTGCGGATAATTCTCCTTTTTGTGTGGTATGAACGTTCATGGTAGTTTTACGCCTTTCTATGCTGTCATCTGATGAAAAAGGAAAGACTATTATTGGCCAAGAATCTTCTTCAGCAAGCAAAAGCTCTGGACCGCCTATCCATTCGCTATCAACAACGTATTTTGGACATTTGCTAGACCTTGTTGCCTTGTCTGCTGTATTTAAATGCGTTGGAACCCAGTGCCAGTCACTTTCTGATGTCGTTTCCAAAATCTCGCTTACCCGTTGGGCAACGGAAGGCTTGAGCTGTCGATGATCTGATCGAATCCAAGAAATTTATGTTTTAGAGTCTGACCAAAGCGTTGACCTTTTTACGTTAACATCATGACTTTCTAAAAAAGTTTTCATTAGACGCGTACCCAACACCGCTGCTTGCAGCTCAAGTCTGGGAATATATAACAATTTTAACGGAGCGCACCTGGTCTTTCCGGCAATAAAGGCTAGTTTAACACCTTCACCTTCAAGATACGCGCCAATATGCTACAGCTTCAAAGGCTCGCATCCACAAAAATGTGCAATTCGATTGTATCTTTGACTGACAAAAATTCTGGCAGATAGCATCTACTTAGTTGAAATCGTTTTGATTGCTCTAACTGAAGTACTCAAAGCTTAAATTTTGCAAAATAAATTTTCCGGTAACATGTCATTCCCCAAACATCTTGGATCAAGATTTTGCCGTGTTCTACACACATTCCAAAGGGATCATAAACGGACATAACTAGAATGAGCAGTTGACGTTTAGTAAGGCACTTCATTCCACTCACAATTTCCTTGTCGACACGGTTAAGCTAGAGATCGAATACAAACTTATCAGACTGGCTCCCAACAGATTCTTAAAGTCTTATCCGTTGATTCGCTGTTAATTCGAACTGTTGGTTCCACCAAGTCAGTATTCCTTGAGAAAAAGCCTCGGAGCTCAAACTTTCCCAAATTATGACCCGTTAACTTCCTGACTGATCTGAAAGGCTTTTTCTTCAGATTTGAAACTGGCTACAAAGTCTTTTGTTTGAATGGCATCGATTCCCTCTTTCCTGTAACTTTCGGCATTTTGTGCGTTTATGTATTGAGCACAACAGGGCGAGCATGCTGCTCCAAATATGAGGACAGTCATCTTGTATGTGTCGACCTGAGCATTTCGATTACCATGTCTCCAAAGAAACCTCAACGAATTTTGATCTTTTCTACGAACTTGCACTTGCAAGAACATTTCCTTGATGTCAGCACATACTGCGACTTGTCCTTGCCTGAACTTAAAAAGAATCGTCGTCAATGGTGGGTTTTCATCAGGTACCTTTAAAAGCATGGTATTTAGAGAAATACCGTTGATCGTAGCCGCCGCGTCAAATACTAATCTCATCTTTTTGGGCTTGTTTAGGTTTACGAAACCGAAGTAAGGTAAGTACCATTTCCGTGGTCCAACAAGAAGAACTTCACAATCAGACATTTTTACCGCGTATCCTTATATATGGAATCCATGTTTTTATCATATTCCTCCATTTTCCCTGTAGCCTATGAAAAGCCAATTTGTAGCTGTCCGGAAATTTAATCACATTTTCTTTCCAAAGAAGACCAGTTTCATAGCATCCATCTTGCCTTTTAGATGTGTTCTTAAATATATCTTTGGCTCTAGATATACTTGCAGATTCCGAAGGCTTAATTGGAAACTTTACACAAAAATTTTCTGTAGTGAAGGAATGTGATATCATGTCATGTATTTACTGTTCAGGGTTGTCTTCTTTGAAACAGGTGTGGACATCATATAATCGCGATGATCTTTTGTCTGGGTCATCGGTGGAACAATAAATAAGCCAGCCTAATGATGTTTTAGCTGCAACTAGTTTTGTATCAAAGTATACACTTTTAATGTTTGCTATTAAGTGACAGTTATTAATTCCAACTAAAATCAAAGGATCTACATCTGTGTATCCTTTACTGTTTTCTTAGCAGAGCATACGTTTTCGAGAGCTTCTCGACATCTACATCTAAAGGTAGATCCAAAGTGGCAGCCATAGATAGGCAGCCATTCTTATCAGCTCAGATTGCTTTCCATGGACAAAAATTCTTTAGCATGGTTTTTTATTCAGTTCAAAGTCAATTTTCTCTTTGGTTCAAGTACACCCAGACATTCTGCTAATTTCTCGTTTATTAATGAAGTAGACGAACCTTCGTCTAAGAACTCGTAAGTCTGTATGATCTTATTGTTTGGCCCCATAATCACAGCTGTGTTAATCTTAGCTTCTTTTGGTTCAATGTTCTTTACCTCATGAGAATCGTCTGATTGAAAAGAAGTAGGGTGGCTTTTCTTGCATCCTTTTTTCTTACACTCTCTTTTGTACTTAAAAGCTTGCAGAGTGTGTCCGCGTCGAAGACAACCAAAACAGAGGCGAAGAGTTTTTATAATTTTCCATTTTTCGGCTATATCAGCTTTTAAATATATATATTATATATATATATATATATATATATATATATATATATATATATATTATATATATATTATATGCATATAATGATCGCCCTGATATTGAAAACATTCCTTCTTGTTCCCTTTAGGTGCTTTATTCGAAGAATGTAAAATATATTCCTGTAAGCCTTTATCATTCTTCGTCTGTTTAATATTAACTGGGGCTGCAATGGTTGTCCTTGCAATGCTTCTTGCCATAGTGCTCAGCCAATTGCTGACTGAGTGACATATTACCTACTAAGAAGGATTCTGTAAATGCTGAGTTGCACTTGCTGATTTCAAAAATATAACCAAGTTGTCAACCTTAAAAGCAATTACGACCATCTTTTCTAAATTATTTTCTGTAACCGGGGCTATTTGGTTAACCATGTTCATTTGACTATTCATTAACATTCCTGGCATTCCATAAGTGAACTGAAGTCTTTCCATAATGTATACAACATTAACCGGATTAATTAATATAAGATGTTTTCTCTTGCCACTCCTACTCAAACTCTTTTGCAACCTCGAAAGGCTTTCCAAGTTGGTATATCCATTTGCGTTCGCCAAGATCGTATGCGCCTCCAGTAGCGCCAATAATAGTTGCGCCTCCATGTGAGCCAGGATGGCCTGCGACTCCATGAGCACCAAGATCATCTGCGTCTCCAACAGCTCCAAGATTAGCTGCGCATCCATGGGAGCCAGGATTACCTGCGACTCCATGAGCGCCAAGATCAGCTGCGCCTCCAATAGCGCCAAGATTGCCTGCGACTCCATGAGCGCCAAGATCAGTTGCTCCTCCAATAGCGCCAAGATTACCTGCGACTCCATCAGCGCCAAGATCAGCTGCGCCTCCAGTAGCGCCAAAAACGTATGCGCCTCCATGCGAGCCACGATTAGCAGGGCCTCCATGTGAACCAGGATTGCCTGCGACTCCATGAGCGCCAAGATCAGCTGCTCCTCCAATAGCGCAAAGATTACCTGCGACTCCGTCAGCGCCAAGATCAGCTGCGCCTCCAGTAGCGCCAAAAACGTATGCGCCTCCATGCGAGCCACGATTAGCAGCGCCTCCATGTGAGCCAGGATTGCCTGCGACTCCATGAGCGCCAAGATCAGCTGCGCCTCCAATAGCGCCAAGAACGTTGCGCCTCCATGCTAGCCAGGATTACCTCCGACTCCATGAGCGCCAAGATCAGATGCGCCTCCAGTAGCTCCATGCGAACCAGGATTGGCTGCGCCTCCATGAGCGCCAATTTCGCCTGCTGTGCTAACGATTTTGTTCCAATCTTGTTACTGACCAGGTTGTGGGCGTGCTAATGTACGCTTTGCAGTTTCTTCCAACATTTCGACAGTAGATTTGATTTCACTTTTACACATGCTCACCAAACGGGATTCAATAAGTATGAATTGGTTTGCCTGGACATCACTCAGGCTATTAACTCGTGCAGTTAATTAATGCTTTTCATCACGTCCATCATATTCCGAAAGATATCACTATTGGGGACCTTCTCTTTTAAATCCATGATTGTGGTTTCCTTTTTGGAATCCATTTCTTCTTCTGATTCTGGTTGACTCTTTGGCGTCGAAGTAGATGTTCCATTTATTTCGCTCAATTCGAATCCCAACTTTTTCTTACTGCGCAGATTCATGTTATACAATTATGAAATATTTCTCCAGAAATTTCTGCGCACTTTGACGACCAGCTTTTACAAATCTAATAACTATGTTGCCACACCCATGACAAATAGACAACAAAAACACTAAATAGAATTAAAACTTCTTTGCTTTCCAGGTAAAGTTTAATTTGGTGAAGGACAGTAATTTTCATATAGAATACGAAAAAAAAATTTATTAAATTGTGTTGTCGTGCCGCCAATCTCACATATATTGTTTTCTTGTGATGGGCGACGCGATCTAGTGATTCATTGCTTAAGAAAATTAAAAATTGTCTTTCGGATGTCAATGATCTAGGTCTTATGCAAGTAAAATTGTTTGCTCTTCTAGAGGATGTAAATTGAAGTTTTTCGAAAAGACACGAAGGCTCTTTTTGGAAAATAATTTTTTGCAGAAAAATTAAGTTCCGCATCTTTATCCATTCATTTAGCGAGATATCGAATATTTTCAGCGAAAATTCGGATACGTGATCTGTATATGGTTGGTTGAATATATACCTGGCTATGCAATTAAATAGAACTTTAATTTTTTTCTTACTGGTAGTTTCACAGTTTGAAAAAACTTCTACTCCATAAAATAGCGCTGGAACAATGCAGGTTTTAGCTATTAGTAAACGTATATGGGTGGGCAGGCAATTTTTAATTACGGATAATGTCCTTATTATGCCATATGTTTTCCCTACAGACTTTATAATATGATCATTCCAGGTAAGAGTTCTGTTGAATGTAAAACCTAAGTTTACAGCTGTATCAACGTACTCAAGTGGCGTGCTATTCATACTCAGTGGCTGCAAATTGTTAAAAATTATCTTTCTTTTACTTATGACAAGACATTTTGATTTTGATGGGTTGATCCCAAGTCCATTGTTGTCGGCCCACTCATTTACACGTTCAAGTTCTCTGTTACAAACATCTATACATTCATTTATTCTGTTTAAAGGACGACTCACATACATTTGGACATAATCAGCATACAAGTGTACATTATATTCAGATAACGCATTGGGAAGGTCATTAACATATAAGGTAAACAATAAGGGACCAAGCACAGACCCTTGGGGTACACCACGATTAACATTTTCATATGAGGACGAAACGCTAGACAATACAAAAGATTGACGACGATTTTGTAGGTACGAAGACACAAGTTTGACAGAAGTTTTAGAAAACATAAACATATTACGTAGTTTTGCACAAAGGACATTATGGTTTGCTGTATCGAAAGCCTTACTATAGTCCAGTAAAACTAAGAGTGTAACATTGTTTTCGTCTGTTTGTTCCCTTATGTCGTCTGCAATTTTTATAATAGCTGAGGTACAGCTTCTGTTTTTCCTAAAACCAGACTGATTATTAGTAAGCATTGCATTGTCGGATATAAATTTATTAATTTATCAGCCATGAGATTCTCAAATACCTTTGATAGGTATGGTAAAATAGAGATGGGTCTGTACTCATTATTTGATTTCGGAATCGGAATTATTTTTGCCGCTTTCCAACAGTCCGGATAAGTAGATTTTGTCAGTACAGTATTAAAGGTATAGGTTATGATGGCAGGATTTTTGGCAGCTTAAGAACTTTTTATTAAGTTCATTTACATTCATGTCTTGTTCAAGTCTTGGTTTAACTTTGCATATTCCCAGGTTTTTAATTATTTTCCATGTCTGAGCAGTGGAAGATGCGTTGTTGAATTTATGGGAATAGAAATTTGCCTTGGCGGTGTCAGTAAGTTTGGTCACTTTTTTTCTCAATGACTTGAACACTGCGTAAGCTTGAGGTGTCCTGTACCTTCTCCACTTATTGTACGCCCCGTCACGCTGTAATATTGCGTCTTTGATGTTTCTTTGGAACCATGGTTTTCCAGAAAAACGAATAACTTTGCTACGAACAGGTACGAGACAGTTATATAAATAACAAATATTGTTTTGTAAAAGGTTAACTTGTTCGTCTACTTCGGAAAGGGAATATATGTCATTCCAATTGCACAAATTAAAGGTGGAGTCCAAAAGGTCATAGTTGATATTTCTAAAGTCCCTAAAAACTATTGGATGGTCAAGGTATTGTAGGTCAAGTGCGTAGGTCAAGTATATGAGGTCATGTTTTGAGAACGATGGGACAATAAGTTGGTCATATGTAGCTACTTTGTCTGTATTAGACACAAAAAATAAGTCTAAAAGCGAGTTGCGGGTTTTGGTAAAATGCGTGGGGCACACAAAGTTAACCAACTTCATCACCAGCGAGTTCATGTCCTCTGCAAGGTGGGAATCCCTTAAAATATCGCTATTAAAATCGTCTGTTATAATGACGTCTGAATAATTAATTGACACGTCAGGAATGATGTTTAAAAATTGTTCATAGTCAATCCGGCAGTTAGGTCGGTATATACACCCAATTAGTAGCTTACCAGCATATCTTTGGCATATAATTTCTATAAATAAGTATTCAATTGCACTACTGGTTGAGTGTTTACATACAAACGTGAAACATAACTTTTAACAACATATATTGCAACCCCACCCCCATGACTATCACGATCAGAGCGATGCAAATTATAACCATCACATTCAACTAAAACATCACATAAATTAGGAACAAACCAAGTTTCAGAAACACATATAACATCTACACTCGAATTGATAAAGAGGTATCTAAATTCCTCAATTTTTCGTGTGAGGCTTTGAGCATTTATATGACACACATTAAGACCAGCTCTCTTCTCTCCGAGAACCCTTAACATCGCATGGCTATTTGATCGATTTGGATTTATGTTTATGTTATTGTTGTTGCTGTCACCCATTTTAAATTATTTAATTGTAATATTAGCTGCGCTCGCAGTCTATAAATATTTATGACATAAAGACACACCACACCAAGAAACAAAATAAAATTAATGCGACTGATACTAATCCTAAATAAATATAATAAAACTACTGATAATTTCACAACAATGGTATATAAATATAAGCGCCTCTTAGGTGCGAAATGAATTATCATATAATGTCCCAGAACTAGCAGCTTCCAGCGCAGCTAATTCATCGGGGGTGCAAATCCCCATTTGAGCCAGTTCGCCCAGGCTTTGCACGCAAATGGCCTCCCCTCCCTCTCTCTCCTTTACGAAGATATCTCCACGGCGAGAGAAAACAGCTGTTAGGCGCTTCAGCCTCTTGAGATGCGTCGCCCGCTTGAAAATTTCATATTTTGTTTTGGTCAGCTGTTCGTTTATATATATAAACGCTGGCGAGTCTAAACCGATAAGCCTTAAGCTCAGTTGCGTTTTGTTTTCTTTTCGGTACGCCCCGATCGCACGCAGCAGTGTCGCCTTATCGTGCACGTGTTCCATTTTAATAATTATAATTGGATCCACCACTGTACGGGTCGATTTTCGCGGTCGCATTCGAAAAATCGTACGTACTTTAGGCGGCGGGGTCAGTTTGAGAGAGAAGCACAGTGCGTAAAAAAGTGCTTTCACATTTTCCCCCTGGACTTGTGGGACCCCATGCCAACGCAAGTCACAGGCGACTTCAGACGCCGCCTGTGCGTTGCAGGAGGCCACCCACTTTGCCTCCAACTCGTCAACGTGCTGATCCTGGCAGTTTTTAGACAGTTTCGCCTCCAGCTCCTGGACCCGCTGCCTCAGCATCCCCATCTCTC
Source organism: Drosophila elegans (assembly GCF_018152505.1). NCBI lineage: Eukaryota > Metazoa > Arthropoda > Insecta > Diptera > Drosophilidae > Drosophila > Drosophila elegans. The sequence goes on along the minus strand of NW_024545670.1, from coordinate 316,139 downwards.
TCACCTCGCTCTGCAATTGAGTGACTCAAATGTGGTAGGTAATCTAATAGATTTTCTTAGTTATGTACAGGCGATTAAAGATTCCAATAAAATTCTGATCAGAAAATTACAAATATAATTATTCACTATTTTGGTTCATCATGATTTTAGAAACTTAAGATCGTTTATTACTATTACGTGTAAAGGCAATTAAAGATTCCATTAAAATACTGATCAGAAAATTACCAATACAATTATTCACTATTTTGGTTCATCATGATATTACAAACTTAATATCGTTTATTACTATTGCACAAATGAGGGAATATATGAAGAACGTATTAATTTTGAATAAAATCCAGAAAACGTAAACCCTAATCAGAATTCTAAGTCACACAAATTCAATACAAATACCCAAACCCAATATCGGTATTAAAACGCATTTAGCCTAATGATTTATTTACACAGGGAATCGCAAAAGACTTATTGCCGCATTTAAAATAAATGCGATAAGTAAATGCGATTAAAAATCATTCGACCCGAACATTTTAATATTCAACGATATTTTGCTCGTGCCACCATTAAACGGCTGTTTTCTATATGCAAGGATGGCGCAATTTTGATTTCTTTCGAACATAAAATCTGTTTTGAATAAAAATTACCTAAAACAAGAGCACACACAGAAAATTACTGCTGAATCTCTGGCAGAAAATACTCTTACATATACGGGGATCCTTGCCCTTTTTAGAAACTGTGGTGGTCTCCTTTCTCCCGTCAAATAGTACCATCAGCTCCCCTTCCTTGTCGTCCATGTGGGCAAACGCCTCGATCGCATTTTGGATGCCACATGTCGGAGTAGCATATTCTAAATGCTAAAGCGCCAATGGAATCAGGCACATTTAAAAAGTGCACTAATGCGGCAATATTCTCACCTACACAGCAGATGCCTAACAACCAAGCTATGTGGCACCTACCAAATCATTTCGCACCCAACCAATATATGAATAAACAACAAAAAATCCTTTCCCAGAACATGCCAATAAAATTCAAAACCCTCAAACAGCATATTTTAAAGGAAATACATACCCTCAACTACAACAACTCTTCACATCTCAGTGGACAGTGAGCAAACCAAAATGTCTATTGACGAATTGGGATTTCAACGCGCACGAATACGAGAAATTACAACCTAATTATTATGAACAACAGTACTATTACCACAATCAATACCTTGGGTTGATTAATGAAGGGTAAAAACAGGTACAATCCATCCAAAATGCAGATGAACAATATCAAAATAACTCAGAAACAAACGAAAATTTTCGGGTTACAGCCCCGGACAACACCAGTTCATAGAAATAGCATACAAATGTGGCACATACAAATGACACAGGATGTACAATAAACATGATCAATAAATATATATTTCGTCTCCTATATAAAATACTAAATGTGAAGTTTTTACATTAAAGGTCCTATTACGTTGAAAAACTTGATAATGTTACCCAGCAACAGTAATTTTAAACAAATGAACCATTTTATGTACACAATTTATCTAATAATTAATAATTAATTGCCAGAAAATTGTTGAAAAATGCACAATAAATTATATATTACAAAAATAACAAATAATAAAACATACAAATTTATAACTTCAAAATCAGAAAAAAATCAAAACTTTTATATCCAAAAGGCACTAGAACCATTTAAAAAATCACCTAGGGAATCAATAAAAAAAATAGATTTTGGATTCTTTCGATTTGATTTCCTGAATCAGGAGGAAACTTTAAGGTTGAAAGGTTTAATAAATAACTCACCAATTTATTCAAAATTTAATTCGATAACCAAGTGCAGGAAATGCTTAATAATGGATTAATCAGGGAAAGCAATTCACCATACAATTGTCATACCTGGGTAGAACCCAAAAAATCGGATGCTTCTGCTAAAATAAGGTATTAAGTAGTAAATGATTATAGAAAGCTAAATTAAATAACTATTCCCGGCAGCTATCCAACACAAAGCATGGACAAAATTCTTGGTAAGCTAGGAATCAATTCCTAAAACTGCATTTTTCACCAAAAGCGGTCATTGCGAATACCTCCGAATGCCATTTAACCTTAGAAATGCACCCGCTTCTTTTCAAAGATGCATGAAAAACACTGTTTAGTGTATTTAGATGATATTATAATTTATTCGTCATCCCTTACTGAACATTTAAATTCATTACAACTAGTTTTTTTTCAAACTTGCAGAAGACAATTTAAAATTTGCAGTTGGACAAATGTGAATTCTTAAAAAAAGAAGCTAGCTTGTTTGGTTATATCGTCGCCCCTCATGGCATAAAACCAAAACCCTTAAAGTTAAAGCCATTGTTTGCGCACTTGGCGCGTTTATTTAAATCGAAGTCACTAGTTGTAGGGCGAGAGCGGGAGCCAATGAAGCTTTCGTCCGCTTGCTCTTGCGAATTCGCCCGGCTCTCGCCACCTTAGCAAGGCCAACTTTAATTGTTAAATTTGCTGCTGCCGCTGGAACATGGATGTAAAAAAGGAAGTCGCAATTGTCAAGTCGGCCAACCAGGTATAGAGTGCTAAAAGTTGAAAGTTAATCTGTGGCATTTTGCTAATTGTGTTTTGGCACATTTCTCAACTTTTTGCATTCGTGTAAACAACGGTAGATAGTGAGAATTCTAGCCAAGAAATAAAAATTTGCATGTACTAACAATCAAAATTCTGCAATAAACATAATATATTTCGAATTATATGTGAATCGCTTTGGCCCATGAACAAGCAAATAAAATACTCGTCGTCGACCCAATTAGTGCTTTTCAGAATTTTCCCGCGCTTTTTAAAATTTAACGGCGCATTTCATAATTTTTACGGGTCTTTCGGCATCAGGCTTATGTATTCATTGCTCTTAGTTATCGGTCAGTGTATCATTCTCCGTTAGCATTTGCATAGGAAGAGCCGCTAGCCGCGTACACATACACACGCACACCGACACCGCTGCCGCTATTTCGAGTTATCTTTGGTCGCTTTCGTTCTCGATCGCTGCAGCAGTGCAGTCTGCTTCTACGTATTTTCGTTTTTTTGGTATGCTTGAGCTTGAGCATTAGTTCCCCTACAGTGCGTGCGTGCGGCACATTTCTGTCGCAGGTCTATATAAAAAAATATAAAAACCCTATTTAAATATTATTTGCTGTACTTCTCTCGGCACTTAGCTTCCCTACACCGCGTGCGATCGGTATATTACTCCTTGTTTTTTTTTAGATCATTTAACAAATAAATTATATTAATAAAAATAAATATTTAACACCTCTTCGATACCAACAAAATAAATACAAATTATTAATAAAAATAAATATTTAAAACCTCTTCGATACCAACAAAATAAATACAAGTATACGCAATGATAACCAAGGATATTGAAGAGCTTAAACACCAACGAGATGTTTGCATGAAAGTATTTACCGAATGTATCGCCATTTAAAAGAAGCTAAATTATCTGTGAATCCGGTTGAGCTTGAGTGTCGATTAGAGATTCTAAATACGCACATTGAAAATGATTCACTTTTGCAAAACCAAATAGAAGTGAAAGAAACAAAAGATGTATAAAAGAAATGAAAGAGAGGGCCGTGTAGACAAAGTCATTGCTGATTTCGATTTTAAATAAGTGCAAACAAAATAATATCGAGCAATCCGCTCCGCCAGCCAATCGCCCGCCTTAATGTCGCATGCCGCGCGTTGCTCTCCCAACTTTTAGCGGAAAACACTTCGAACTTAAAAATTTTATAAGCCTTTTCGAAACTTTCGTTGACAAAGACGACACTTTACACGATATTGAAAAATTCAATCATTTAATTTCGTGTTTAGCTGGAGACGCTTTAGGAACAGTTAGGGCTTTCAAGTCACTGCGGAAAATTATCCTAAAGCCCTTGCTAGCCTGAAGCGGTTGTACGATAATGATTGTCTTATTTTTTTTGACAACATATCGACACTTTTTAATTTTCAAAAATTTTCCCAGCCTTCAGCTACAGCCTTGAGAACCTCATCGACACGGTCACAGCCTTTTATGACTCCTTGCTATCTATTGGAGATGATAGACGCATTACTAATGCTATTTTAATACATCTGGTAATGAGCAAGGTCGATGCAGGAACTAAAAGAAAATGGGAAGAACAGTTAGATTATATTTCGCTTCCACTTTGGAGCGAATGTGAGGCGGCCCTCAACAGGCAATACCAACTCATGGTAGCGAAAGAGGCTTCCAAGCCCAATACTGTTCAGCAGACCCAATCTAACCCTAAGAAGAATAGAAATAGGAGTTCAATGCGTGTATTGCAACTCTGCTGAACATGAGATTGGAAACTGCGCTTCCTTCGCAGCCCTAAAAGTTAAGCAAACGGGCAAAAAATGCAAATGGAACAAATGTACAGTGTGGAATTCCTCACATCACACGTTGCTTCACATATTAGGTTGTCAAAAAAGTCTTGCGGTATTTGAATTGAATTTTCAATTGTTCATTAAATTGGTTACGAAAATGCGGTTCAAGTCAAATATGCGCCGTTTTGTTCGATGACGCGTTCCCAACGAGATGCCAACTTTATAATGCCCCTATGAGCTCGCTTCCCTATTGGCAAAAAACTCGGAGAGCCAATTTTCACAAGACTCTCTTGTGCCCAACTTCAGACTTCTAAGCGCGTTCGCCATGGACAGAAACAGGTGATAATCACTTTGTGCGAGATCCGGACTATACGGTGGATTCAAAAGAACCTCCCATCCGAGCTCCCGGAGCTTCTGGCGCATCACTAAAGATGTGTGTGGCCTGGCGTTGTCCTGATGGAAGACAATTGGGCCTCTGTTGATCAAATATGGCCTCGTCTGCATGAGTGCTGCCTTCAAGTGGTCTAGTTGTTGGCAGTACAGGTCCGAATTGAGCGTTTGGCCATATGGGAGCAGCTCATAGTGGATTATTCCCTGCCAATCCCACCAAACCCACAGAAGAACCTTCTTGGCCGTCAATCCAGGCTTGGCCACCGTCTGTTCCGCTTCACCGTTTTTCGACCACGACTGTTTGCGCCTTACGTTATCGTAAGTGACCCACTTTTCGTTGCCAGTCACCATACGATTCAAAAACGAGTCGATTTTGTTGCGATTTAGAAGCGATTCGCATGCGTCGATACAGTCAAAGATGTTTTTTTTGCGTCAATTCGTGTGGCACCACATCGAGCTTCTTAGTGACTTCAAGCTTCTTCAAATGGTTTATAACGGTTTGATGACTCATGATCAGCTCTTGACCAATGCTACGGCTGCTACTATGCCGGTCTCTTTCGACCAATTCTGCGATTTTATCGCAATTTTCGACGACAGGCCTTCCGGAGCGTGGCGCATCTTCGACCACCTCTACACCAGAACGAAAACGTTGAAACCATCGTAGTGCGGTGGAAATGGAAACTGTATCGGGTCCATAAGCTGCACAAATTATATTGGCGGCTTGAGATGCTTTTTGCCTTTATCGTAGTAGTACTATAGAATATGCCGTATTTTCTCTTTATTTTGCTCCATGATTGCGACGCTATAACTCACAAACGACTTAAAAAAAAAGACAATCAATCAAATGACCTGATGCGACGAATAAAACAAGAACTACGCGCTTTCAGAGCCAACTAGCGAAAATACGGCAAGACTTTTTTGACAACCTAATGTATTCCCCAAACACAAATCTCGCGGTGCCACCCCCTTTTCAGCCCACGCTCATGCAGGAGACTCCATCCACGGTTTTGCATGCGACTGCATCGGATCGAGTCATTCTTGCAACTGCTGTTGTGAGCGTTCAAACCAAAAGTGGCGAGTTTGTATAAGCTCGAGCGTTGCTCGACTCTGGTTCACAAATAAATTTTGTGACCGATGAGCTCGCTCAGAGGCTCAAAATTACAAGATGGGATGTGTGCATGACCTTGCGAGGCATTGGTGGAACTAATGCCCAAGCCACAAAATAAATACACACGATTGTGAAGTCGGGAGTAGGGAACAGCCAGTTGTCGTTCGATTTTTGGATCATAAAAAATATTTCTGGTTATCATCCGGATCAAGCAGTGAACACCAGCGGATGGAGGATGCCTGAAAATATTCAGTTGGCAGATATTCTTTTTTAAGCCCAAAAAAATAGATATGCTTTTCGGCGCTGATACGTTCTTTGAACTTTTATCTATTGGTCAGATAAAGCAGGGGTCTGAACTCCCCATCTTAAAAAGGCAGTTCTAGGCTGGATAGGGAAGAAAGAAGAAGAAAGAAGAAAGGAAGCAAACTTCGGCAAGCCGAAGTTCACATACCATTGCAGATTCTGCAAAAATTAAATATTCTTGAAGACATCATAATTATGATTTACTTGCGTGTGTTGTTAATAGCATTGAAGCTATGATGATTTGGAGCTCAATTATTTGAGTTCCTATGGAAGCTATATGATATCGTTTACCGATTTTAATAAAATTAAAAGCGAAATTCTGAACTGTCAAATAATTAAATAGTCAAAAAGAATTTCTAAAAGAATTAAAAAATAAAAAAGTTAAATTTTTATTTTAATATTTTTTTGTTCCTATGGGACTGTTATAGTCGTCCGATTTTGATGAAATTTAAACCGTAATTCTGAAATATTAAACCATTACTATATGTCGAAGAAATAAAAAAAAAAATTAAAAACAGCAAGTTATAATTTTTTTCATCTATTTTTTAGAATGTTCCTATGGAAGCTATATGCTATAGTCGTCCGATTTTGATGAAATTTAAACCGTAATTCTGAAATATTAACCATAGCTATATGTCGAAGAGTAGCTGGAATATGCGGGAGCGGGGGGGTTTTTAACGGTTTTATAATCAGTTGGACTTACTTAACCGGCGGTTGGGAGCAGCAAATCCGGCTTATCCTAGACAAGCACCACGGGTTTAGGGTGTCTTAGCTAACCGCTGCACCCGACGACCGCCGCTCCCAACCGCCGGTTAAGTAAGTCCCCACTACTACACCAAAAACAGAGGAAAACCGAAAAAATTATATGCACCCCTCACCAAAGGAAAAAAAAAAAAAAAAAAATTTGGTATCATTCGAAAGCATTTTTCAAGACTTTCCAATGGTATACTTGTCACGACTCTTAATTAAAAATTACTCTTTTTGATCAAAACTATCAAAATTATGCACACACTGATTATGAAATTTGTATGTGAATGCATTTGGAAAAAATTCAACTGATTATAAAACCGTTAAAAACCCCCCGCTCCCGCATATTCCAGCTACTTTCAGCTTAAGGCTTTGGGAAATGTCCATGGTTGCAATGCAACATCTTAAGCAAATGTTGACCCTAACCTAAGGACAAGGTTGATACACCATCAATATTTACCTACAACCTGAACCCTCCTACACCACGTTCACCACCCGATAGCTTGTTATATCCTTATATTGATTTGACCTCTGATATCCATTAGACAGGTGTCTGGGCGGGTTTCTATATTCAAGAACCAATCGGATTGGTTCTAGGAGTAAAACATACCTGTATGCACTCCCTGTATAAAAATGACACCACTCAAATTGCTCAGGATCAGTTCTTCAAATGCCTCAGTACTACATTCTGAAAATATAATTTCATCCGGACCGGTTCGAGATATCGCGTGTACCAATAAGATTTATTTTGTTACAGCTTAAACCCCTATCTGTGAAAAAAAAAATCGTTGTTTAAAACAAATTATTATATAACATATAAAAATATATAATACAATTTATCAAAAAAACAAAACAAAAAAAACCATATCAAAATGGAGTTATCAGTTGCTTGTGATTTGTGTTCGAAAGATATTGAGCTTAGTGAGTTTGAAGCTCATTATGTCAAGTGTTCTATGCCTCGGAATGCCTTCGAAGTTTTAATGTCGAATACGAAAAGAAAGAGGTGTGACTTATGTTCTGCCCTTGTAAAAAATTATGAATTTGACGCCCACTACCGCAACTGTAAAGGACCGCGAAATGCTTTCAACGTTTTAATGGCTGGAGGGAACCCGAAAGAACATCAAAAGCGATCAATTCATCAACTAGTAAACCGCTCTAAAACTCCAGATAATGTCCAAGATGACATACCGGAAATTCCGGCTAATGCTCCAGAGGATCAACCTACAACTTCGGCCAATGCCCTTAAGCGATTGAGAGCGGAGGAGGATAAGGAGAAACATCAGTCCAGTAACCCCAAAAAAGGTCGTATTGAACAAAGAATAGAACTTTTATGTCCTACTTGTGGTGAACAGTATATGTCAACCAGGGAACGTCAACATATGTTGACAGACAAGCATAAAAACGCTTCTGCCAGAGAAGTTAAAAAAAATGTAAATATTATTTTGCTCACAGCAGAGACTAAGTTTCCTGTCAAATCATATCGAATTGATATGATAGACTTAAATGAATTTTATCAACAATGTCAAAAAAATATAATTGAAATTATAAAGCATTGTATGATAGATTATCGAGCCATAAAATTTAATTTGAGTGTATATGGTACATATGTAAAACAAAGAGATGACGGAGAGACAGTTAGCACAATAAAGCATTTTAGAACTGCATACAAATCTTTATACATTTATGAAGATATTGTAAATGAGCTGAATTCTGCAATAGAATGTTTACTAACATTGAGCAGTGAATTCCAAGAAAAGACTCTGGCTGGGCTATTCAAAATTTTGACTATTTTGAAACCACCATTATAAAACTCGAAAATATTCCTGCTAGCGGTTACATACAGGCGCCTAAAAAAATAAGAGCCCGAAATGCGCTTATAAACGTTCAGAACACTGACGTATTTTGTTTTAAGTGGTGCATACTAGCATCCATAGCAAATAAAACCCATGAGAATGCTAGTTTCTCAACACCACAACAAAGGAAATATTCAAGAGAAAAAATGACAAAACCAAAAAACTACAACATTAACATCAATGATGAAATTATTATATATGACGGAATAACGTTGAATTTTTCGGGAATTATATTTCCAATCGATAAACTTGGTGTACGACGTTTTGAGAAAAATAATGCGGACTTCAGCATAAACATTTATGAAATTGATGAAGCTGGCGAAAAAATTATTGGAGCAACTGTTCAAACAAAAGAAAGAAGACCAAACCACATAAATATATTGGGTATCGATAATATACACCAAAATATGATGCACTACGCCTATATAACAAATGTGTTTACATTATGTTCATCACAATTTTCCAAAGCCAAATCGGGAGGATACTTTTGTGAAAATTGTCTTCAGTGTTATCACGTTAAAAACACTACACACAACAAATTTGAATGCGGAAAAGTGGCGTCGTTTTATCCAGAGCCTAACACAAAAACGTCGTTTAAAGGATACCACAAGAAATTATCTCCTCCGGTGGTGATATATGCCGATATTGAGGCTGTTCTGGAAAGTTACAGAACATGCCTAAATTCACCATCATCTTCGTCAACAACAAAAGTACAGAAGCATACTGCCTGTGCAGTATCATTTTATGTTGTACACAAATATAATCCTAGTCAAAACGACTTGTGGACATACGACGGTAAATAGAAAAAACTATATTACAAATTAATTAACTATTAGATTTTTTTAAATGAATTATTTATTTAAAATTTATCAAAATTTCAGGTGATGATTGCATACAAAAATTTTGTACAGCTCTGAAACAAAAAACTTTGAGTCTGTACAACATATATTGGTCAACCCCGAAGAAACCGAGTGTCAGCCCCATAGATGTTCGCGCCCAAGAAGGTAATTGCACCGCCTGTGAGATGGAAATAAATGCGGGCGATCTAGATAAATGCTACAACCAATTTACTGGACAATACGAAGGTCCTATTCATAAGAATTGTAAGCCTAAGTACAAGTTAAGTGATCCATTCTTCCCAGTAGTTTTTCACAACTTATCGAAATACGATCTACATTTGTTCATTACAAAACTAGAGGGGGAATTAAGTCCAATACCTTGTAATAAAGAACTATATATAGCACTAACGCAGACAATAAATATTAACAGCACAAATAGATATAAAATTAGATACATAGATTCAGTTAGATTTTTAAACTCAAGCTTGGAAAAACTAGCGAGCTATATGGAAGACAAAGATTTTAAAATTCTTAGTACAAAATTTGAGGGAGAAAAATTTAAGCAAATGAGGAGGAAGAATGTGTTCCCGTATGACTATATAGATAGCACAGAGAAATTTAATGAGACACAACTTCCTAGTATTGATAGGTTTTATAATTCTCTCAGTGATGAAAAATGTAGTGTAGACGATTATAATTTTGCACTAAAAGTTTGGGAATCTTTCAACTGTCAGACCATTAAAGATTATTTAAAACTTTATTTAGAAAGTGATGTTTTAATTTTGGCCGATGTATTTGAAAATTTTAGAAAAATTTGTCAACAGATATACAAGTTGGACCCCGTAAATTATGTTACCGCACCATCAATATCATGGGATGCAATGCTTAAATTTACTAATGTACAATTAGAACTAATAAGCGATGGTGATATGTACAATTTTTTAAAAAGAGCAGTACGAGGTGGGTTAACTCAATGTACTCAGCGTATTTCCATAGCCAATAATAAATATTTAAAAAGCTTTGATCCCATAAAACCAATAAATTTTCTAAGTTATATCGATGCAAATAATTTATATGGATGGGCTATGAGTCAGCCCTTACCGCTTTCAGGGTTTAATTTTTTAGACAAAGAAGAAGTAGAATCTTTTGAATATAAAAATATATCTGTTGATGGTAATATAGGATATATGCTAGAAGTTGATCTAGAGTACCCTTCCGATCGACATGACCTACATAACTACCTGCCTTTCTGTCCAGAAAATAAAGTTCCGCCAGGGGGTAAGCAAGGAAAGTTGATTGCTGACCTAACTGATAAAAGTGAATACATAATTCATTTAAAACAGCTTCAACTTTGCTTAGAACAGGGTTTAATTGTAAAAAAAAATACATAGAGTCTTGTCTTTTACTCAATCATGCTGGCTGAAGCCTTATATTGATTTGAATACAGACCAAAGAAAAATTGCTGAAAATGATTTTGAGAAAAACTTTTTTAAGCTTATGAACAATGCTATTTACGGGAAGACCATGGAAAACGTGGCCAAGCGCCGAAAAGTAGCTTTAGTAAGGCATTACCAATCGCGACAAAATTCACCAGGTTTGAGGCAGCGCATAGCTAGGCATGATTTTCATAGCGTTGAAATATTCGACTCAGATTTAGCAGCAATTGAATCAACACCATCAAAAATTATGTATGATAAACCCATATATATAGGAGTAACTGTTTTAGAATTATCGAAGTGGTTAATGTATGAATTTTATTATAACTTTCTATTAATTAAAAGTCCTTCTACGAAAATAATATATATGGATACAGATTCATTTATATTATCTTCTAAAGAAGATTTTTACGAAACTATAAGGGACAATCCCGACCGCTTTGATACCTCTAACTATAAGCTAGAAAACCAATTTAATATAGTTCTGGCTAATAATAAAGAACCTGGAAAAATGAAGGACGAACATGCCGGTAATATTATGACTTCTTTTGCTGGGCTTAAGGCTAAGGCATACTCTTGTTTAGTTGAGGGAGAAGGAAATGATATAGAATGTATTAAAAAAATTAAAGGTGTAAAAAAATCAGTTATTAAAAAACTAAATCATGAAGATTATATCGAATGTGTTAGACATAAAAAAACATATTATGGAGCACAGCGAGTTATTCGTAGTAGGTCTCACATTCTTTATACTGAAATTGTAAATAAAATTAGTCTTAACTATAAGGATGATAAGAGATATATTTTAACTGATAATGTAAATACACTAGCCCACGGTCATTATAAAATATCTCATATATTAAGCAGAGATCAAACTAATAATTAATAATAATAAAAAAATATGTTCCCATACTTGTACAATACAATAATAAAATGTAAACAAAAAAAAAAAAATAAATAAATAAATAAATAAAAATAAAATACAAATAGAAAATGTAAATAAAGTGAAATCAAATTTATTTTCAGTGTTTTATTACTTAAGCAGATCATTTACAGATATCCATGAGTTGTGGCTAGAATCAAAACCGCTCCACTTTACGAATACTTTGTTCTTTTTTCTTATAAGTATTTTCTCCACCAGGTAAGCATTTTTGTCTTTTACTTTTTGAAGTTCCACTTCATAAAACGACCCTTCAATAGGAACACTCATATAGTCTTCTATATCGTAAGTTACTGGGTCTGTTGACTTAACTTTTATAACTTTAAAAACTTCGGTGGACCAATTGGGTTCATATCCCTTCATAAATACTCCCTTGTATTTACTTATTCTAACGAAATCCCCTACTGAAAATTTATGTTTTGGGAATATTTTGGGAATATTATAAACTGATTTTAAAATGAACTCCTCATTTTTAGGGCATACTTCTACAGGTTTCATTTTTATAGTTCGATGGTAAGAATTATTGTATTGATCTACAAGAAATTTGATTTTATGAATCCATTTGTATTTACCCTGAATACTAAACATTTTCCACATACGATTTTTGAGGGTTCTATTAAATCGCTCACATATAGAAGCCTTGAGATGTGTATATGTATGATAGTGATTTATATGAAATTTTTTCATAAGTTCCCCAAAAGTGGAATTATAAAATTCTTTTCCTTGATCTGAATGAATGTTTTTTGGTGTACATTTACTATTTATAAAAACAGTTTTCATTGCATCTGCTACATCCGGTGCAGACTTTGTCTTAACTGGTTCAGCGAACACATACTTTGAAAACGTATCAATAACGGTCAGTAAATATCTAAAACCTCCATTTTCTTTACTAAAAGGTATCATTTCGACTAAATCAATTTGCCACGTATCATTTATCCCTTTTTGAACAAATTTTCGGCGCCTAAAGTTTTTCCGAGCGGGCTTATGAATTTCATTAACGACTTGTAGTTTACTCATCTTAAGGCGTTGGTTTGCTTGTATTATTTTTTATTAGAAAACAATGATTGCTTAGTTAATAGTGATTGCTTATACACCTGTACATCTCTTTTTATTTCAGCACGCATTTTTTTTGAAATTTCAAAACATAACCGAGTTAAATCTATTTGTACATCGGGATCGTAGGAACCATCTAAATCAGATAGTTGAATATCTAATCTTTCCAAAGATGCACACTTAGGAATAATATGATTATGATAAAGATATATAACTTGCTGTCGTAATATGGAATTCCAACATAAAAATGTTGTAAAAATATAGCCAATCGTAACAAAGATCTCCATGACTCCGAATCGAACTCAATTTTGTTACCATACTGATTAATTACAAAAACGTACTGCTTATCTGATTTCCTAAATCTAAAAGTACACTTTATTGAAGACATGCGTGGGTGATCAATAATTGAATCCGACATCAAAAAGTCATACTGGTCAAGCTTCAATTGAATATATTCCTTATATGTTAGCAGTTGCATCCATTCGTCTTTATCAAATCCCACGAAATTATTTTTACTTTGCTGCATCCAAACCATGGGAGAAAATTTTCTGGAAGTTGACAAGCCCCATTTCAACTTTAAGTTATGAACGACATAATATTCGAATCCGAAAATTACGCCATGGTCCTGAGTCTTTCGGGAAGTTTTATTTCGTTTAGTTAGACACATGTCCATTGGGTTAGAGTACTTTATTTAAACTAAAAATTGGTTCTTGTCTTGCGGGTATATAAAGGCGGAAGCCCTTGCAAACTTACTCCCAGTTGATTAAAAAAACTCATTCAATCATGAACACTCCAAGTCGAAATTCAAGCATTATAGTAGATTTTCAATATTTACTCGGAAACAATAAACAAGTTTTTGTTAAGGAACGAGCATTCATGCCGGCTGGAACTGTGACACCTAATTTCTTTCATTTTAAACCGCCGTTTAATATCAAAGAATTGGATAATGAGACTCTTAAGCAACAACACATAAATCAGCGAAATATAAATGGATTGGATTGGTCAGCTGGTGATATACCGTATACATGTCTTGAAGATATACTTTCACCACTTAACAAGTATCAAACAGTTATTGTTCGGGGTGAAACAAAGAAAAACTTTTTAACCAAATATTTATCAACTAACATAATCGATATAGATATTGGAAAAAGTTTAACTGAATTACCCAATTTTTTCACTAATTGTACAATACATAAGAAAAAAATTCCACTACGATGTTCATTAAATAATTTGTTTAAGCTTTTTGTATTCTTAGAAAACTCTAATTATGAAATATATAGTAATGGTGACACATCCGTTTAAGATTTAGTAGAAAATAATTAGTGGACCCAACCTGATCGTCAACTATGGATTCCCTTAAAAAAATTTTTGGAAATGATCCCCGCAAAAAGGGATACATGCAGCTTATATATTGTAATTATTGCGCATCTGATACTCATTTCGAGAAGAACTGCGCCAAGAAACGCGATCAAGAAAAGCATAAAAAAGCTTAGTGTAATAAAAATAAATAATATAATATCCTATTATAAACAAAAATTAAGTAAAACACTTTTATATTAATCTTGAATAAAATAATTCTTAAAATATATATATATATATATACCTAAAACTAAAAAAATGTTTACACAATTTATACATCCATTCACAATGTTAATTTGCGGGCCCTCTGGATCAGGAAAAACAACATTTTTAGAAAACCTGATTTCCAAGAAGAATGATCTTTTTAATATTTCAATTGATCGAATTATTTGGTGTTATGGAGAGGAAAGTGCTAAACCAAATTTTAGTAATATTGAATACTTTAAAGGAGTTCCTGAAACAATCGAAAACGAAATTAATGAGCCTATTCTGTTGATTCTAGACGACTTGATGATGGGTGCCTTTAACAAAAATGTTTGTGAACTGTTTACAAAAGGATCACATCACCGGAATTTATCAGTTGTTGTGGTTACTCAAAATATATTTCATAAATCATCGCATACCCGTGATATTTCACTAAATACCAAATATATAATAGCTTTTAAAAATCCCCGAGATAAGCTTCAATTTCAATGTTTGGCAAGACAAATTTATCCAGAAAACCCAACAGAATTATTTAGAATATATAAAGAAGTAACAGAGCAACCCCACGGATATTTACTTATTGATCTCACTCAGGGAATTAACGATCTCTTACGGTTTAGATCAGACATTTTTAACTCTGAGTATACGGTGTGCTATTCCGAAGAAAATGGTTTACAAAAAGAATCTAAATCGCTTGAAAGCGAACAAACATATATTGTATGTGCTCAAAAAGGCTAGCAATAAACTACGAAAGGCAATAATAAACAATAGCGATAGTGAACTGGTAAAAACAATAGTGGAAATAGTTTTGAACACATTACGAGGAAATCATAAGGTTACTAAAACGCATCTAAATTCCCTAAAAAAGTATAAAAGTGCTTTGCGCTACCTTTCATGTCCAAAGCGCACATTAAACTCTAAGAGAAAAGTTCTTATTCAAAAAGGTGGATTTTTACCTATTCTACTAAGTTCGTTGCTCTCAGGAGTTTTTGGAAAAATTTTAAAAAATGATTAAAAACAAACATAGTTTAAAAAAAGTAATTTTAATGAACCCCCACATCTTTCAAAAATTAATAAACAACTCGCGAGGAAATGAATTGATAAGTACAAAATTTTTACCAATTTTAAATAATAACAAAATAAGTGATTTTGATAAATGGCTTAAAATTAGACAAGAACTTAGTTTCTATCAAAATAAAAAACGTAACAAATCATGGAATATTCAAAATGAACAAAAATCGCCATTTATGTCAACCAAAACAACTGAATCGCAAACTACAGATTGGATTGATATAAAACCTACGACTTCTGAATTAAAACCAAAGACTGATGCGACACTTGGGTCCCCTGAAAGTGATGATGAAGATTTTAAATCAAACAAAATTCCTAATTCTGTTAACGTTCAACAAAAGTTTAAGTCTGATGTATCACTCCCAAAAAAGATAGAGTTCATGGACTTACCTACCGAGAGTGATGGAGAAGATTTTAAATCAAACAAAACACAAAATTTATTGAACGTTAAACGAAAAATAAGAGATACTTCGTTTTTAGACGACAAAGAGGATATAAAAAAACTGGCAGTACCAAAAATAAAGCTTAGTGATCAACAACGCAAATTGACAGTTAAGCTAAAAAAAATTAAAGCGGTTTCATTATCATTTCAAGATTTAAAATATATAACAGGACGAGAAAAGTTGTCTAGATCGGTTCGAACTAAGCCGGTGCAAATAGGGAAAAAAAAATTAATTGGATATCTTATCAATAACAGAAATTTCAATATAAAGATGTGTTATTCAAATGAGTTGTTTGTCACATTGCTTAGTAATGATTCAATGAATGTATTTCCTGATAATGTAAAATGTGCATTTACAAATATTGTAAATATGCCACAAGACATGAATGAATACTGGGAGGTAGGCATTACGGACATATATCTGAAAAATTACATTTACAAAACAACTACTAAAGAAAGAAATATAGCTGAAGAAACTGAATTTGTTAGCTTAGTAAATGCTGAAACATTTAGATACTCAAATGTTAATGTTGAATCTAAAATACCTGAAAATGGATTGATTTTTATTTATACTGACATAATCAAACCAAGGTCTGTAGGTTGTAAAAGACCTCGATGTCTTCGTGTAATGCATTATAATGGAAAAGAAAGAAATATTCAATTTAAAAATATTGAATATTATCCTTTAGATATATGGTCTCCAAACGAAATCTCAATACTAATTACTGATTCAAATGGATATAAGGTTCCTTTTGAAACTTCAGCTGTTCCGATTTTTGTAACTCTACACTTTAGAAAAAAAAGAAGGTTAAGCCTATAAATAATACATACCCCAATGATGTTTAATTAGAACAAGAATAGTCATCATGGTGAAATCTTATCACGAATATTATGTGAATCAGTGCGGTGCCGGACTAAATAATATTGGCAGTCTGTATGTGTCTCCACGAATTATTCAGCAAGGACGAGGAATTGGAAATTTTTTAGCGGTCTTTTTAATTATATAAAACCTCTTTTCCTTTCGGGTATAACTGCTATAAAAAATCAGGCTGCAGAGACTGGTAAAGCAGTAATAAATGAATTTGGCCGAAAGCCCTTAAGAAATATTATTCAAGAACAGAGCAAGATTGCGTTAACAAATCTCTCAAATAAAGCAATAAATAAAATGACACGCTCTCAAAATGGTAGCGGAAAAAGGAATAAAAAGCGCGGGTCGAGAAAAAATCGTTATCATTTAACTTCTAAACGACAAGGTAAACATACCCACCACCATCAAAAAGGAAAAAAAAAATCAAGGAAATTGAATATTAGTGATATTTTTTCTAAAGTAAAATGAGTAACCATATTGAATGTATGAAAAAATGATAATAACGTCATTGAAGGAAACGCTGTCGGTGTAGTAAACAATATTTTACATTCAATATTTAGAAGTTCCTCAGTTTATTTAATTAACATATTAGTATCGCAGAGTGATAATAATTATCATTATAGAGCTTATTTGCAAACAATTTTAAACTATGGAAGTGATGCATCAGAAAGCCACTTGGCTTCCCAAGGCTATTTCCCGAATTTTGGAAGATTAGCAGCAGGAAAATACGTTTATCCAGCCACTAATGAAACTCTGAAAAATATTTTCCAAAATAGTAATAAGGTCGAATTATTCGGAAAAGTTCATGGTGATATTTTTAACCAAAGCAAACTGCTTCTTAAAATTGTAGATCTAAGAATTAATTTTAACATTGAAAAAACAGCATTTTATTTAATGGAAAATGAAACTGAATCAAATTTAAAGATACTAGAAGCACAACTCTTTATGAATCATATAACAGTTAACCCAAGCATTTTGTTGGCTCATCATCATGTTTTACAAACAAAAAATGCTTTATACCCATTCAGTAAAGTAGAAGTCAAATCTTTTACAATATATCCAGGCAACAATACACTATCGATAGATAACGCAGTTATTGGACAACTACCCAATTTCTTGGCTTTTAGTATGGTTAAAAACCGCTCATACTCAGGAAACCGAGGCTTAGATCCATTTCATTTCGAACATTTTAAAATGCAACGCTTTAACCTAATGGTTAACGGAGTTCAAGTTCCCTCCCAGGCCTTAGAATTTGATTACTCGAACGCTGAAAATGTTCAAAGCTCTAGAAGTTATAATATGCTATTCAGATCGACTGGAATAAAGCATTATGATCGTGGTCTACAAATAACCAAGGAAATGTTTAATACTAATAGTTTCATATTAGCCTTTGACCTAACTACTGATCATTCAAATTCCACTGTATGCTCAAATTTGATGTCACAAGGCACTATACGAATCGAAGGAAGATTTTCAGAACCCCTAAGTGAAGCAGTTACTTGTCTGGTATACTGTGAATATGATTCCATGATTGATATTGATAAACATAGAAATATTCGAACGCTTTTTTAAAATGAATACTTTACAAATTCAGCAATTGCTTTCCAAACATGCCAAGACACAATCAATTTTTAAAGGAGTTTTTCCGTCGGACCAGCTACCCAAAACCATTTTTAAATATCCTGCTCTAATTATTGCGAACACCGACACTTCAGATCAGCCCGGAACTCATTGGATTGCATTTTATTTTAATAGTCGCAGATCAGCAGAATTTTTCGATTCATATGGACAATATCCCCAGAAAAAAGAATTCGTAACATTTTTAAGATCAAACGCTTATAAATACTTTTTTAATAAGCAACAACTACAGGGATATTTTTCTAATACCTGCGGTCACTATTGCATGCTGTATGGCCTTTTTAAAAGTAAAAACAAATCACTTAAAAATTTCTTAAAATATTTCAAGAAAAATGACTCTCATACAATGGCAAAATAATACTTAAAATGTTTAAGTCCAATTTTAAAAAATAAAATTCGAGTTTTTAAAAGATAATTAATTTAGTTTATTAAATGTTTCAGTTCGATACAATCGTCGGCTTAACTTATAATATCTAAGCATAAGACTAAGGGCTTCTTTTTCTAATACAGGCAGCATATGACACTGGCATGTGTCAGGGCCAGACGTGGCATCATCATCGCTCCAGGGACAAAGTTTGTAATGGAATCCAAATTTAGAATGAATTAGCTCCTTTTCCTCCAAATCCTCCAGAGTAGCCTTTAGGTATTTAAGCCTCTCCAAGTGTTGTTCGAAAAGCATGTCTTCAAATTGCATCAAGAAGACTTCAATTTGTTGAGCGTACATTTTAAGGGAGAAGTGGTCGTTTCTTTCGATTGCTTTAAGACTGATGTTGGATTTAGAAACCCAGGGCTTTATATTGGAAAAATGCATTTATTTCTCTTTCTTATTTACTGGCAAAAATTCTATTTGCGCACAACTATATCTATTTACATCTTTTCCTTTATATATTATATGAGTAATTCCGTTCTCATTTAATTTCCTATAAGGTGTCTTAGTACAAAATTTGTTTACATAACTTTTGGGTAAAAATATCCAAACATCTTTGTTGTCCTTGTCTGTTTAATAAAGAGCTACTTTTGTTCCATACGGTGTCTTTTTCAACTTGCATCCAGTGATCTTATACTCGAATCCAATACATAGATTTTCAATTTTTGTATAACCAATCACAGGCTTCAATTCGTTTGATGTCTCTAAGAAGTCCTAAGAAATCAACAAAAATTACTTTATGATTTATTTATCGTCAATATATATGCATACCATTTTTGAACAGCGCTAGTTTTGATTCGATGTGCTCTAGTACCTAACAGTTGTGTACTAATTGATTTACCTAAGATTACTTGGTCTTTTATACTATCCAGAACATGCAAAATATACCGATATCTTTTTTCTCTTTTATACATACATATATACACAAACACAATAAAACTAAAACACATAACTATGCTATATTTTCATATATACTTTATTATAGCTATCTCTATCTTTAAGAAATAGTTACAAAAAAACATATACGAAACATAGTTCAAACTATGTAATGCTTTCATGTTTACATTATTATATCTATCTCTTTTTTAAATAAGTAAATAGTAACAAAAAAAAATGTACCCATGACCCTATATAAGACAACATTTTTAAAGAAAACTCAGTTTATATTTTTTAAATTAAAATGAGGAAGTTCCTTTGTGAGTTGTGTCCAGAAACAAAATCGTTTACTAGACGCATAGGCCTCAAAAATCATATCTTAAAGTTACATAACTTTAATTATCAAAAATCAAGAACGTCATATTATTGCTGTTATTTCTGTCCAAAAGTACAAACATTCTGGTTGCGATATGATTATAACGCTCATCTCCTGTTGAAGCACGATGCAGTTTTAAAAAGCATTCGCAAGGCACAAGAAAATTATCAAATAAAGAAAAAACAATTTTAACAACTGCATTTTTATAAAAGGTTTTTTATTTATTATAATTTTTTTTTTTTTTTTCAACATGGAAATTACAATCCCAGATCAAATAAAACGTCTAGTAGGTTGTGATCTTCGCCGTCATCCATCATTTTTAAATATTCGTTCGGGGGGTTGGACTCGATGATCTGATCAAAGATGTGATCATCATCTGGAAACGTATTGCCTTGAGAGTTTGAGAAAGCTTCGTCCAATTCAAATCATCGTCTTCATCGTCCCGTATTAGTTGATTCAAAACTTCTTCAGTGGTCCTCCCCAATGGAAAATCGCTCCGTTTGGGTTGACACTGTAGCAGGCGCAAACACGCCTCGTAGGACCAGCTCAACCGCATCCTGAGAGTCGGAAGCATCCAGAGGCTCCTGATCTGTGTTTTCAATAATAATTACATCCGAGTCTTGGGTAGGGGGTACTTCCACCTCGTCCTCGGAGTCAATGGATCGCACAGTTACATCAATTGGTATGCAGTACTGAGGCATTTGAAGAACTGATCCTGAGCAATTTGAGTGGTGTCATTTTTATAGTCTAGAATGTTCCCTTAACAGTTTGACATATACAGGGAGTGCATACAGGTATGTTTTACTCCTAGAACCAATCCGATTGGTTCTTGAATATAGAAACCCGCCCAGACACCTGTCTAATGGATATCAGAGGTCAAATCAATATAAGGATATAACAAGCTATCGGGTGGTGAACGTGGTGTAGGAGGGTTCAGGTTGTAGGTAAATATTGATGGTGTATCAACCTTGTCCTTAGGTTAGGGTCAACATTTGCTTAAGATGTTGCATTGCAACCATGGACATTTCCCAAAGCCTTAAGCTGAAAGTAGCTGGAATATGCGGGAGCGGGGGGTTTTTAACGGTTTTATAATCAGTTGAATTTTTTCCAAATGCATTCACATACAAATTTCATAATCAGTGTACATGATATCCGATGGAACTCACTCGTTTTATTTGGTTTCTAAATATTCTCGCCAAATGTTCGGGCCGATCCTTATCGTTTGAGAAAATGTACGAGCAAGTGAACCCGCATACCCACGAACCCTAATCTCAACCCCAACCCTCTTGTGCGTCCTGATGACTGCTTGTGCGCGAAGGTGTGAAAGTAAGAAAGGGTACGAGAAAGTGAACCCGCATACCCACGAGCTCTAATCTCAACCCCCACCCACTTGTGTGCCCTCACGACTGCTTGTGCGCGAAGGTGTGAAATTATAATTTTGATAGTTTTGATCAAAAAGAGTAATTTTTAATTAAGAGTCGTGACAAGTATACCATTGGAAAGGTCTTGAAAAATGCTTTCGAATGATACCAAACTTTTTTTTTTTTTTTTTCCTTTGGTGAGGGGTGCATATAATTTTTTCGGTTTTCCTCTGTTTTTGGTGTAGTAGTGGGGACTTACTTAACCGGCGGTTGGGAGCGGCGGTCGTCGGGTGCAGCGGTTAGCTAAGACACCCTAAGCCCGTGGTGCTTGTCTAGGATAAGCCGGATTCGCTGCTCCCAACCGCCGGTTAAGTAAGTCCAACTGATTATAAAACCGTTAAAAACCCCCCGCTCCCGCATATTCCAGCTACTCTTCGACATATAGCTATGGTTAATATTTCAGAATTACGGTTTAAATTTCATCAAAATCGGACGACTATAGCATATAGCTTCCATAGGAACATTCTAAAAAATAGATGAAAAAAATTATAACTTGCTGTTTTTAATTTTTTTTTTTATTTCTTCGACATATAGTAATGGTTTAATATTTCAGAATTACGGTTTAAATTTCATCAAAATCGGACGACTATAACAGTCCCATAGGAACAAAAAAATATTAAAATAAAAATTTAACTATTTTATTTTTTAATTCTTTTAGAAATTCTTTTTAACTATTTAATTATTTGACAGTTCAGAATTTCGCTTTTAATTTTATTAAAATCGGTAAACGATATCATATAGCTTCCATAGGAACTCAAATAATTGAGCTCCAAATCATCATTGCTTCAATGTCTTCTTGATGTCTTCTTGATGTCTTCAAGAATATTTAATTTTTGCAGAAGCTGCAATGGTATGTGAACTTCGGTTTGCCGAAGTTTGCTTTCTTTCTTCTTTCTTCTTTCTTCTTCTTTCTTCCCTGACACTATCCAGCCTAGAACTGCCTTTTTAAGATGGGGAGTTCAGACCCCTGCTTTATCTGACCAATAGATAAAAGTTCAAAGAACGTATCAGCGCCGAAAAGCATATCTATTTTTTTGGGCTTAAAAAAGAATATCTGCCAACTGAATATTTTCAGGCATCCTCCATCCGCTGGTGTTCACTGCTTGATCCGGATGATAACCAGAAATATTTTTTATGATCCAAAAATCGAACGACAACTGGCTGTTCCCTACTCGCGACTTCACAATCGTGTGTATTTATTTTGTGGCTTGGGCATTAGTTCCACCAATGCCTCGCAAGGTCAAAAAAGTCTTGCCGTATTTTCGCCCAAGGCTAAAGTCCATATATTAGCAACTCTGTCAACAACATTTTGAGAAAAATACTCAAAGACTGTCGTTCGGTAGATTTTCGGTTCGTTTGTCGTTCAAATCTGACCCAAATACTCTAGGATCATCATACGAAGTTGCAAAACGTAGATTGTTATCGCTAGAATGGAAATTGTCAAAGGACCCTTCGTTGAAGGAGATGTATATTTAATTCATGGAGGAATATGTTTTAATGCGGGCGATGCATCTTAGGAGGCAGAAGCACCTAACAGCTGTTTTCTCTCGTCGTGGAGATATCTTCGTAAAAGAGAGAGAGGGAGGGGAGGCGATTTGCGTGCAAAGCCTGTGCGAATTGACTCAAGGGAGCCTTGCACCCCCGATGAATTAGCTGCTATCAGTAGTTTTTTTAAATATTTATTTAGGATTAGAATCAGTCGCATTAATTTTATTTTGTTTCTTGGTATGGTGTGTCTTTATCTCATAAATATTTGCAGACTGCAAGCGCAGCTAATATTTCAATTAAATAACAGCAATAACTAAACATAAATCCAAATCGATCAAATAACCATGCGATGTTAAGGGTTCTCTGAAAGAAGAGAGCAATATTATAGCGTGACGGGGCGTACAATAAGTGGAGAAGGTACAGGACACCTCAAGCTTACGCGGTGTTCAAGTCATTGAGAAAAAAAGTAACCAAACTTACTGGCACTACCAAGACAAATTTCTTTTCCCATTAATTCAACAACGCATCTTCCACTGCTCAGATATGGAAAATAATTAAAAACCTGGAAATATGCAAAGTTAAACCAAAACTTTAACAAGACATAAATGTAAATGAACTTAATAAAAAGTTCTTAATCTGCACAGTACCTGAAATCACTGAAAATAAATATCTAAACCCACGATTTGTACCTGAAACTATCTGTGATATTAGATTTAGGTTTATGTGTGTTAATCAGTGTGAAGTCCTTTAAAATATACTAATAATTAAGAGTGACGCCACTGGGTCTGACAACATAAACCCTAAATTTATAAAAATTCTGCTGCCAAAAATCCTGCCATACATAACCTATACCTTTAATACTGTACTGACAAAATCTACTTATCCAGACTGTTGAAAAATGGCAAAAATAATTCCGATTCCTAAATCAAATAGTGAGTACAGACCCATCTCCATTTTACCATACCTATCAAAGGTATTTGAGAATCTCATGGCTGATCATATTAATAAATTTATGTCCGACAATGCAATGCTTCCTAATAATCAGTCTGGTTTTAGGAAAAAAAGAAGCTGTACCTCAGCTATTTTAAAAATTGCAGACGACATAAGGGAACAAATAGACGAAAACAATGTTACACTCTTAGTTTTACTGGGTTATAGTAAGGCCTTTGATACCTTCGATACAGTAAGCCATTATGTTCTTTGTGCAAAACTACGTAATATGTTTATGTTTTCTAAAACTTCTGTCAAACTTGTGTCTTCGTACCTACAAAATCGTCGTCAATCTGTTGTACTGTCTAGCGTTTCGTCTTCATATAAAAATATTAATCGTGGGTCTGTGCTCGGTCCCTTATTGTTTACCTTATGTAATGTAATTTACACTTGTATGCTGATGATGTACAAATGTAAGTGAGTCGTCCTTTTAACAGAATAAATGAATGTATAGATGTTTGTAACAGAGAACTTGCATCTGTAAATGAGTGGGCCGGCAACAATGACACGCCAGTAAAAACAAAATTTTATGGAGTAAAAGTTTTTACAAACTGTGACACACCAGTAAAAACAAAATTATATTCAACCTACCACATAGAAATCACGTATCCGAATTTTCGCAGAAAATATTCGATATCTCGCTAAATGAATAGATAAAGATGCGAATCTTAATTTTTCTGCAAAAAATTATGTTCCAAAAAGAACCTTCGTATCTTTTCGAAAAACTTCAGTTTACATCCTCTAGAAGAGCAAACAATCTTACTTGCATAAGACCTAGATTACTGACATCCGAAAGACAATTTGTAATTAATGCTATTCGATCATGGAATCAGCTTTCCAGCCATCTTACAAATATAAGCAGTGCCACGCAATTCAAGATAAAATTATTCACACACCTTAAAAATAATATAACGTAAATTAAAGTAAAAATAGAAGACGACTTAGGTTAGTTTTAATGAAAATGAGTTTTGAGTATAATGTAACAATTAAATATTTGCAACTCTTAGTGACTAGCGCATTAACTTACAAGTTGTCAAAAAAGTCTTGCGGTATTTGAATTGAATTTTCAATTGTTCATTAAATTGGTTACGAAAATGCGGTTCAAGTCAAATATGCGCCGTTTTGTTCGATGACGCGTTCCCAACGAGATGCCAACTTCATAATGCCCCTATGAGCTCGCTTCCCTATTGGCAAAAAACTCGGAGAGCCAATTTTCACAAGACTCTCTTGTGACCAACTTCAGACTACCAAGCGCGTTCGCCATGGACAGAAACAGGTGATAATCTTGCTGCCTTCAAGCGGTCTAGTTGTTGGCAGTACAGGTCCGAATTGAGCGTTTGGCCATATGGGAGCAGCTCATAGTGGATTATTCCCTGCCAATCCCACCAAACCCACAGAAGAACCTTCTTGGCCAGGCTTGGCCACCGTCTGTTCCGCTTCACCGTTTTTCGACCACGACTGTTTGCGCCTTACGTTATCGTAAGTGACCCACTTTCGTCGCCAGTCACCATACGATTCAAAAACGAGTCGATTTTGTTGCGATTTAGAAGCGATTCGCATGCGTCGATACAGTCAAAGATGTTTTTTTTGCGTCAATTCGTGTGGCACCACATCGAGCTTCTTAGTGACTTCAAGCTTCTTCAAATGGTTTATAACGGTTTGATGACTCATCATCAGCTCTTGACCAATGCTACGGCTGCTACTATGCCGGTCTCTTTCGACCAATTCTGCGATTTTATCGCCATTTTCGACGACAGGCCTTCCGGAGCGTGGCGCATCTTCGACCACCTCTACACCAGAACGAAAACGTTGAAACCATCGTAGTGCGGTGGAAATGGAAACTGTATCGGGTCCATAAACTGCACAAATTATATTGGCGGCTTGAGATGCTTTTTGCCTTTATCGTAGTAGTACTATAGAATATGTCGTATTTTCTCTTTATTTTGCTCCATGATTGCGACGCTATAACTCACAAACGACTTAAAAGAAAAGACAATCAATCAAAGCGCGTGAAATGAGCTTTCCAAGAAGGTATAGTATGACCTGATGCGACGAATAAAACAAGAACTACGCGCTTTCAGAGCCAACTAGCGAAAATACGGCAAGACTTTTTTGACCTTGCGAGGCATTGGTGGAACTAATGCCCAAGCCACAAAATAAATACACACGATTGTGAAGTCGCGAGTAGGGAACAGCCAGTTGTCGTTCGATTTTTGGATCATAAAAAATATTTCTGGTTATCATCCGGATCAAGCAGTGAACACCAGCGGATGGAGGATGCCTGAAAATATTCAGTTGGCAGATATTCTTTTTTAAGCCCAAAAAAATAGATATGCTTTTCGGCGCTGATACGTTCTTTGAACTTTTATCTATTGGTCAGATAAAGCAGGGGTCTGAACTCCCCATCTTAAAAAGGCAGTTCTAGGCTGGATAGTGTCAGGGAAGAAAGAAGAAGAAAGAAGAAAGAAGAAAGAAAGCAAACTTCGGCAAACCGAAGTTCACATACCATTGCAGCTTCTGCAAAAATTAAATATTCTTGAAGACATCATAATTATGATTTACTTGCGTGTGTTGTTAATAGCATTGAAGCAATGATGATTTGGAGCTCAATTATTTGAGTTCCTATGGAAGCTATATGATATCGTTTACCGATTTTAATAAAATTAAAAGCGAAATTCTGAACTGTCAAATAATTAAATAGTTAAAAAGAATTTCTTAAAGAATTAAAAAATAAAATAGTTAAATTTTTATTTTAATATTTTTTTATTCCTATGGGACTGTTATAGTCGTCCGATTTTGATGAAATTTAAACCGTAATTCTGATATATTAAACCATTACTATATGTCGAAGAAATAAAAAAAAAAAATTAAAAACAGCAAGTTATAATTTTTTTCATCTATTTTTTAGAATGTTCCTGTGGAGCTATATGCTATAGTCGTCCGATTTTGATGAAATTTAAACCGTAATTCTGAAATATTAACCATTTCTATATGTCGAAGAACTAAAAAAAAAATTTTAAACAGCAAAGCTATCTTTTTTTCATCTATTTTTTAGATTGTTCCTATGGAAGCTTTATGCTATAGTCGTCCGATTTTGATGAAATTTAAACCGTAATTCTGAAATATTTAACATAATAGACGGACGGACAGACGGACAGACAGACGGACATGGCTAGATCGGCTCTCCTAGTGATGCTGATCAAGAATATATATACTTTATAGGGTCGGAAACGTCTCCTTCACTGCGTTGCAAACTTCTGACTGAAATTATAATACCCTCTGAAAGGGTATAAAAATGGTACATCTCAGCTGCCAGGAGAAAGCGTTGGAGTCAATTGGCACAACTCTGCAGAAATTATGGTCTGTGGGGACTTGCCGCCCAAGGCTAAAGTCCATATATTAGCAACTCTATCAACAACATTTTGAGAAAAATACTCAAAGACTGTCGTTCGGTAGATTTTCGGTTCGTTTGTCGTTCAAATCTGACCCAAATACTCTTGGATCATCATACGAAGTTGCAAAACGTAGATTGTTATCGCTAGAATGGAAATTGTCAAAGGACCCTTCGTTGAAGGAGATGTATATTTAATTCATGGAGGAATATGTTTTAATGCGGGCGATGCATCTTAGGAGGCAGAAGCACCTAACAGCTGTTTTCTCTCGTCGTGGAGATATCTTCGTAAAAGAGAGAGAGGGAGGGGAGGCGATTTGCGTGCAAAGCCTGTGCGAATTGACTCAAGGGAGCCTTGCACCCCCGATGAATTAGCTGCTATCAGTAGTTTTTTTAAATATTTATTTAGGATTAGAATCAGTCGCATTAATTTTATTTTGTTTCTTGGTATGGTGTGTCTTTATCTCATAAATATTTGCAGACTGCAAGCGCAGCTAATATTTCAATTAAATAACAGCAATAACTAAACATAAATCCAAATCGATCAAATAACCATGCGATGTTAAGGGTTCTCTGAAAGAAGAGAGCAATATTATAGCGTGACGGGGCGTACAATAAGTGGAGAAGGTACAGGACACCTCAAGCTTACGCGGTGTTCAAGTCATTGAGAAAAAAAGTAACCAAACTTACTGGCACTACCAAGACAAATTTCTTTTCCCATAAATTCAACAACGCATCTTCCACTGCTCAGATATGGAAAATAATTAAAAACCTGGAAATATGCAAAGTTAAACCAAAACTTTAACAAGACATAAATGTAAATGAACTTAATAAAAAGTTCTTAATCTGCACAGTACCTGAAATCACTGAAAATAAATATCTGAACCCACGATTTGTACCTGAAACTATCTGTGATATTAAATTTAGGTTTATGTGTGTTAATCAGTGTGAAGTCCTTTAAAGTATACTAAGAATTAAGAGTGACGCCACTGGGTCTGACAACATAAACCCTAAATTTATAAAAATTCTGCTGCCAAAAATCCTGCCATACATAACCTATACCTTTAATACTGTACTGACAAAATCTACTTATCCAGACTGTTGAAAAATGGCAAAAATAATTCCGATTCCTAAATCAAATAGTGAGTACAGACCCATCTCCATCTCAAAGATATTTGAGAATCTCATGGCTGATCATATTAATAAATTTATGTCCGACAATGCAATGCTTACTAATAATCAGTCTGGTTTTAGGAAAAAAAGAAGCTGTACCTCAGCTATTTTAAAAATTGCAGACGACTTAAGGAAACAAATAGACGAATACAATGTTACACTCTTAGTTTTACTGGGTTATAGTAAGGCCTTTGATACCTTCGATACAGTAAGCCATTATGTTCTTTGTGCAAAACTACGTAATATGTTTATGTTTTCTAAAACTTCTGTCAAACTTGTGTCTTCGTACCTACAAAATCGTCGTCAATCTGTTGTACTGTCTAGCGTTTCGTCTTCATATAAAAATATTAATCGTGGGTCTGTGCTCGGTCCCTTATTGTTTACCTTATGTAATGTAATGTACAATTGTATGCTGATGATGTACAAATGTAAGTGAGTCGTCCTTTTAACAGAATAAATGAATGTATAGATGTTTGTAACAGAGAACTTGCATCTGTAAATGAGTGGGCCGGCAACAATGACACGCCAGTAAAAACAAAATTTTATGGAGTAAAAGTTTTTACAAACTGTGACACACCAGTAAAAACAAAATTATATTCAACCTACCACATAGAAATCACGTATCCGAATTTTCGCAGAAAATATTCGATATCTCGCTAAATGAATAGATAAAGATGCGAATCTTAATTTTTCTGCAAAAAATTATATTCCAAAAAGAACCTTCGTATCTTTTCGAAAAACTTCAGTTAACATCCTCTAGAAGAGCAAACAATCTTACTTGCATAAGACCTAGATTACTGACATCCGAAAGACAATTTGTAATTAATGCTATTCGATCATGGAATCAGCTTTCCAGCCATCTTACAAATATAAGCAGTGCCACGCAATTCAAGATAAAATTATTCACACACCTTAAAAATAATATAACGTAAATTAAAGTAAAAATAGAAGACGACTTAGGTTAGTTTTAATGAAAATGAGTTTTGAGTATAATGTAACAATTAAATATTTGCAACTCTTAGTGACTAGCGCATTAACTTACAAGTTGCAAGCTTGTAGCGTTAGGATGAAATTTTATAATAAAATAAAAAAAAAAATACAGTGGGCCACATGTCCTCCACCAATGACAAAATTCCGAATACTACGGCCACACAGCTATCCAAGAGGAGCTGTACTCGACTCTGCTTCGGCTTAAAATGCATTAGTTTGCCCTTGCGGCCGACGTCAAAAAGATGTATCGCCAAGTGATGGTGGACGAAGCACACCGAAACTTCCAGCTCATAGTATGGAGACGAGATCCTTCCGAGTCCCTGAAAATCTTTAAGTTAAACACAGTTACATATGGAACTTCGCCAGCACCCTTTTTGGCGATTCGGTGTTTAGTGCTGCTAGGAGAGATGGCGCAAGTAACTCATCCAAAAGCCGCAAAGGTTATTCAGAATGATTTTTTTGTTGACGATTTATTGACTGGCGCCAGATGCGTTGAGGACCAGCAAAGTTTTCAAGACAAAGTTTCTCAGATCTTGCAAGAGGCAGGTTTTGAATTGGCAAAGTGGTTTTCAAACTGCCCAGAGTTATTGACATCTGATAGCGATGTATTCCCATTTATGGCAGACTCAGACGTAACTATGACCCTTGGCGTGGTTTGGATCCACAAGTCCCGATTCAAATACATGGTTTGGCTGACGCGTATGGAGCATATATGTTCGTAGTCAAACTGCTGAATGTTTGAAAGTGTCTTTATTGACCGCCAAATCGATAAAAGCTCCCCTCAAGACGAAAACTTTGCCTCGCCTTGAGCTGTGTGTAGATCACCTTTCAGCAGATCTCTATAATCGTGTGATGCTAAATAACTTAATTGTCCCATTGAGAATGTTTTCCTGTGGACAGACTCCAAAATCTTTTTATACTGAATCAAAACCCATCCCATTCAGGAGTGGTCGGGGAAAGCAATTTGGAGACCCGTTCCCACGAAAGTCAACCCAGCAGACATAGTTTCCCGAGGATGTGACGTAGAGGAGCATACAACGTTCATTTGGTTCGGTGGGCCAGAGCTAAATTAATTGCTTCAGAAAATAAAGTCCTTTTCTCACCGTGTGGTTAGCGGCGAAGAATACTGCCGCAACTCGTCATTGCTTGTCGTAGGAGGCGACTAATATGGCACAGGGGCACCCTATCCGGGCTTGTCGGATCCAATTGGAAAGGCCTACCGAGCCCCCGGGCCGGACAAAGGTGTGAATCGGACCGTGCCGAGAGTCAGCCTGGCTGAGGGCCCGGGCTAACAACTAGCTCAGTCTCAAACGGTGGGTTCAGGGAGATGGCGACCCCCTCTCCTAACTATCGCCTTACCCGGGCATCGCGGAAATCTGCCCGGGTTGACCTTCTCTTTCTCCGCAACCCTTGGGATTCAATAATGAACACAAATAATAAAAAATGAAGCCGGGCACTCCTATGAAACCCTAAACGCTGGAGAAGGTGGTTGCTGCAACAGCGACAGGATCTGCGTGCGTTGGCTCCGCCTGTGCTGGCACCAGCTCTGGGGCTATCCCGAAAGGGCCCCATCCCAAATTGGGGGTGAAAGGTGGAAGACAGTCGGGCGCCAGCACCTCTGCAAAGTGCGCGTCGGCGCCGAAAACTGCAAAAGGTGCGGCTAAGACTGTCGCTCCACCGACCGAGCAAAGCAAATTTACCTATGCGGAGAAGCGGACTGCCGCGCAGGCACTCCGCTCACAGAACAGGAGCAAGTTGAAGAAGGTGGAGTGGGCGAGAAAGGTGCTCACAAATGATGGCCAAGAGAGGCCTAGTGCAGAGAATGCACAGCCGAAGAGGCTACGATGCCTTGAATTGCCTGGACCTGCGGCAAGGAAATCGAAGGTCCAACCAAACCTGTCTTTTGCGGACATCACGCGGGACCGGATTTTGATTGTGCTGGTGGACGAGAAAAATCCCGAAAGCCGGATCCCCAAAACTCAATGGAAGGCAGTCGATGAGAAGCTTGCCATCTTGTTTATGGCACTGCGCCGCGGTGTGGTTCCAAGGCAGCGTCAAAGTTGTGGCCTGCGATAGTCAGCGGACGCATACAAGAAGGCGACAGCGCAGCTCCGCGAGCTGTACAAAGGGGCGAAAATCGTCGCGCTGGATTGGCGTGACGTCCCCTGTAGGCCCCGAGCGAGGATCTGGCTGCCGTCCTCCATAAAGATGCCGGAACACATCCTCTTTATGTAGCAGAGGTGCAACCCAAACCTCCCCACGCACGATTGGTCGTAAAGGTGGAGCAGCATGAGGGGCCGGTGAGTCATGCCATAGTCGTGCTCACGGAATACTGAATTTCGGTTTCAGTGCGATCAGAGTGAAGGTCTACAAGAAACGTTGCAGATGTCATTAAGACTCTGCTGCTCCGTCTGGCTGACGGTGGGGCAGTCCTAGTGCTGGTACAGGAACCTTGGGGCGTTGGAGGCAAGGTCTCTGGACTAGGCACCAAGGAATTCAAGTTGCTACTTGACCCTAAAGGAGGTAAAATTCGAGCCTGCATTTTAGCCTGCTTCATAATTTAACCTGCTTCATAATTTCAGCAATGGAGACAACACCGTAGTAAGCCTGGAACTTCCAGCGGTTACCATAAGAGTAACTTCAACGTACATGGCCTTCGAAAAGGAGGACCCCCCAGACAAGCTAGTCCGACAACTGGTCGGCTGCGACGCAAGTGCTCACCACACTCAGTGGGGAAGCCCATCAAGCAATAACAGGGGTGAGTCTCTTTTTAATTTCATCCATGGCTCTAATCTATTCCTATTCGTCAACCTTTGACGAATAAACTGGCACGCTTATGGAGAGGCCTTACTAGGTATTCTTCCAATAGAACCTCCAAATGACAATAGTGCTCTACCCAGTCTAGATATCTAAGTAGGGACTTTCACAGAAGCCTGCAATATGGCCTTCGAATCAACCTACCCTTATGCAAACCGAGAGGATCCAAAAAGCCTCCTTGGTGGACCCAGAAACTTTCAGAACTCAGTTCCAGCTGCATAGCCCTTTTTAACAGGGCGAAAGCGGGGAATAAAGATCTAAAATGGCAACAATATAACATAAGAAAAGGAAAACGATCTGCTTTGCAGACCTTCTGCTCAATCATAGAGGAAACAACTGATGCAGCTCGGCTTAGGAAGATCCTCTCCAAAACAACCCCTTCCCTAGTATACCTTGAAAAACCAGATGACTCATGGTCAGACTCTAGTGAGGAGAGCCTACTTCAAGCACCGACCTGGAAACGCTTCTATCTGAACGAAACATAAAAAGGGCCATAAACAGTTTCAAACCCTTAAAATCTGCAGGACCAGGAGGATCATCTCTTACCTGCGCAGATTCAAAATGCTGGGCAACTTGCCGTCAACTGGCTAAAGAAAATTTTCCGCACCATACTTAAGATAGGAACATTGCCATCAACATGGAGGGAAAGAAAGGTTATTTATACCCAAAGCGGGCAAAGCTTCGCACACGAAGACGAAAGATTTCTGGCCTATAAGTCTGACATGAAGTCAGTCATGGACACAAAACAATTATCAGCAGCACAACAAGCTTACTCAAAGGGCAAGTCCACCGAATCAGCTCTACACGCGGTAGTCAGCCAAATCGAAAAGTCACTCAACCACAAGGAATATGCACTAGTTGCATTCCTGGACATAGAGGGCGCTTTCAACAATGTTCTCCCTGCAGCAATAACCGAACCCCACACTGATCTGGGTGTTGAATCCATAAATTGCTGATGAACAGAATGGTAACCTCCACCTTTGAAACCTCAACACAAACAAGGTTCGAGAACAGAGGAACAGGGTGTTGTACTCTCCCCTGTACTATGAAACATCGCCATGAATAAGCTGCTGTGTAACATGGAAGGGGGTGGATGTAAGGTTGTGGCACATGCGGACGACGTAGCCATTATTTTGTCAGGGAAATTCCCTCAGACACTATGCGATCTAATGACCGCCAAACTTAAAATACTATCGGACTGGACAACAGAATGAGGTCTAGGGTAAACCCCTCAAAAATGGAGCTGGTGCTGTTCAGAGACAGATACAAGGTTCTTCAACTAAACCCACCAACATTAAATAACTGATCTCTCTCTCTTTCAATGATAACGCTAGATACTTGGGGTTAGTACTAGATAAGCGTCTAACATGGATACTGAAAAGCCAAGAGAGAACGAGAAATGCAACAACTGCCCTCTATTCGTGCAAAAAAGCCATCGGAACGAAATGGCGCATGTCAAATCGTCGAAATCGTCAACTGGATACACACAGCGATAGTCAAGTCTATTCTACTCTACGGAGTGTCAATATGGTGGCCTGCGCTAATGAAACAGACAACCTTCGCATCACACCCAACGAGGCGCTAAATGCTATTCTGAACCTTCCCGGCATGGAGCGGGCCAAGATAGCTGCGGTTCGAATGAGGGACATGTCAGGATACTCGAGCAAGACACAACTATCCCACCTAAAACGGATCTATGCGAACCAATTGAATATAGCCACACCCCCTTTGAAGCATTACTCCCAACCAGAGAAGACTGGGAGCAAGGTCTACCGGGCCTAAAAGAGGCAGTCAACTTCTACACTGACGGCTCCAAATTAAATAATCAAGTCGGAGGAGGAATATACTCCGCCCAACTTTAAATCCGGAAATCCTTCAGACTTCCGGATCACTGCAGTGTCTTCCAAGCGGAAGTATATGCTATAAATGAAGCTTTATTGCCCCTAAACGATGCAAACTGTCAAAAGCAAAGTAAAAAAGTAAGCATCTACAGTGAAAGTCAAGCGGCTATCAGGTCGATTATCTCGACCAATACAAACTCTCAAACTATATCAAACTGCCGCAAATCTCTACATGAGATGGCTTTGCAGTTTAAAGTATACCTAATATGGGTCCCGGGTCACCGAAACATTGCAAGCAATTATATTGCAAATGAATTGGCCAGGCATGGCACTACCGTTCCTCTCCTTCCGAACAAGGAGAACATTGGTATGCCGATGGTCACCTGCAAGCTAAACATTAAAACAAATATAAAGAACTTGCGGGCCTAGCATGGGCACATGTGAGACATTGTCACATCTCTCGCCAGACACGGCCAAATATGAATGCGAAGAAAACTTCTGAACTTCTAAAGCTAAACCGTACCGAGTGCGGCATGCTAATACGAGTGCTAACAGGCCATTGGTTGGTCGGAACACATGCAAGCAGACTGGGCGCCCCAAAACGGTTTCTGCAGAAGTTGCAGTGACGAGGAGGAGGAGGAAACGGCGGAACACCTGTTCTGTTCCTGCCCGGCCCTATGCAGATCTAGACTGTACCACTATGGGATTCCCTTCATGAGCAGTCTATCTGAACTGGCGAGTATAAACCTAAAGCGAATAATAAAATTCATGAAAGCAACCGGATGGGTGCTAGGCTGGGTCAGCTCCAGTAAGAACAGCAGACAATAATATAGGAAAGGGAACACAGATCCACGCGGTATCACAATAGACCTTTCTTGATCTAAGTGTGTCAATAATTTGATAGCTGCTCTAGCTGCTTCGAAGCCCTTTGAAAAAAGTATTTCGCTAAGAGTCTCTTTAGCAAACGTATCGTATCCGAGGTAAGCCACCGTACAAGTCGTACGTGGCCTTGTTCGTCTGTTTTGCGTCCAAAGCGGTTCGTGAGTCGTCGCGGGATTCCGGAGAAGGTGTGGTGCGACAACGCCACTTCGTCGGAGCAGATCGGCACATAAGGGAGTTCCGAGCCGGTATCGAAACATTCGCATCAAAAAAAGGATGCGAGTTTGCGTTCATACCGCCCAGAGCACCGCACATCGGCGGACTATGGGAGGCAGGTGTGAAGTCTGCAAAGCACCTGCTCCTTCGAACGGTAGACCGAGACATCTTGACCGCGGAGGACCTCGGAGCTCTCCTCACCAGAGTGGAGGCCGTGCTCAACTGCAGCTCTAAGCAGCGACCCGAACGACGGCGAAACCCTGACCCCCGGTCATCTGCTCTCTTCTGGCCCCACCATCAGCGGCGCTCCCGGACCAGATCAGCCTGACCTGCTTGCGACGATGGCAAGGTGTCTCGTCTCTCAGGCACTGGTTTTGGCAGCGATGGTCCCTGTATCTCCAGCCTCCAGCAGCGGTCCAAATGGCATCAGGGGGAGCCCAACATCGTGGGAGCGTTCATCGTCGTCGCCGAAGAAAACCTTCCGTCCCCAGAAGTAGAGGTGCACGCCGGCGCCGATAGCATGGTTCGCGTGGCGGACGTCAGGACGCAGAAGGGGGAGTATCGACGAGCAGTCCACCGACTGGTCCTGTTGCCCGTTCTGGGCTGAAGGACGTCGCGGTGTTTGCACTTGACGCGTTTATTTAAATTGAAGTCACTAGTTGTAGGACGAGAGCGGAAGCCAAAAAAGCTTTCGTCCTTAGCATAAGTTACGTTCTAAGAGAAATTATTGGAACATTAAATTTAGTGATCATTTGAACTCCATCGAAACCAATCCCTGTAGTCGTCTCATTTTCGCCCAAGTTTTACACATGATATTATCGCAAATAAATTATCCGAATCCCACTGCACTCACCTAAGTTTCGCGTTCTTTAATACTAACTAGTATTACATTTTCAGCCATAGTATCATATCCAATTCCAACAAAAGTAAAAAAGATCAAAGCTTTCATTGGATTTACCGGTTATTACTAAATTTATTCCAAACTACGCAGACATTGCAACCCAATGACAAAATGTTTATAAAAACGAGCAAAGATAGATACACAAAATCTCGACTACATAGAAGCACTCAAAAAACGTATACCTTTTATAATTAGAGAACCAATTCTCCAATTACCCGATTTAAAATGCCAGTAATTTAGACCTTGGGGCCATGCTTTCTCAAAATTTTTATCCTATATCCATTATTAGCAGAATTAATTTACAGTGTTATCGAAAAGGAATTATTCATATAGTTTGGGCTACTACAACTTTTCGACATAATTTACTAAGCCGAAATTTTCTCGTTGCTAGTGACCATCAACCTCTTAGATGGCTGCATCTCAATTGCCAAGTTGCACCGATCGAGAGCCAAATTAAACGAATATCAATTTAAAATAGACCATATTAAAAGGGAAGGAAAATTCAGTTGCCGATGCATTATCAATAATTAAAATTGAAGAAAATCATCATAGTGAAGTTACTCAATATAGTGGAAAAGTAGAAAATTATTCATTTAACAAAAAAACCAATGAACTATTTCTAGAAGCCAATAATTTTCATTAAATCCGATAAAAATAACGAAAAGCATTCAACAATATTCGGTAACTCCGTTATCAGATATCAATATAATGTAATGACATTCAAAAAGGCCAAACAAATTTTAGGTGATCATTTTATTCATAGAAACATTACCATTAATATTGAGAGCGATGTAGATTTTGAAATTATTCAAAGAGCTTACAGACAAATTATTAATACCACCTACACCTACACGCCGATTTCAAAGAAAATATACTTCAATCACGTGAAAAACTTTTATATACAAGTATACAGAAAATGAAAAAATTATTCAAAGAAAATCACTTTTTCCCAAATAGCCAATTATTACGAATTTCATATAAAATTTGGCTAAACCAGAACACAGAAACATAAAAATTTAAAACCACACCCATCCCTAAACATTGTCGGGACAAATTTTTAATAGATATTTATTCATCTGAGAGAAAATATTACATCAGTTGCATTGACGTTTATTCTAAATTCGCTACACTTGATACAATCCAGGAACTCGCTAATACGCATTTTTAGTCAGTTAGGTAAACCCAAATTACTAAAGGCAGACAGAGACGGAGCTTTCTCCAGCTTGAGTCTGAACCGATGGCTGCGGCAAAAAGCTTTGTAGCAGACGTCGAAAGACTACATAAGACATGCTGGGCATCCAATATTAGACACTCAAAATATTAAAGAAAGGAAAATAGATAAAATAAATGAAGATTGACAGGAAATTATCATTGACACAAGATACAGAAAAGGTCCCATTCAAAAGGGAAAATAAGAACATAATTTAAAGCAAAAAAAAAGAAAAATGTAGACAAAGTAGTCAAAGACCATTACAAAACTACCAATCAGAATGGGGAAACCAAACGCTATAAAACAAAATTTAAGAAACACAAGATAACTAATGCCGTTAAACTTCAACAGAAACCTTCTGTACAATGATGTTGTTTCTATCATTCACCACGGGCCACACTCAACAAATTCAAATGACCAACCTTGACTATTTAGTCTTCTCAAGCATTCCAATTCAAATACCGGTAGTGTATGAACATCACTGTCTAAGAATTAATTTAACGGAAACCCATATCATCACTAAATCTTTTAGTAAAAATATCGCAGACTCGTTCAGAATGAAATATTAGTACATTAAACTACTGAAAGAATAAAATGGTATACCTATTCATCAGCTAAATAGGCAGAAACGTGGACTATTTGACATTATAGGTTCATCTTTTAAATTTCTTTTCGGAACACATGATGGAAACGATAGGGTAAAAAATAGCAAACATATATATATAATTGCAGAAAAATTAATTCAACTTCATTAATAAAATGATTCTCGTAAAGTTTGTGATTGAAGCAATGCAGAAACTCACTAACTACGAAAATGACCGCAATAGTATTGACATACTTGTTCATAAAGCAATTTATTGAATACATTGAAGACATAGAAATGGACATGCAAATTTCACGTCTTGAAATTAAACTCAATTACGACAATCTAGAAAGCATTGACAGCTAAAATGCACTTTTAATCAAAACATCAACTTGGATTGACCACAAAAATAACAAATTACTACTTATTTCACATATCCCTATTAACCACAAAGTCATTAACACAATTCAAATAATTCCTTATCCCGAATATAATGGGTATCAATTAGACTATTCAGATCAACAATCATATTTTGAAGATGAAAATAAAACTTATAATCAAGACAATAAAGTAAATAACGAATGCATTAAAAATATAAGTATGTACCAGGACCAAACTTGTAATTTTATACCAACTCTCTCAAAAGAAATGATTCAATACGTTGAACCAAATATTATACTTTCATTCAATCTAACAAAACTACAATCGCACAAAATTGTCGAGAGTTAAATGGCGATAAATGGAAGCAAAATTATTAGAATAAAACAATGTAGAGTAAAAATTGGAAATGTTATTTTAAGCAAAAACTCGTTCAGTCCTGAATTTTATTTAATACCACCGTATTCACCGATTCTTGTAACTAAGACAAAGATAGTAGAACATAATGAAGTTTTAAAACTAATTTATTCATCTGATAATCAATCAATCGATCAATAGAATAAAGACGTAAAACTTTGTCTTTGTTAATTTATTCTCCTTGCGTTGTCCTTAGTCAATTGACGGGGCATTAGTTCGACTCAATTAATAACTAACAAGAAAGAAAGCAAACTTCGGCAAGCCGAAGTTCATATACCCTTGCAGCTATTGCATGAATTAAATACTTTTGAAAACATTTAAATTATGATTTACTTGAGTATATGCTGAAAAACATTGAAACTATGATGATTTGCAGCTCAATTATTAGATAGTTATTTTATATATTTTTATTATTTCTATGGGAGCTATATGCTATAGACGTCCGATTTTGATAAAATTTAAACCATAATTCTGAAATAATTAACCATTACTATATGTCGAAGAACTAAACAAAAAATTAAAAAACAGCAAAGTTATAATTTTTTTTCATTTATTTTTCCGATTGTTCCTATGGGAGCTATATGCTATAGTCGTCCGATTTTGATGAAATTTAAAACATAATTCTGAAATATTTAACCATTACTATATCTCGAA
Source organism: Drosophila elegans (assembly GCF_018152505.1). Taxonomy (NCBI): domain Eukaryota; kingdom Metazoa; phylum Arthropoda; class Insecta; order Diptera; family Drosophilidae; genus Drosophila; species Drosophila elegans. The sequence continues at coordinate 276,505 of NW_024545670.1, read as the reverse complement.
GAACTAAACAAAAAATTAAAAAACAGCAAAGTTATAATTTTTTTTCATTTATTTTTCCGATTGTTCCTATGGGAGCTATATGCTATAGTCGACCGATTTTGATGAAATTTAAACCATAATTCTGAAATATTTAACCATTACTATATGTCGAAGAACTAAACAAAAAATTAAAAAACAGAAAAGTTATAATTTTTTTTCATTTATTTTTCCGATTGTTCCTATGGGAGCTATATGCTATAGTCGTCCGATCCGGCTCGTTCCGACTTATATACTACCTGCAATAGAAAGACAACTTTTGGGAAAGTTTCATGCAGATAGCTTTAAAACTGAGAGACTAGTTTGCATATAAACGGACGGACAGACGGACAGACGGACAGACGGACAGACGGACAGACGGACATGGCTAGATCGACTCGCCTAGTGATGCTGATCAAGAATATATATACTTTATAGGGTCGGAGATGTCTCCTTCACTGCGTTGCAAACTTCTGACTGAAATTATAATACCCTCTGCAAGGGTATAAAAATGAAGACTCTTTATTTTTATTCTTTATGTTGTTCCTGCACTTTTCTCCGCTCACAGTTCTGTTTCACACTGAATATGCTGATCGCAGGCAGCTTTTCGGTTTCTCTCCCAACTATCTCTCGTTGTGAGAGCGCACATTGACTTAGAAAGATAACCAATGATAACCAACTCGTATGATATGTTAAAGAGAGATAACTGTATTATTCTAAAGGATCTTAAACAAAAACAACAACTATGGACCTGCAATATAACTGTTAAAGCACTTAATTCTAGGATAGCCTGATACAATGCGGCCGTTCTGACACTATAGATCTTCCAATCTCTTCTTTGTATTTTACAATATAAACTTAAAAATAACACTTTTCTTAAACTATATTGCATATTTTCATTAATACTGCTAATAATACTTTTATTACAATAGTTTTTTGTTCAATTTCTTCTCATCCAATGTCTTATATTCTGTGCACTCCAAACGGATAAGGGTTTCGTGTTAGTTGAAAACTCTCCACATCTTTATTTTATATGGTCTTTTACTTTTGGGTATTAACTTTCTTGAAACACCGACTGTTCTGTCGAAATTCGTTATGAAGATATACATAAAAAACTTTTATTTTTAAATTTCTTAACCAATATGTTTTTCCAGTAGCATCTAACCACTTTACTCTTCCTAAATGACCAAACTCATCATGATATTTGTACAAAATATGATCTTCCATCTCTTCGGGTACATAAAACAATAGCCTTCCATCGTTTGTTTTCCTGTAGATCACGCCATTTCTCATTTCAAACAATTTTAGCTCACCTTTTTCTAACAATGTTTTTATATCCCTAATGTTTTGAACTTTTCCTTGACATACCACTAAATTGTCATTTAATGTATTTGCTTCTGTTATCAAAATATTCGTACCTCGACTTTAAGCGTCTACATACTGCATTTTCTTTCCAGCTCTATGAACTACAATATAAACTAAAAAATAACACTTGTCTTTAACTACATATATTGCATATTTTCATGAATACTGCTAACAATAGTTTTATTGCAGTTATAATAATAATCGTTATATTAAAGTTCCAATGTCCATCTCGCAATTCTTGGTTGACCTTAATGTTCATGAATTACAATATGTTAATATTCTAAAACGCTTGCCTTGTACCTAAATTTTAAATCTTTGCAACGCATATATTCTAATTCAAAACTATGATATTTTGCTTCTGTTTCTGTAGTACGTTCCGAAAAATGAAAATTGCTCCAAACCCTAGGGCACTGGCATCAAAATGAAGCTCAATATCATTTTTGTAGTTATAAATTGGCAACACTGGTGATTCCAGTAATTTTTCTTTCAGCATTTCAAAACATTCTAGTTCTTTTTCTTGAAAAAAAAATTTTTTTTCTTTCCTTAATAAATCATATAACAGCTTTGCTCTTGTAGAATAGTTTTGTTGAAAATGACCAAAGTCCCAAATAGCTTTGAACAGCTTGAGTTTTTCCTGGCTCTGGGAAATTTGGACTGCTATATAACTGACTCCTTTTCAACAAAGACATAGAAATAAAAAAATCCAATTTTGAAACACAGTTTTTCCAACTAATTTGTCTCACAAATCGTCAATTAATGGTAAAGAATAATTGTCGTTAACAGTCATTTTATTCAATTTCATATATTCAATACATAATCGTAAATCTCCTGACTTCTTCTTTGCTTACAGTTTTGGGAACGCAAATTCAGAACTACTACGTCTAATGATTCCTTTTCCTAATCTAATCATCTACCTTTTTTGCAATTTTCCTTTCCTGTGTACGATAATCCTCTTTGTGACTTTCTTCTAATTTAATATTCATTTCCTAATTGACAGCGGGCTTATCAGGCTTGTTTGCATGAATATAATTGTCTTCTAACAACATAAAAAACATTCTTTTTATATTGTACTGAACTTTATCACAAATTTTGTATTTAATTTTGTCATTTACTAAACAATCATTTTATTTCAAAACTTTCTTCAAAATTGTGCATTCTTTACTGTCTCTTCACAACTTTCACCTCTTACAGTTTCTCAATAATTTCTTAATCTCTAACTCTTTCACTAATTTCTTCATCTCTAATTGTTTCATCTTTAACTGTTTCACCTAAGGTTTCACTTTCATTTTGATCTAATTTTTCTTCAACTGTTCGCTTAATATGTTAATATATTTTGAAAAATCCAAATTTTCGAATTTCTCTACCGTTACCATTTTAAGAGCGTTGAAATCCATATTAAAATTATATGCATCCATAAAATCTCTAAAATATAGACTCATTATCAACTACATTTAAGTAAAACTAAACATTTGTTAACTCCTTTTTAATATAAACCTACGTTTTTCCAAAACATTTCAATTTGCTTTTATTAAATCCATAACTCGTTGGATTCACAGCTTCTAATGAGGCTTCTTGAGATACTTTTTTTATAAACATATAGAGCTTCCCGAGTCAATGAGGCTTTCCATAACTAATGATTTTAAAAATGTATTTGTTGGTTTCTCCAGTCTTCTTTGTTTTACATTTGGCTACTATATTGCCTACTTCTCCACGCGCGTAGCTTGAACCAGGAACGCTCTTCGGCTTCCAGCAGTCGTTAGCCAGCCCAATGTCCTCTTAAGTTGCAGTTGTGACATCGTGAGTCCTTGGGTACCACAAACGTCTGCTTTTCCTTGTCAACTTGAAAACCGCTCACTCTCCTCTTTTCAGGCTATGAAATTTGCGCAAACGCTCGCAACATTTGTATTGGTTCTTAGAAGCATTGCAACCGTGCTTGATTGCGCATGCTTTCAACTGGTATTTCCTCGATTATGCCGTCTATTAACTCCTCCATAACCATATTTATTTCCCTTGCCATTATCATCTTACCCTCATAGTATACTACAAATCGCTCATTTACCTTTCACGAACGGTTTTCAAAAACACGACGTGTTCTGATATAGACATTTTCCCGTCGAACGCCACTTCCAAACGTTTGAATAAGAAATTAATCGGCTCACTTATACAACTTGAACCAGCATGTAACCATTGTAAAGCATCTCCCTTCAATTTAGAAATGCATAGATTGCCCTGTTATTCATTTCACCAGCCTTAATCTTGTCATTGCAGCGTCCGCTGCCTTCATCTCTGCCAACGTGGTCTTTGCCATCGTCGCCCCTGCCGCCGCCGTTAACTTCGTCGTTGTCGCCTCTGCCGCCGCTGCCACCACGTCGTTGTCGCCGCTGTCACCGTTTGGCAAACTTTTTTTTCCCAAGAATGTAGGAATTGCAAGGAATATGCAGCTTTCCCTGGAAATCCATTGCCGCTCTAATTTCTGAGACAAACATTCTCAGAAATGCCAAATGTTTGATTTTAAATAACGGAGCCGATGGTTGAACTACGTCTTTCTGAACTTGCGATTCCTTTTGTTGTTCTTGCTTACATTTCCTTCTCTCGATTCTTCAGCTTCAATTTTTATACGCACATCTTGGAAATTTCAACCAACGTGCCCAGCTCTATATGTTTATAAAAAAAGTATCTCAAGAAGCCTCATTAGAAGCTGTGAATCCAACGAGTTATGGATTTAATAAAAGCAAATTGAAATGTTTTGGAAAAACGTTGGTTTATATTAAAAAGGAGTTAACAAATGTTTAGTTTTACTTAAATGTAGTTGATAATGAGTCTATGTTTTAGAGATTTTATGGATGCATATAATTTTAATATGGATTTCAACGCTCTTAAAATGGTAACGGTAGAGAAATTCGAAAATTTGGATTTTTCAAAATATATTAACATATTAAGCGAACAGTTGAAGAAAAATTAGATCAAAATGAAAGTGAAACCTTAGGTGAAACAGTTAAAGATGAAACAATTAGAGATGAAGAAATTAGTGAAAGAGTTAGAGATTAAGAAATTATTGAGAAACTGTTAGAGGTGAAAGTTGTGAAGAGACAGTAAAGAATGCACAATTTTGAAGAAAGTTTTGAAATAAAATGATTGTTTAGTAAATGACAAAATTAAATACAAAATTTGTGATAAAGTTCAGTACAATATAAAAAGAATGTTTTTTATGTTGTTAGAAGACAATTATATTCATGCAAACAAGCCTGATAAGCCCGCTGTCAATTAGGAAATGAATATTAAATTAGAAGAAAGTCACAAAGAGGATTATCGTACACAGGAAAGGAAAATTGCAAAAAAGGTAGATGATTAGGTTAGGAAAAGGAATCATTAGACGTAGTAGTTCTGAATTTGCGTTCCCAAAACTGTAAGCAAAGAAGAAGTCAGGAGATTTACGATTATGTATTGAATATATGAAATTGAATAAATTAGGAAATGAATATTAAATTAAAAGAAAGTCACAAAGAAGATTATCGTACACAGGAAAGGAAAATTGCAAAAAGAGGTAGATGATTAGATTATGAAAAGGAATCATCAGACATAGTAGTTCTGAATTTGCGTTCCCATAAGTGTAAGCAAAGAAGAAGTCAGGAGATTTACGATTATGTATTGAATATATGAAATTGAATAAAATGACTGTTAACGACAATTATTCTTTACCATTAATTGACGATTTGTGAGACAAATTAGTTGGAAAAACTGTGTTTCAAAATTGGATTTTTTTATTTTTATGTCTTTGTTGAAAAGGAGTCAGTTATATAGCAGTCCAAATTTCCCAGAGCCAGGAAAAACTCAAGCTGTTCAAAGCTATTTCGGATTTTGGTCGTTCTTAACAAAATTATTCTACAAGAGCAAAGCTGTTATATGATTTATTAAGGAAAGAAAAAAAAATTTTTTTTCAAGAAAAAGAACTAGAATGTTTTGAAATGCTGAAAGAAAAATTACTGTAATCACTAGTGTTGCCAATTTATAACTACAAAAATGATATTGAGCTTCATTTTGATGCCAGTGCCCTAGGGTTTGGAGCAATTTTCATTTTTCGGAACGTACTACAGAAACAGAAGCAAAATATCATAGTTTTGAATTAGAATATATGCGTTGCAAAGATTTAAAATTCAGGTACAAAGCAAGCGTTTTAGAATATTAACATATTGTAATTCATGAACATTAAGGTCAACCAAGAATTGCGAGATGGACATTTGAACTTTAATATAACGATTATTATTATAACTGCAATAAAACTATTGTTAGCATTATTCATGAAAATATGCAATATATGTAGTTAAAGACAAGTGTTATTTTTTAGTTTATATTGTAGTTCATAGAGCTGGAAAGAAAATGCAGTATGTAGACGCTTTAAGTCGAGGTACGAATATTTTGATAACAGAAGCAAATACATTAAATGACAATTTAGTGGTATGTCAAGGAAAAGTTCAAAACATTAGGGATATAAAAACATTGTTAGAAAAAGGTGAGCTAAAATTGTTTGAAATGAGAAATGGCGTGATCTACAGGAAAACAAACGATGGAAGGTTATTGTTTTATGTACCCGAAGAGATGGAAGATCATATTTTGTACAAATATCATGATGAGTTTGGTCATTTAGGAAGAGTAAAGTGGTTAGATGCTACTGGAAAAACATATTGGTTTAGAAATTTAAAAATAAAAGTTTTTTATGTATATGTTCATAACGAATTTCGACAGAACAGTGGGTGTTTCAAGAAAGTTAATACCCAAAAGTAAAAGACCATATAAAATAAAAATGTGGAGAGTTTTCAACTAACACGAAACCCTTATCCGTTTGGAGTGCACAGAATATAAGACATTGGATGAGAAGAAATTGAACAAAACTTTTGGAATAAAAGTATTATTAACAGTTTTAATGAAAATATGCAATATAGTTTAAGACAAGTGTTATTTTTAAGTTTATATTGTAAAATACTAAGAAGAGATTGGAAGATCTATAGTGTCAGAACGGCCGTATTGTATCAGGCTATCCTAGAATTAAGCGCATTAACAGTTATATTGCAGGTCCATATTTGTTGTTTTTGTTTAAGATCCTTTAGAATAATACAGTTATCTCTCTCACAAACAACCCTGGCTCTTTGTCAGTCTGGGAAAGTTAAATCATCGATCCACCCAAGTAGTTGCGGATTCTTTACCAGTCGAGCCTCACAAGAAGATCGAGCATAGCCTTACTTATCCGGCAGCATCAGCTGTATGGTTTCCTGTCAGTTCCCAAACCCCCCCTCATTCCTGGAATGACAAATCCTTCCCGATCCTGCTTTTTCTGAAATGGTCTGGCACCTGGTTGCCCCGCATGAACTTGCCGGATTTGGGTGTTCTTGGTAGCTTCTTCCCTCTCCAACATAACAAGAATAAATATTAAAAGTGTCTGCTTAAAGTCAATAAATGTAAAAGTCAGTTCACACTGCCCAGCAAGCTTATCTGTCGCTTTCCTTCTCTCGATTCTTCAGCTTCAATTTTTATACGCACATCTTGGAACTTTCAACCAACGTGCCCACAATTCCGCTTTGGTACCCGTGCTGATCAAATTTAGTGACGCCAACAACGTCTCTAATGTCACCACTCTGGCGTTACAAAAATCAACGTTTTTGTCCATTTCGCACGTAGATTTTTTGACCACGAATAATAGTCTATATTTAATATTATGTGTCTTTTATTTTATTTTTTATGTTGTCCACGCACAGTTCTCCGCTCACAGTTCTGTTTCACACTGAAAATGCTGCATCTCAATAACAATACTCGTTTTTATTTTTCTCTCTTAGGTCTCTCGTTGAGAGAGCGCACATTGACTTAGAAACGGAAAGCTTGTATGATAACCAACTCGTATGATATGACAAAGAGAGATAACTGTATTATTCTAACGGATCTAAAGCAACAACAACAATTATAGACCTGCAAAATAACTGTCAAATCACTTTATTCTAGGATAGCCTGCTACAATAATAATTTAACTACATAATCGTGCAGCAAGCTAATCAAAATAATAATATTCTACTTAAAATAAAATATAACACATTTTACTTATCATCAGTAATATTTTCTGAAAGTTTTTTTTACAAAAAGGAATGAATAAATCAATATAAGTTCCCACATTTATTATACCATTGAATATGTTTTATTTATTTACTTATAAGTTTACAATTTTAAATGAAGTAAAATGTGTTTACTCCAAATGTTATAAATAACAATTTTTTGTAGAAACCAATTTAAAGGATGTGCTGACGCAAAAGTAAAGTAGGTCAAGAAAAAGTTTTACGGGGAGGGTATGTGGCAAAAACACAACCCGATTGTATTACGATCAAGCGACAGATAAGCTTGCTGGGCAGTGTGAACTGATGACTGACTGACTTTTACATTTATTGACTTTAAGCAGACACGTTTAATATTTATTCTTGTTATGTTGGAGAGGGAAGAAGCTACCAAGAACACCCAAATCCGGCAAGTTCATGCGGGGCAACCAGGTGCCAGACCATTTCAGAAAAAGCAGGATCGGGAAGGATTTGTCATTCCAGGAATGAGGGGGGGTTTGGGAACTGACAGGAAACCATACAGCTGATGCTGCCGGATAAGTTAGGCTATGCTCGATCTTCTTGTGAGGCTCGACTGGTAAAGAATCCGCAACTACTTGGGTGGATCGATGATTTAACTTTCCCAGACTGACAAAGAGCCAGGGGCGTTTGTGAGAGAGATAACTGTATTATTCTAAAGGATCTTAAACAAAAACAACAACTATGGACTTGCAATATAACTGTTAATGCGCTTAATTCTAGGATAGCCTGATATAATGCGGCCATTCTGACACTGTAGATCTTCCAATTTCTTCTTAGTATTTTACAATATAAACTTAAAAATAACACTTGTCTTAAACTATATTGCATATTTTCATTAAAACTGTTAATAATACTTTTATTCCAAAAGTTTTGTTCAATTTCTTCTCATCCAATGTCTTATATTCTGTGCACTCCAAACGGATAAGGGTTTCGTGTTTGTTGAAAACTCTCCACATCTTTATTTTATATGGTCTTTTAAACACCTTTAAACACTGTTCTGTCGAAATTCGTTATGAACATATACATAAAAAACTTTTACTTTTATATTTCTAAACCAATTTCCAGTAGCATCTAATCCCTTTACTCTTCCTAAATGAACAAACTCATCATGATATTTGTACAAAATATGATCTTCCATCTCTTCGGGTACATAAAACAATAACCTTCCATCGTTTGTTTTCCTGTAGATCACGCCATTTCTCATTTCAAACAATTTTAGCTCACCTTTTTCAAACAATGTTTTTATATTCCTAATGTTTTGAACTTTTCCTTGACATACCACTAAATTGTCATTTAATGTATTTTCTTCTGTTATCAAAATATTCGTACCTCGACTTAAAGCGTCTACATGCTGCATTTTCTTTCCAGCTCTATGAACTACAATATAAACTAAAAAATAACACTTGTCTTTAACTACATATATTGCATATTTCATGAATACTGCTAACAATAGTTTTATTGCAGTTATAATAATAATCGTTATATTAAAGTTCCAATGTCCATCTCGCAATTCTTGGTTGACCTTAATGTTCATGAATTACAATATGTTAATATTCTTAAACGCTTGCCTTGTACCTAAATTTTAAATCTTTGCAACGCATATATTCTAATTCAAAACTATGATATTTTGCTTCTGTTTCTGTAGTACGTTCCGAAAAATGAAAATTGCTCCAAACCCTAGGGCACTGGCATCAAAATGAAGCTCAATATCATTTTTGTAGTTATAAATTGGCAACACTGGTGATTCCAGTCATTTTTCTTTCAGCATTTCAAAACATTCTAGTTCTTTTTCTTGAAAAAAAAATTTTTTTCTTTCCTTAATAAATCACATAACAGCTTTGCTCTTCTAGAATAATTTTGTTAAAAATGACCAAAATCCGAAATAGCTTTGAACAGCTTGAGTTTTTCCTGGCTCTGGGAAATTTGGACTGCTATATAACTGACTCCTTTTCAACAAAGACATAAAAATAAAAAAATCCAATTTTGAAACACAGTTTTTCCAACTAATTTGTCTCATAAATCAATTAATGGTAAAGAATAATTGTCGTTAACAGTCATTTTATTCAATTTCATATATTTAATACATAATCGTAAATCTCCTGACTTCTTCTTAATATTCATTTCCTAATTTATTCAATTTCATATATTCAATACATAATCGTAAATCTCCTGACTTCTTCTTTGCTTACACTTTTGGGAACGCAAATTCAGAACTACTACGTCTAATGATTCCTTTTCCTAATCTAATCATCTACCTTTTTTTGCAATTTTCCTTTCCTGTGTACGATAATCCTCTTTGTGACTTTTTTCTAATTTAATATTCATTTCCTAATTGACAGCGGGCTTATCAGGCTTGTCAAAACATCAACTTGGATTGACCACAAAAATAACAAATTACTACTTATTTCACATATCCCTATTAACCACAAAGTCATTAACACAATTCAAATAATTCCTTATCCCGAATATAATGGGTATCAATTAGACTATTCAGATCAACAATCATATTTTGAAGATGAAAATAAAACTTATAATCAAGACAATAAAGTAAATAACGAATGCATTAAAAATATAAGTATGTACCAGGACCAAACTTGTAATTTTATACCAACTCTCTCAAAAGAAATGATTCAATACGTTGAACCAAATATTATACTTTCATTCAATCTAACAAAACTACAATCGCACAAAATTGTCGAGAGTTAAATGGCGATAAATGGAAGCAAAATTATTAGAATAAAACAATGTAGAGTAAAAATTGGAAATGTTATTTTAAGCAAAAACTCGTTCAGTCCTGAATTTTATTTAATACCACCGTATTCACCGATTCTTGTAACTAAGACAAAGATAGTAGAACATAATGAAGTTTTAAAACAAATTTATTCATCTGATAATCAATCAATCGATCAATAGAATAAAGACGTAAAACTTTGTCTTTGTTAATTTATTCTCCTTGCGTTGTCCTTAGTCAATTGACGGGGCATTAGTTCGACTCAATTAATAACTAAAAATGAAGACTCTTTATTTTTATTCTTTATGTTGTTCCTGCACTGTTCTCCGCTCACAGTTCTGTTTCACACTGAATATGCTGATCGCAGGCAGCTTTTCGGTTTCTCTCCCAACTATCTCTCGTTGTGAGAGCGCACATTGACTTAGAAAGATAACCAATGATAACCAACTCGTATGATATGTTAAAGAGAGATAACTGTATTATTCTAAAGGATCTTAAACAAAAACAACAACTATGGACCTGCAATATAACTGTTAAAGCACTTAATTCTAGGATAGCCTGATACAATGCGGCCGTTCTGACACTATAGATCTTCCAATCTCTTCTTTGTATTTTACAATATAAACTTAATAATAACACTTTTCCTAAACTATATTGCATATTTTCATTAATACTGCTAATAATACTTTTATTACAATAGTTTTTTGTTCAATTTCTTCTCATCCAATGTCTTATATTCTGTGCACTCCAAACGGATAAGGGTTTCGTGTTAGTTGAAAACTCTCCACATCTTTATTTTATATGGTCTTTTACTTTTGGGTATTAACTTTCTTGAAACACCGACTGTTCTGTCGAAATTCGTTATGAAGATATACATAAAAAACTTTTATTTTTAAATTTCTTAACCAATATGTTTTTCCAGTAGCATCTAACCACTTTACTCTTCCTAAATGACCAAACTCATCATGATATTTGTACAAAATATGATCTTCCATCTCTTCGGGTACATAAAACAATAACCTTCCATCGTTTGTTTTCCTGTAGATCACGCCATTTCTCATTTCAAACAATTTTAGCTCACCTTTTTCTAACAATATTTTTATATCCCTAATGTTTTGAACTTTTCCTTGACATACCACTAAATTGTCATTTAATGTATTTTCTTCTGTTATCAAAATATTCGTACCTCGACTTAAAGCGTCTACATGCTGCATTTTCTTTCCAGCTCTATGCACTACAATATAAACTAAAAAATAACACTTGTCTTTAACTACATATATTGCATTTTTCATGAATACTGCTAACAATAGTTTTATTACAGTTATAATAATAATCGGTATATTAAAGTTCCAATGTCCATCTCGCAATTCTTGGTTGACCTTAATGTTCATGAATTACAATATGTTAATATTCTAAAACGCTTGCTTTGTACCTGAATTTTAAATCTTTGCAACGCATATATTCTAATTCAAAACTATGATATTTTGCTTCTGTTTCTGTAGTACGTTCCGAAAAATGAAAATTGCTCCAAACCCTAGGCACTGGCATCAAAATGAAGCTCAATATCATTTTTGGAGTTATAAATTGGCAACACTGGTGATTCCAGTAATTTTTCTTTCAGCATTTCAAAACATTCTAGTTCTTTTTCTTGAAAAAAAAAATTTTTTCTTTCCTTAATAAATCATATAACAGCTTTGCTCTTGTAGAATAGTTTTGTTAAAAATGACCAAAGTCCCAAATAGCTTTGAACAGCTTGACCTTTTCCTGGCTCTGGGAAATTTGGATTGCTATATAACTGACTCCTTTTCAACAAAGACATAAAAATATCAATTTTTTAAACCCAATTTCGTAAACACAGTTTTTCCAACTAATTTGTTTCACAAATCGTCAATTAATGGTAAAGAATAATGTCGTTAGCAGTCATTTTATTCAATTTAATATATTCAATACATTATCGTAAATCTCCTGACTTCTTCTTTGCTTACACTTTTGGGAACGCAAATTCAGAAGTACTATCCTATCCTTTTCCTAATTTAATCATCTACCTTTTTTTGCAACTTTTCTTTCCCTGTGTACGATAATCTTCTTTGTGACTTTCTTCTAATTTAATATTTATTTCCTAATTTGTTGAATTTCATATAATCAATACATAATCGTAAATCTCCTGACTTCTTCTTTGCTTACACTTTTGGGAACGCAAATTCAGAACTACTACGTCTAATGATTCCTTTTCCTAATCTAATCATCTACCTTTTTTTGCAATTTTCCTTTCCTCTGTACGATAATCTTCTTTGTGACTTTCTTCCAATTTAATATTCATTTCCTAATTGACAGCGGGCTTATCAGGCTTGTTTGCATGAATATAATTGTCTTTTAACAACATAAAAAACATTCTTTTTATATTGTACTGAACTTTATCACAAATTTTGTATTTAATTTCGTCATTTACTAAACAATCATTTTATTTTCAAAACTTTCTTCAAATTGTGCATTCTTTACTGTCTCGTCACAACTTTCACCTCTAACAGTTTCTCAATAATTTCTTAATCTCTAACTCTTTCACTAATTTCTTCATCTCCAATTGTTTCATCTTTAACTGTTTCACCTAAGGTTTCACTTTCATTTTGATCTAATTTTTCTTCAACTGTTCGCTTAATATGTTTATATATTTTGAAAAATCCAAATTTTCCAATTTCTCTTCCGTTACCATTTAAGAGCGTTGAAATCCATTTTAAAATTATATGCATCCATAAAATCTCTAAAATATAGACTCATTATCAACTACATTTAAGTAAAACTTTACATTTATTAACTTCTTTTTAATATAAACCAACTTTTTTCCAAAACATTTCAATTTGCTTTTATTAAATCCATAACTCGTTGGATTCACTGCTTCTAATGAGGCTTCTGAGATACTTTTTTTATAAAGCTTCCCGAGTCAATGAGGCTTTCCATAACTAATGATTTTAAAAATGTATTTGTTGGTTTCTCCAGTCTTCTTTGTTTTACATTTGGCTACTATATTGCCTACTTCTCCACACGCGTAGCATGAACCAGGAACGCTCTTCGGCTTCCAGCAGTCGTTAGCTCAATGTCCTCTTAAGTTGCAGTTGTGACATCGTGAGTCCTTGGGTACCACTGCTAATAATACTTTTATTACAAAAGTTTTTTGTTCAATTTCTTCTCATCCAATGTCTTATATTCTGTGCACTCCAAACGGATAAGGGTTTCGTGTTAGTTGAAAACTCTCCACATCTTTATTTTATATGGTCTTTTTAAACACTGTTCTGTCGAAATTCGTTATGAACATATACATATACATAAAAAACTTTTACTTTTAAATTTCTAAACCAATTTCCAGTAGCATCTAACCTCTTTACTCTTCCTAAATGACCAAACTCATCATGATATTTGTACAAAATATGATCTTCCATCTCTTCGGGTACATAAAACAATAACCTTCCATCGTTTGTTTTCCTGTAGATCACGCCATTTCTCATTTCAAACAATTTTAGCTCACCTTTTTCTAACAATATTTTTATATCCCTAATGTTTTGAACTTTTCCTTGACATACCACTAAATTGTCATTTAATGTATTTTCTTCTGTTATCAAAATATTCGTACCTCGACTTAAAGCGTCTACATGCTGCATTTTCTTTCCAGCTCTATGAACTACAATATAAACTAAAAAATAACACTTGTCTTTAACTACATATATTGCATATTTCATGAATACTGCTAACAATAGTTTTATTACAGTTATAATAATAATCGTTATATTAAAGTTCAAATGTCCATCTCGCAATTCTTGGTTGACCTTAATGTTCATGAATTACAATATGTTAATATTCTAAAACGCTTGCTTTGTACCTGAATTCAAAATTTTTGCAACGCATATATTCTAATTCAAAACTATGATATTTTGCTTCTGTTTCTGTAGTACGTTCCGAAAAATGAAAATTGCTCCAAACCCTAGGCACTGGCATCAAAATGAAGCTCAATATCATTTTTGAAGTTATAAATTGGCAACACTGGTGATTCCAGTAATTTTTCTTTCAGCATTTCAAAACATTCTAGTTCTTTTTCTTGAAAAAAAAAATTTTTTCTTTCCTTAATAAATCATATAACAGCTTTGCTCTTGTAGAATAGTTTTGTTAAAAATGACCAAAGTCCCAAATAGCTTTGAACAGCTTGACTTTTTCCTGGCTCTGGGAAATTTGGATTGCTATATAACTGACTCCTTTTCAACAAAGACATAAAAATATCAATTTTTTAAACCCAATTTCGTAAACACAGTTTTTTCAACTAATTTGTTTCACAAATCGTCAATTAATGGTAAAGAATAATGTCGTTAGCAGTCATTTTATTCAATTTAATATATTCAATACATTATCGTAAATCTCCTGACTTCTTCTTTGTTTACACTTTTGGGAACGCAAATTCAGAAGTACTATCCTATCCTTTCCCTAATTTAATCATCTACCTTTTTTTGCAACTTTTCTTTCCCTGTGTACGATAATCTTCTTTGTGACTTTCTTCTAATTTAATATTTATTTCCTAATTTGTTGAATTTCATATAATCAATACATAATCGTAAATCTCCTGACTTCTTCTTTGCTTACACTTTTGGGAACGCAAATTCAGAACTACTACGTCTATTGATTCCTTTTCCTAATCTAATCATCTACCTTTTTTTGCAATTTTCCTTTGTGTACGATAGTCCTCTTTGTGACTTTCTTCTAATTTAATATTCATTTCCTAATTGACAGCGGGCTTATCAGGCTTGTTTGCATGAATATAATTGTCTTTTAACAACATAAAAAACATTCTTTTTATATTGTACTGAACTTTATCACAAATTTTGTATTTAATTTCGTCATTTACTAAACAATCATTTTATTTTCAAAACTTTCTTCAAATTGTGCATTCTTTACTGTCTCGTCACAACTTTCACCTCTAACAGTTTCTCAATAATTTCTTAATCTCTAACTCTTTCACTAATTTCTTCATCTCCAATTGTTTCATCTTTAACTGTTTCACCTAAGGTTTCACTTTCATTTTGATCTAATTTTTCTTCAACTGTTCGCTTAATATGTTTATATATTTTGAAAAATCCAAATTTTCCAATTTCTCTTCCGTTACCATTTAAGTGCGTTGAAATCCATTTTAAAATTATATGCATCCATAAAATCTCTAAAATATACACTCATTATCAACTACATTTAAGTAAAACTAAACATTTATTAACTTCTTTTTAATATAAACCAACGTTTTTCCAAAACATTTCAATTTGCTTTTATTAAATCCATAACTCGTTGGATTCACTGCTTCTAATGAGGCTTCTTGAGATACTTTTTTTATAAAGCTTCCCGAGTCAATGAGGCTTTCCATAACTAATGATTTTAAAAATGTATTTGTTGGTTTCTCCAGTCTTCTTTGTTTTACATTTGGCTACAATATTGCCTACTTCTCCACACGCGTAGCATGAACCAGGAACGCTCTTCGGCTTCCAGCAGTCGTTAGCTCAATGTCCTCTTAAGTTGCAGTTGTGACATCGTGAGTCTTTGGGTACCACTGCTAATAATACTTTTATTACAAAAGTTTTTTGTTCAATTTATTCTCATCCAATGTCTTATATTCTGTGCACTCCAAACGGATAAGGGTTTCGTGTTAGTTGAAAACTCTCCACATCTTTATTTTATATGGTCTTTTTAAACACTGTTCTGTCGAAATTCGTTATGAACATATACATATACATAAAAAACTTTTACTTTTAAATTTCTAAACCAATTTCCAGTAGCATCTAACCTCTTTACTCTTCCTAAATGACCAAACTCATCATGATATTTGTACAAAATATGATCTTCCATCTCTTCGGGTACATAAAACAATAACCTTCCATCGTTTGTTTTCCTGTAGATCACGCCATTTCTCATTTCAAACAATTTTAGCTCACCTTTTTCTAACAATATTTTTATATCCCTAATGTTTTGAACTTTTCCTTGACATACCACTAAATTGTCATTTAATGTATTTTCTTCTGTTATCAAAATATTCGTACCTCGACTTAAAGCGTCTACATGCTGCATTTTCTTTCCAGCTCTATGCACTACAATATAAACTAAAAAATAACACTTGTCTTTAACTACATATATTGCATTTTTCATGAATACTGCTAACAATAGTTTTATTACAGTTATAATAATAATCGTTATATTAAAGTTCCAATGTCCATCTCGCAACTCTTGGTTGACCTTAATGTTCATGAATTACAATATGTTAATATTCTAAAACGCTTGCTTTGTACCTGAATTTTAAATCTTTGCAACGCATATATTCTAATTCAAAACTATGATATTTTGCTTCTGTTTCTGTAGTACGTTCCGAAAAATGGAAATTGCTCCAAACCCTAGGCACTGGCATCAAAATGAAGCTCAATATCCTTTTTGGAGTTATAAATTGGCAACACTGGTGATTCCAGTAATTTTTCTTTCAGCATTTCAAAACATTCTAGTTCTTTTTCTTGAAAAAAAAAATTTTTTCTTTCCTTAATAAATCATATAACAGCTTTGCTCTTGTAGAATAGTTTTGTTAAAAATGACCAAAGTCCCAAATAGCTTTGAACAGCTTGACTTTTTCCTGGCTCTGGGAAATTTGGATTGCTATATAACTGACTCCTTTTCAACAAAGACATAAAAATATCAATTTTTTAAATCCAATTTCGTAAACACAGTTTTTCCAACTAATTTGTTTCACAAATCGTCAATTAATGGTAAAGAATAATTGTCGTTAGCAGTCATTTTATTCAATTTAATATATTCAATACATTATCGTAAATCTCCTGACTTCTTCTTTGCTTACACTTTTGGGAACGCAAATTCAGAAGTACTATCCTATCCTTTTCCTAATCTAATCATCTACCTTTTTTTGCAACTTTTCCTTCCCTGTGTACGATAATCTTTTTTGTGACTTTCTTCTAATTTAATATTCATTTCCTAATTTATTCAATTTCATATAATCAATACATAATCGTAAATCTCCTGACTTCTTCTTTGCTTACACTTTTGGGAACGCAAATTCAGAACTACTACGTCTAATGATTCCTTTTCCTAATCTAATCATCTACCTTTTTTTGCAATTTTCCTTTCCTCTGTACGATAATCTTCTTTGTGACTTTCTTCCAATTTAATATTCATTTCCTAATTGACAGCGGGCTTATCAGGCTTGTTTGCATGAATAACACCATAAAAAACATTCTTTTTATATTGTACTGAACTTTATCACAAATTTTGTATTTAATTTCGTCATTTACTAAACAATCATTTTATTTTCAAAACTTTCTTCAAATTGTGCATTCTTTACTGTCTCGTCACAACTTTCACCTCTAACAGTTTCTCAATAATTTCTTAATCTCTAACTCTTTCACTAATTTTTTCATCTCTTATTGTTTTATCTTTAACTGTTTCACCTAAGGTTTCGCTTTCATTATACCCTTGCAGAGGGTATTATAATTTCAGTCAGAAGTTTGCTACGCAGTGAAGGAGACGTTTCCGACCCTATAAAGTATATATATTCTTGATCAGCATCACTAGTAGAGTCGATCTAGCCATGTCCGTCTGTCCGTCCGTCTGTCCGTCCGTCTGTCCGTCCGTCTGTCCGTCTGTCCGTCCGTTTATATGCAAACTAGTCTCTCAGTTTTAAAGCTATCTGCATGAAACTTTCCCAAAAGTTGTCTTTCTATTGCAGGTAGTATATAAGTCGGAACGAGCCGGATCGGACGACTATAGCATATAGCTCCCATAGGAACAATCGGAAAAATAATTGAAAAAAATTATAACTTTGCTGTTTTTTAATTTTTTGTTTTGTCCTTCGACATAAAGCAATGGTTAAATATTTCAGAATTATGGTTTAAATTTCATCAAAATCGGACGACTATAGCATATAGCTCACATAGGAACAATCGGAAAAATAATTGAAAACAAGAAAGAAAGCAAACTTCGGCAAGCCGAAGTTCATATACCCTTGCAGCTATCGCAAGAATTAAATATTTTTGAAAACATTAAAATTATGATTTACTTGCGTATATGTTTAAAAACATTGAAGCTATGACGATTTGCAGCTTAATTATTTGATTGTTCTTTTATATATTTTTATTATTTGTATGGGAGCTATATGATATAGTCGTCCGATTTTGATGAAATTTAAACCATAATTCTGAAATATTTAACCATTGCTATATGACGAAGAACTAAAAAAAAATTAAAAAACAGCAAAGTTATAATTTTTTTCAATTATTTTTCCGATTGTTCCTATGTGAGCTATATGCTATAGTCGTCCGATTTTGATGATATTTAAACCATAATTCTGAAATATTTAACCATTGCTTTATGTCGAAGGACAAAACAAAAAATTAAAAAACAGCAAAGTTATAATTTTTTTCAATTATTTTTCCGATTGTTCCTATGGGAGCTATATGCTATAGTCGTCCGATCCGGCTCGTTCCGACTTATATACTACCTGCAATAGAAAGACAACTTTTGGGAAAGTTTCATGCAGATAGCTTTAAAACTGAGAGACTAGTTTGCATATAAACGGACGGACAGACGGACAGACGGACAGACGGACAGACGGACGGACAGACGGACGGACAGACGGACGGACAGACGGACATGGCTAGATCGACTCTACTAGTGATGCTGATCAAGAATATATATACTTTATAGGGTCGGAAACGTCTCCTTCACTGCGTAGCAAACTTCTGACTGAAATTATAATACCCTCTGCAAGGGTATAAAAATTATAACTTTGCTGTTTTTTAATTTTTTGTTTTG
Organism: Drosophila elegans; assembly: GCF_018152505.1. Classification (NCBI taxonomy): domain Eukaryota; kingdom Metazoa; phylum Arthropoda; class Insecta; order Diptera; family Drosophilidae; genus Drosophila; species Drosophila elegans. The sequence continues at coordinate 257,446 of NW_024545670.1, read as the reverse complement.
TCCTTCGACATAAAGCAATGGTTTAATATTTCAGAATTATGGTTAAAATTTCATCAAAATCGGACGACTATAGCATATAGCTCCCATAGGAACAATCGGAAAAATAATTGAAAAAAAATTATAACTTTGCTGTTTTTTAATTTTTTGTTTAGTTCTTCGACATATAGCAATGGTTAAATATTTCAGAATTATGGTTAAAATTTCATCAAAATCGGACGACTATAGCATATAGCTCCCATAGGAACAATCGGAAAAATAATTGAAAAAAAATTATAACTTTGCTGTTTTTTAATTTTTTTTAGTTCTTCGTCATATAGCAATGGTTAAATATTTCAGAATTATGGTTTAAATTTCATCAAAATCGGACGACTATATCATATAGCTCCCATACAAATAATAAAAATATATAAAAGAACAATCAAATAATTAAGCTGCAAATCGTCATAGCTTCAATGTTTTTAAACATATACGCAAGTAAATCATAATTTTAATGTTTTCAAAAATATTTAATTCTTGCGATAGCTGCAAGGGTATATGAACTTCGGCTTGCCGAAGTTTGCTTTCTTTCTTGTTTTGATCTAATTTTTCTTCAACTGTTCGCTTAATATGTTAATACATTTTGAAAAATCCAAATTTCCAATTTCTCTACCGTTACCATTTTAAGAGCGTTGAAATCCATATTAAAATTATATGCATCCATAAAATCTCTAAAATATAGACTCATTATCAACTACATTTAAGTTGAACTAAACATTTATTAACTTATTTTAATATAAACCAACATTTTTCAAAACATTTCAATTTGCTTTTATTAAATCCATAACTCGTTGGATTCACTGCTTCTAATGAGGCTTCTTGAGATACTTTTTTTATAAACATATAGAGCTTCCCGAGTCAATGAGGCTTTCCATAACTAATGATTTTAAAAATGTATTTGTTGGTTTCTCCAGTCTTCTTTGTTTTACATTTGGCTACTATATTGCCTACTTCTCTACACGCGTAGCATGAACCAGGAACGCTCTTCGGCTTCCAGCAGTCGTTAGCTCAATGTCCTCTTAAGTTGCAGTTGTGACATCGTGAGTCCTTGGGTACCACAAACGTCTGCTTTTCCTTGTCAACTTGAAAACCGCTCACTCTCCTCTTTTCAGGCTATGAAATTTGCGCAAACGCTCGCAACATTTGTATTGGTTCTTAGAAGCATTGCAACCGTGCTTGAATGCGCATGCTTTCAACTGGTATTTCCTCGATTATGCCGTCTATTAACTCCTCCATAACCATATTTATTTCCCTTGCCATTATCATCTTACCCTCATAGTATACTACAAATCGCTCATTTACCTTTCACGAACGGTTTTCAAAAACACGACGTGTTCTGATATAGACATTTTCCCGCCGAACGCCACTTCCAAACGTTTGAATAAGAAATTAATCGGCTCACTTATAGAACTTGGACCAGCACGTAACCATTGTTAAGCATCTTCCTTGACATTGCAGCGTCCGCTGCCTTCATCTCTGCCAACGTGGTCTTTGCCATCGCCGCCCCTGCCGCCGCTGTTAACTTCGTCGTTGTCGCCTCTGCCGCCGCTGCCACCACGTCGTTGTCGCCGCTGTCACCGTTTGGCAAACTTTTTTTCCCAGGAATGTAGGAATTGCAAGGAATATGCAGCTTTCCCTGGAAATCCATTGCCGATCTAATTTCTGGGACAAATATTCTCAGAAATGCCAAATGTTTGATTTTAAATAACGGAGCCGATGGTTGAACTACGTCTTTCTGAACTTGCACCACTTGCGATTCCTTTTGTTGTTCTTGCTCACATTGCCTTCTCTCGATTCTTCAGCTTCAATTTTTATACGCACATCTTGGAACTTTCAACCAACGTGCCCACAATTCCGCTTTGGTACCCGTGCTGATCAAATTTAGTGACGCCAACCACGTCTCTAATGTCACCACTCTGGCGTTACAAAAATCAACGTTTTTATCCATTTCGCACGTAGATTTTTTGACCACGAATAATAGTCTATATTTAATATTATGTGTCTTTTTTTTATTCTTTATGTTGTCCACGCACAGTTTTCCGCTCACAGTTTTGTTTCACACTGAATATGCTGCATCTCAATAACAATACTCGATTTTATTTTTCTCTCTTAGGTCTCTCGTTGAGAGAGCGCACAGTGACTTAGAAACGGAAAGCTTATATGATAACCAACTCGTATGATATGACAAAGAGAGATAACTGTATTATTCTAACGGATCTAAAGCAACAACAACAATTATAGACCTGCAAAATAACTGTCAAATCACTTTATTCTAGGACAGCCTGCTAAAATAATAATTTAACTACATAATCGTGCAGCAAGTTAATCAAAATAATAATATTCTACTTAAAATAAAATATAACACATTTTACTTACCATGAGTAATATTTTCTAAAAGTTTTTTTTACAAAAAAAGAATGAATAAATCAGTATAAGTTCCCACATTTATTATACCATTGTATATGTTTTATTTATTTACTTATAAGTTTACAGTATTTATACCAAATGTTATAAATAAAAATTTTTTTGTAGAAACCAATTCAAAGGATGTGCTGTCGCAAAAGTAAAGTAGGTCAAAAAAAGTTTGACGGGGAGGGTATGTGGCAAAAACACAACCCGATTGTATTACGATCAAGCGACAGATAAGCTTGCTGGGCAGTGTGTATTGACTTTAAGCAGTGTGTATTAACTTTATGTTGGAGAGGGAAGAAGCTACCAAGAACACCCAAATCCGGCAAGTTCATGCGGGGCAACCAGGTGCCAGACCATTTCAGAAAAAGCAGGATCGGGAAGGATTTACCTCGATCTAAGCGTTATTAAGCGTTTGTCATTCCAGGACTGAAGGGGGGTTAGGGAACTGACAGGAAACCATACAGCTGATGCTGCCAGATAAGTAAGGCTTTGCTCGATCTTCTTGTGAGGCTTTGCTAGTAAAGAATCCGCAACTACTTGGGTGGATCGACGATTAAACTTTCCCAGACTGACAAAGAGCCAGGGGCGTTTGTGAGGCTCCGTTAAGGATGGAGGAACACTGTTGTAGCTCCCAGGCCGGACATTTTGTCTCATACACTATAGTTTCGTTTATTGATCAGTATTAAATAATAAATATATTCTTCGCTGTAATATCAATGTCCATTGGTTTGGAGGAGCTTAGTTTGGTTTCCGTCATCAGGCGGGAAGGGGTTCGGACAGATACTTTTTAGGGAATACTGTAGCCACAACGAGCGGTTTACCTTAGAATGGGGAGCAGGAGGAGATGTCAGGAGCTTATAACTCATGATGAGCCCAGTTTCATCCAGACTTCGTGTTCTGTTTTACTAGAGGTTAGATAAGTTGAACCTTTGCAAAAGTCCACTAACACCTCAAATGGGTATTTTTTATACCCTTGCAGAGGGTATTATGATTTCAGTCAGAAGTTGGCAACGCAGAGAAGGAGACGTTTCCGACCCTATAAAGTTTATATATTCTTGATCAGCATCACTAGGAGAGTCGATCTAGCCATTTCCGTCTGTCCGTCCGTTTCTACGCAAACTAGTCCCTCAGTTTTAAAGCTATCTGCATGATAACTTTCCCAAAAGTTGTCCTTCTATTGCAGGTAGTATATAAGTCGGAACGAGCCGGATCGGACGACTATAGCATATAGCTCCCATAGGGACAATCGGAAAAATAAATGAAAAAAAAGTTATATCTTTGCTGTTTTTTATGTTTTTTGGTTAGTTCTTCGACATTTAGTAATAGTTAAATATTTCCGATTTATGTTTTAAATTTCATCAAATTCGGACGACTATAGCATACAGCTCGCATAGGAACAATCGAAAAAATAAAAAAATATATCTTTGTTGTTTTTTAATTTTTTTTTTTAGTTCTTCGACATAATGGTTAAATATTTCAGAATTATGGTTTAAATTTTATCAAAATCGGGCGTCTAAATCATATAGCTCCCATAGCAATATTAAAAATATATAAAATAACTATTAAATAATTGAGCTTCAAATCATCATAACTTCAATGTTTTTAAACATATATGCAAGTAAATCATAATTTTAATGTTTTCAAAAATGTTTAGTTCTTGCAATAGCTGCAAGGGTATATGAACTTCGGCTTGCCGAAGTTTGCTTTCTTTATTGTTTTATTTTTTTTTTAGTTCTTTGACATATAGTAAGGGGTAATTATTTCAGAATTAGGGCTTTAATTTCATCAAAATCGGATGACTATAGCATATAGCTGACATAGGAACAATCGGAAAAATAAAGGAAAAAAATTATAACTTGTTTTTAATTTTTTTTTATTTCTTTGACACATAGTAATGGTTAAATACTTCATAATTACGGTTTAAATTTCCTCAAAATCGGACGACCAAAGTAAACAGGACTTTGTGGCGGCCCAAGTTAGAATACCATCTAGCGGAAAAACTGTTAACTAAGAACTTAGCTACGATATTTATTGTTATCTTTTTGATCGATATGTTCTAAGAAACACTTCTCTATCTCTCTCTTCTTCCGGCTCTTGGCTAAGCTGCACGCACGCTTTGTAACTCCTTATTGTAAACCCAAACATACATCAATAAAATAATAGTAACACCAATACGTGTTACCATAGTGGTGACCCCGATAGTAGATTTCAGCTAAGTATATGGCAAAAATCTATTTAACTGAGCCAAACTGTCGCAAAATTAAAAATTTGCCCACACTGAGTTTTATGCACTTACACATGCAAACATTGTGCAACGGAGACACATACATATAGTCACAAAAAAGTGACGCTACCAACACAACGAAAGTTTATGCCCGGCGAACCTCGATATAACTTGCGATCCTTAGTACCCAGAAAGCTAATCTTCGAGAGCGACGAGAACATGCCCGACGAGCAACAACAACTGCAAACCAGGATTCGAGAGTTTCAAGCTCAGGTGGAGGCTTTACAAATGAATTCTACTGCAGGACAAGCGGCGAACACTGGACCAATGGCACGGGCAACAGTCCACTTGCCAAAGTTTACAAGCAGCAATCCTCAACTATGGTTCGCCCAGGTGGAACGTTCATTTCGTTTGCACGGCGTTAACAATGACGACGACAAATTTAATCACATCACCGTTAACTTGGATCCGGAGGTCGTTTTAGCCGTCGAGGATTTAGTCACGCATCCTCAAGTCGCAAACAAGTTTGACACGCTGAAAGCTCGCTTGCTCGACAAATTTGCAGAGTCAGCAGAATCAAAACTACGGCGTTTACTGCAAGGTGGAGGAACTTCTGGCCAGAAGCCCTCCCAAATTCTAGCTCACATGCGTCGGCTGGCACCGGAATCCAGCAGCGAACCAATAATCCGTACATTGTTTCTTTCTGAAATGCCTCATAATATTCGTCCGATTTTAACCGTCTGGGAAGAGACCGACCTTGAGAAACTGGCCAAAGTGGCAGGAAAAATGCTTGAAACCATCGGATCTTCCAACACGTTCGCTATCTCTGCAGATGACGTAGCCGGAACCGCTTCGGTGAATGCAGTTGCTCGTCCGGAATCTATCAAGGACATCGCAGACTTTCTGCGTGCGCTGACAAAAAAGGTTGATACGATGCAAGCTGACCTTAAACGAATTCAATCGAGTAATCGTTCCGCCAGTCAAACTCGTGGATCATTTCACCGATCCGCTTCACAACAACGCTCTCAATCGGCAACAGTTTCTGATGGTCCATTACAACAACCTGGCGATCCACAAGCTGAACCTTGCTATTATCATCGTCGTTTTGGAAATGATGCTCGCAAGTGCAAATCTCCTTGCTCTCTTGCGCACCTTTTAAACTAATGCCGCTGTCACCTTCATCGCTGGAGGGTGGCAGTACAACCAACGCCAGCGAAAAGCTCGTCCAGTCAGCAATCTTATCTGAAGTCCGTCTTTACATTACCGACCGCAACTCCCATCAAAGATTCCTTATCGACTCGGGCTCCGTGGTTTCTGTTGTTCCCCGCCCACGGGCAAGGCATCACACAAAACAAACCGACCTTGTTTTATATGCAGCAAACGGAACAGTCATCCACACCTACGGAAGCATGCCAGTTGACATGAACATTGGGCTACGGCGTAACCTTATCTGGCCTTTTATCGATGCTGACACCGAAGTAGCTATAATTGGTGCAGACTTTCTGTCCCACTTTCATCTCCTCGTCGACGTAAAGGGCCAAAACCTCATCGATGCGAACACCAATCTATCGACACCAGCTTGTCTTTCCAGCGCTGTACATCACTCTGTGTCTACCATTCAAGGTGCACACAGATTCCAAACTCTGTTGCAGGAATTTGTGGACGTTACTGTTCCAGCACCGAAGGGAAGCAATCATCAGGATATACAACACTACATTGAGACTACAGGAAGCCAAATCTCCGATCGTCCGCGCCGTCTATCTGGTGAGAAACTTTTAACCGCAAAGTCAGAAACCAACTTCTTGCTTAAAGAGGGCATTTGTCGTCCTTCTAGAAGCCAGTGGTCAAGCCCGCTACATATGGTGAGCAAAAAAGATGGAAGTTGGCGATCTTGTGGGGACTATCGCAAACTCAACGCGATAACGGTACCTGACCGTCATATCCACGATTTCTCGGAGCAACTACACGGAAAAAAGATCTTTTCTACTCTCGACCTAGTAAAAGCGTATTATCAGATTCCAATGGCTGAGTGTGACATCCCTAAAACCGCTGTTTGTACACCTTTTGGCCTTATTGAATTCCTCTATATGCCGTTCGGCTACACAGACTTTCCAAAGGTTTATAGATAACATTTTCCGTGGCATCGATTTCGTTTATTGTTACATTGACGATATTCTGATAATGTCCAGTTCCCTTGAGGGACACGAAAAACATCTGCGTACCGTTATGGAGATCCTTCGTATCCACGGACTTCGCATAAATATAAGCAAGTGTCAATACCATTAACGAGCACGGAATCAAACCTCCTAGTAATCGGGTAGAGGCAATAAAAAACTATACGAGGCCTTCTACAATCTTCTACGAACTAGGAAGATTCCTCGGCATAATAAATTATTATCGGAGATGCCTGCCTCGTTCGTCACACATCCAGACTCCTCTTTCAGAACTTCTTAGGAACGTCAAGAAAAACGACCAACGCCCGATCGAATGGACACCAGAACGAGTTGCCGCTTACGATTCTTGTAAACAAAGCGTCATGGATGCGGTACTACTGGCTCGTCCCTTTCCAAAAGCACAACTGGCTCTCGTATGTGATGCTTCTGATGTCGCAATCGGAGCTGCACTAGAACAGCTGGTCAATGGTCATTGGCAGCCTCTTGGTTTTTTCTCAAAAAAATTAACCGACACTGAGAAAAATTACAGCACATACGATAGAGAGTTGCTCTCCATTTATGAAGCCATCAAGTATTTCCAGCACTGCCTTGAAGGTCGAATATTTTGCATTAAGACAGACCACAAGCCTCTCGTGTATGCATTTAGGCAACGGCCTGAAAAAGCGTCACCCAGGCAACTTCGTCATCTTGGCTACATTTCGCAGTTCACGACCGAGATCATACATGTCAAGGGATCTGAAAACGTAGTCGCGGATGCATTTTCCAGAGTATGTGCTATTACCATGCCAGTCTCTGTCAGCCTAAAGCAAATCGAGGAAGCGCAGGCAACCAATACTGAGCTCCCAAACTTACTGCAAGGAACTACTTCGCTTCAGCTGCAAAAAAATACGCTACGATGACAATGTCGCACTTTACTGCGACATATCAACAAATTACCCTCTCACATCCGAGCGGCAGATCCACTCTGCAACAAATTAAGCAAAAATTTGTATGGCCGGAAATGAGGAAAAACGTCATTGAGTGGTGCAGGACTTGTCTTTCTTGTCAACGTGCCAAGATAAGCAGGCATAATCATCTGACTCCAGAAAAGATCACAGTTCCCAGCGACAGATTCAACCATGTTCACCTGGACATCGTCATCATGCCGTTCCATCAAAACTTTCGGTACGGCCCACCATGATAGACAGATTTACTCGCTGGCCGGAGGCTGTCCCTCTTACAAACATATCGGCTGATACGGTGGCTAAAGCTTTTTGGTCACAATGGGTTTGCTCGTTTTGGAACACCTAAAACAATAACAACTGACCAAGGCACTCAATTCGAATCAGCGCTGTTCAAGGAGCTGGCCCACCTCATGGGCAGCGAACATATCTACACGACTGCTTATCACCCCCAGTCCAACGGAATGGTCGAAAGATGGCACAGATCATTTAAGGCTGCGATGATGTGCCATTCAAGCACCCCTTGGCCGGAACTGCTACTCATCGTTCTGCTAGGACTTCGTACCTGTTTAAAAGAGGACCTTAAATCATCGCTTGCGGAGATGCTATATGGAACAACAATCCGCATGCCGAATGAATTTTTTGAAGATCTCGATGTAAACGTGGATCCTGCAACATTCATTGGCGATTTTCGTGACCTGATGCGAAAGATTCGTCCGACTCCTTCTGCGCACCACAGCAAGCAAAAAATGAAATAGACAAATGCTCTCATGTATTTATTCGGACAGATGCCGTCAAACTACCATTGGAACCGCCTTATTCAGGACCTTTTGAAGTCGTTTATCGCAACAGCGACCGAGTTTTCACATTAAATGTCAACGGCAAGGAAGTAGCTGTCTCCGTGGATCGAATAAAACCGGCTTTTCTAGCTAAGACCGACACACAGCAGGATGCTCAACCTGAGATCGCTGTACAGCCACGAACCTATCAGAACAAGCGAGTACAATTTAACGTATCGTTACGTCGTCACTGGAGAGGGAGTACTGTGGCGGCCCAAGTTAAAATACCATCTAGCGGAAAAACTATTAACTAAGAACTTAGCTATTGTTATCTTTTTGATCGATATGTTCTAAGAAACACATCTCTGTCTCTCTCTTCTTCCGGCTCTTGGCTAAGCTGCACGCACGCTTTGTAACTCCTCATTGTAAACCCAAACATACATCAATAAAATAATAGTAACACCAATACGTGAGTTAAAAGATTGGTTATGATTTTTATATAAAAAAATCAAACTTTCCTTTATTGAGTTGGATTAAGAACTAACTTACTTAGATTAAACAATTGTTTTTATAGCTACGCGTCGCTCCATCGCTGCCGCCGTCTCTGCCGCTGTTGATGTTTCTGCTGACGTTCTTTCATATTATTGGTTGCTGCTCTTGGTCGCCGTCGCCGTTGGCCAAACTTAATTGTAATTGGCCAGTGCAATTTAATTATAGTTTTTGTTGTATGCACTAAGTTGAGTTCGATCAACTTTGGAAATTGGCTATTCTGCATTCCCACGATCGCTGACCAAAAGGTGCAAGCTAAGTTCGTTAGAACTTTATTGAGAGCATTGCTTTGCTGTTAGTTGTGCAATTAATGCTTTCTTCTTCGGTTTGGGAAACTCTATTATTGAGGGCATTGCTTTGCTGTTTGTTGTGCAATCAATGCTTACTCATTTCCTCTGTCTGAGAAATTGTATTATTTTGGGTGTTAACTCTTCCCTCCTTAAACGCGACTGTCCTCGGTCGCAACGTAGTAGAGTACAGGTCCGGAGTGCGTGGGCTTTTCTTGCGTTTCTGGCACAGAAACTGGTGTCCTTTCCGTTGACCTACGTCTTCGTAGGAGTTCCGTGATTGATCCTATTATAAGTAGTAGTAGGATGATGGCGGATCCGTAGCTAACGGAAGATTCTATGGTTGCCTTGCTTCTTAATTTTTCCAGCGCTTTTGTGTTGTTAATGTTGAGTTCCTTGACCATTTGTAGTGAGAGAACTTCCTCTAACTTAGTCTTTTCGCCCAATAGTTGGAATAACGGAGGTTCTGGTTCGACTACGTTGATTTCCTTTGACTTGAAGATGGTTTCACCAATTGTTACCGTCGAATTACGATATTGTATTATGAAAGAGCCTTGCAGTTGTAGAAGTTTTTCATCTAGTGAGACTGGTCCATTGAAGTTGTTTAGTAGGATGGTGCCTGGTAGTATTTCTTCGAAATCCGGTATATGTTGATTTTTGATCATCTTACATTCTGGTTCTCGAAGGTTTAATAGAGCGTTTACGCAAGTATCATTGCTTAAATCTAACAAATTTTCTGAATTACAAATTGTCTTATCATTATAGGATTCACAAGGTTTAATTATTGCCAATAATTGTCTCTTACATTCTAAAAAATTTTCATATTTTATATCATTGATTATTTGGGCTTTTTTTATTGCTTTAATTTTTAAAGTTCTACAATTATCTGATTCAATGGTTGGTAAGCTAATAATGTAAATAAGGTCGTTGCCATTTGTGGCTAACTTGATTCGAGCAAATTCCAATAATTCTTCTATGTTAAAAAATAAGTTATTTTCTTTTTAAAAATTTCTTCCACTATTTTGGTTTCTGTGTTTGTAAGTACAAATGAATTTATTGTATTAGATTTGGCCCATGTAATTGCGTATATTATGTTAATTATTTCTTCTTTTATTAATTGAATTTTATACTTTAAAATATTTGCTTTCTGATTTATGATTTCTTCCGAGCTCTGGGTAATTTTCAACATTGCATTAGTAGCGTTAGTAAATTGGTTTATTTTTTGATTAATTAATCTGTTAATTACTACTTGTCTATTGTTGTTTTCTAGCTGCTCATTTATCTTGTCTTCTAAGATCTGATAGTCGTGAATTGTTCTGTGAATTGGAATAGTCGAGGACTGTAGTTATTCCCAAGCATGTTGGTAAAAATAATCTGAAAAATTATGTTCTTATATTATTTTTATGTATGATTTTTCCGGTTTGTGTTTTAATGGTGGTCGTTCTATTTTCCGCTACTTTCTCGGTTTTGTATCTAGGTGTAAGTTTAGTTCCTAATCTTTTATCTATTTTTACATGTACAGTTTCGTCTGACTTAAAAAGTTTTGGTAATATTTTTCCTTGATTATGGTATTCGAGGTCGGCTGTTTGTTTATTTTTAATTTTCTTTTTTATTTCTTCTCGTTTCTTTTCTATGTCTTCTGTTGAACTAGAGATTGTGCTTCTGAAAAATATGTCTATGGGTCTTTCTTTTGTTACAGAATGTATCGATTTATTATATTCTTGAACTGCTTTAAAGATTAAATCTTCAAATGATATGCTCCCGTTGTCTTTTTTGAGACACCGCATGATTTCAGATAGGGTTGAATGAAACCTTTCTATTTGTCCGTTACTTGTCGATGCGTACGGTGCGGTGGTGTGTAATGATATTTTGAGTTCATCTTCTAACATAAACTTTATTGCTGCTGAGCCAAATGATCGTTCGTTGTCCATTATTATCCATTTCGGCATACCGAAAGCAATTAACATTTCCCTCAACGGATTTTTAATATCTTCAGATGCTCTTGACTCCAAAATTTTTACTTGAACATATTTTGAAAACTTGTCAATTCCCGTTAAGACTCTATGTTTTTCGGTAATATAAATATCTATGTGAACTATTTCTCCTGGGTAATTAGGAATAGGGGTCGGTTGGATTTCTCCTTTTGGGGGGTGTCTATCGTATTTTGATTCTTTACAAGTTTGACAGGCTTGAACTATTGCTTGGATTTTCTTGCTAAGTTGTGGAAAGAAATAATTCTTCAAAATTTGTAATTTGTTCTCTTTTGCATCTCTATGGGCTCGTTTATGTTCGAGGATAATTATTTCGTTTTGTTGGGACTCCGAAGTTACGTCGTCTATTTCGTTTTGAGTAAACCTTACCTTGTATGATTTAAAATAGGTAGGGTAAATGTTTTGAATTTTTCCCATTACCTCTTCGGATGTAATGATTCCGTTTATAAGCTTAGGATCAAGTTTACTAGTTAAAATTGCAATAAGTTTTTCTTCCGTGTAAGATTTTTGTTTAATTATGTGTCTGTGGTATGTTGGGAATGGCATTTCGAAGCTATAGGAATCTGTATCGGCAGTCAGTAATAATAATTGGTTTTTAAATACGTTAATTGGAGCTTCTACTGAAAATATGAGGTTGTGTGACGAGCTTTCGTCGCTATTGGCTGATGCTGAGGAGCTGATTGAATTAATTTCTGCGGGGGCCCGGGACAACGCATCCGCTACCACATTAGCTACTCCGGGCTTGTACCTGATCTCGTGGTTATACTCGCCAATGAGGTCTCTCCAGCGTTTAAGCTTAGCGTTATGGTTATTTACGCTATTCGAAAAACTCAAGGGTTGGTGATCCGTGTATATTACCACTTTTGAATACCCGTAAAGATAATGTCTTAAACTTTGGAGCGCCCAAACGATCGCGAGCATCTCTCTTTCGTTAGTTGCGTAGTTCTCTTCAGTCTTTGACAGGGTGCGTGAAATGAACGTTATTGGCCTATGATTTTGTTCCAATACTGCGCCTATTGCGTAACTTGAAGCGTCAGTAGTCAATTGAAATTCTTTTCCGAAATCTGGATAGGCAAGGGTAACCTCCCTGGAGACGAGAGTATTTTTAAGTTTCTCGAATGCTGTAATCGCATCTTTGCTCAAGTTGATAGCAGTTCTGCTTGACTTGGTCTTAGATATCCGGCCTTCTTCGCCTCTTAGAAGAATGGTTAGGGGTTTTGCTATTTTGGCGTAATCTTTTATGAACCGCCTATAATAACCTGTCATGCCCAAAAAGGAACGGAGATCTTTTAATGTTTTTGGGACTGGAAATTTTGTAATCGCTTTTATTTTATCTATGTTGGTTTTTACTCCATTTTCTGATATTGTGTACCCCAAGAAGTCTACTTCGTTTTTAAAAAAATGGCATTTCTCTATTTGAACCCTCATATTTGCGTTTTGTAGCGTTGAAAATACTCTTTCCAAGTTTTTGCCGTGCTCCACTTCGTTTTTGCTAAAGACTATAATATCATCAACGTATACATAGCAAATTTTCCCTATATATTCTCTCAATATGTCGTCTAACGCTCTTTGAAAAATGGAAGGGGAATTTTTCAAACCGAATGGGAGTCTCGTAAATTCATATTTTCCGCCATTTACCGCGAATGCTGTTTTTTCTATGTCTGTATCTTTCAGTGGTATTTGATGAAAACCGCTCTTAAGATCTAATACCGAAAAATATTTGTTGTCCCCGAGTTGCGCAATAATTTCTCCAATTTCGGGTATGGGATACCGATCTGAGATAGTAACTTCATTAAGTTTCCTATTATCAATTACTAATCTGTACTTTTTTTCTTCGGACTGGCCGGACTTTTTCGGAACTACCCAGACTGGTGCATTATATGGTGATCTTGAAGGTCTTATAATACCATCTCTTAGCATCTCAGTTATTTGTTTTTCTACCTCTTGTTTGAGTGATATTGGGTATGGGTAATGTTTTCCGTAAACTGGAGAATCTGATGAAGTTCTGATCTCACCTACTACTTTAGTTGTGTATGCTAACTTTGAATCGGGATCTGCGAAGAGGATTTTGTGGCTTTGTACGAGAAGTTTTATTATTGATTTTTGTGACTCGGTCATATGGCTGACTTGCGGTCCAATTGTATTTACTGCTTGTGTCGCTAGTTGATGGATTTTAATTTTGCGTTTATTTCCGAGAATTAATATATCATTTTTTACATCTATTATTGCTCCTAGTCTTTTCATTGTGTCATTGCCCAAGATACCATGAAAGGTTTTCAGGGTGTCTAGTAAAAAGAATTTCATGGGTGTATCCGAAATATTAGCGAGCTTAAGTATTGCGTGTTGTGTTATTTTATTGTTACCACCGACTGAACTAACTGAAAAAGTGTTCTCATTTGGCTTTGGATTTGGTACTAATTGATTTTGAATATAATTTTGATTAGAGCCCGTGTCGATTAAGAATTTTAGAATTTTTCCGTTCCCCGTGGTTACTTTAAAGTAAGGTAGTGAGGAACGATTTATTCTAAAAAATAAAGTTCTGACATATCTATGTATTCTTGTTGTTCGTTATCGCTTTGCCATACATATTCCTCCTGAAGTTCGTTAACGTTATTTTCTTCTGCCAACTGATAATACTCTTGTTCTGAACTTGATGAAGTTTCATCTGAATTTTGCTGCGCGTTACTTCCTGTCTCTGGTTGAATATGGAACTGTCTTGGTATCTTATTATTATTTGGGGCATTAGCGGTGCTGAGAGGTCTTTTCCCTGCATAATCATTATTTGCTGGTTTGTTCATATAATTTATATGACGTGATCGAACTGACTGATCTACGTCCATAGGTACCGGTTTCGGTTGTGGTCGTGGCGGAGGTTTTGGTATGTTATAGGACGCTACTACACCGGATTGGTTTGTATAAGGTTGACTATAAGATTTGAATTGGTTAGTTTGAGTAATTAGGGGTTTTCCGGATTGGTTTGGGTTATGGTAGAGATGCGGATGGAAATTTTGTTTGACGGCTACCATCCGATATGGTTGTTGAGGTTTAGGTGGTAGCATGGGTGCCCTCCCTAAATACGGAGTTTTTGGTGTCTGGTTATTCCTAGCATTTTGATTCTCTAGCAGACTGCATAAATGTAGAGCGTGTCCTAAGTCATGTGGTTCTTTAATGGCCAGCAATTGTGCCAGGTTTCCATTAAGTCCTCTGACAAAAGTGTCTAAGGCTTTTTCCCTATACATGGCTGTCAGAGATTGTATAGTTTCTTGTGAGGCATCTAAGCTGCCAATTTGGTTCAGAATTAGTGATAATTGTTGATAAACTGCCTGATAATATTCATCTATAGTATTGTTACCTTGGTTAAGAGCATATAGTTGATATTCTAAGGTCTTTAAGTCGCGCTTGTCGGCGAAATGCGCTGTTAGGCATTTTGAAATAGCTGTCCAATCTAAGGGGGTATTATATGATTCTAATACTGCGTCCGCTTGACCAGTAATTTTGTTACGGATTGCTAAAAGAATTCCATAATATTTTGGTGAACCTATTCTGTTTTCATAGATTTTTAACACCCTCTCGACACTTTTCCTCCATGATGAATATTCACTTTTGTTTCCTGAAAAGTCTCTAAGTGTTCGAACAATGTCTGGTAATTTATCTAGCTCACTAAGATTGTGCGTTAATTCTCTTTTAATTGTTTGGTCTGTATATTTGGAAAAATCTTTATTTGGATTAAGTATTTCCTTTACTAGTCTACTGAGATTTGTCTCTAAGATTGTTTTTATTTTTTCCTCAATGTCCCTCTCGGTCATGATTCGTGTGTTTATTTGTGTGGAACTGGCTGATGAGGGTCCGGTAAGATTCGCGAGTCTGTCTGCCAAATCTTGTTCGGTCATTTTGGGTATGGATATATGAGCAGCGAAAAGTTTAATTTAATTTTTTTTAATTTTAGTTATTCAGAATTCGGAAGTTGTCTTCTAAGAATTAGGGTGTGCGATTTTTTATTACCTTTGTAATTATTGTGTGGGAATTTTTATTTTCCCTATATTTTGGATTTTTTCTTTTTAACTTACTAAAATATGTCTTCTACACTTTATATTTGGGTAAAACTTTTTCTTCTTTGAATATTTTTCGATTTAATATTTTTTATGTTTCTGTTAATAAATTGCTTAAAACTATTCTTACAGTAGTAACATATCTCGGCGTGCTCTCGTGATGACAGGCTCGGCAGATTCCGTTTTATCCCACTCTGCAACGATCTCTCCTGAGTGTGAGTTTACTAAGGGGCCTTCTCTGTACCTTAATTCACGTTCCCTTCGAACGGATACTAAAGGGATCACGGCGATAAAATTTGGCCTGATTATTCCACCGGGTACAAGTCCTGTTTTTTTTCAGGAGTGACAATTTGCGGCGTTTTTTAAACGGCACTTTTGCACTTCCGAATCTCGGGATTTTTGGTTTTTTTACTTCTCACTGATTAGGCGGAGGTTTGAAACGAAACGTCAGAATTTTTTACTTTCTGAACTTCGCGAGACGCGGAACTTGTTATCCTTTCGCGGTTTTAATCAGGTCCCTGTTCGGGCGCCAGTTAAAAGATTGGTTATGATTTTTATATAAAAAAATCAAACTTTCCTTTATTGAGTTGGATTAAGAACTAACTTACTTAGATTAAACAATTGTTTTTATAGCTACGCGTCGCTCCATCGCTGCCGCCGTCTCTGCCGCTGTTGATGTTTCTGCTGACGTTCTTTCATATTATTGGTTGCTGCTCTTGGTCGCCGTCGCCGTTGGCCAAACTTAATTGTAATTGGCCAGTGCAATTTAATTATAGTTTTTGTTGTATGCACTAAGTTGAGTTCGATCAACTTTGGAAATTGGCTATTCTGCATTCCCACGATCGCTGACCAAAAGGTGCAAGCTAAGTTCGTTAGAACTTTATTGAGAGCATTGCTTTGCTGTTAGTTGTGCAATTAATGCTTTCTTCTTCGGTTTGGGAAACTCTATTATTGAGGGCATTGCTTTGCTGTTTGTTGTGCAATCAATGCTTACTCATTTCCTCTGTCTGAGAAATTGTATTATTTTGGGTGTTAACTCGTGTTACCATAACTTTTTGAAACTAGCGCCCTCTAGTAATGGTTAAATACTTCAGAATTACGGTTTAAATTTCCTCAACATCGGACGACCAAAGTAAACAGGACTTTTTGACTCTAGCGCCCTCTAGTGGCGCATTTATATGTCGACTGGTGCGTTAAAATCTGCTATCGTTTATCGACTTCCAGTAAAAATTTCATGACATTCCATCTATTGGAAGTGAGGTTATTGCGTTTTAAGTGTCAGTATGTTTTTGTCATCGGTGCGAAAATAAGTTTCGAACAAAGAGCCAACATTAAATTTTGATTTAAAATTGGTAAAACTTTTACCGAAACGTTTCAATTGATGAAATAAGTTTATGGCGATGATTGCCTATCCCGTAGCAGAGTGCACGAGTGGTTTCAACTTTTTCAAAGTGGTCGTGAGGACATAAATGACGATGAACATGTGGGCCAACCAAAATCCGTGATCATCGAAAATGTCATCGAAACTGTGCGTGAATTCATAAAAAATAAGCCAAAATCATTATTGAAATTAATGGAAATAGAATTGAACATCTCCAAAACATCGAGTTATCGCATTTTGACCGAACATTTGGGTGTGTGCACGGTTTGTTCCGCACAAATTGACTGACGTCTAAAAATTTCTCAGAATTCAACATTCGAAGGACATCATTAAAAAGGCAAAAAAAGACACGAACTTCCTTTACAAAATTGTGACTGGTGACGAAACTTAGTGTTTTGAACATGATCCCGAAACGAAATGCCAGAAAGCTGAATGGAAGGAGACGGACGAGCCGAAACCCAAAAAATCGCGCCCGGAGAAGTCAAAAGTAAAGACAATGCTGATTTGTTTTTATGATTCCAAGGGTATTGTCCACAAAGAATTTGTTCCAAACGTTAATGCGGTATTCTACCTTGCAGTTTTGAAGCGTTTGGTGCGCCGTTTTCGACGCGTTCGGCCCGAATATCGCGAAGATGGAAGTGGGAGTTTGTTGTCGATCGACGCTTGTGTCTGACTATTTGACCAAAAATCACATGTTAACCATCAACCACTCCCCGTATTCACCTGATATTTTTATTTTTATTTTTTTATGAAATTCTTTTTGATTATTTAATTATTTGTCAGTTCAGAATTACGCGTTTAATTTTATTAAAATCGGTAAACGGTATCATATAGCTGCCATAGGAACTCAAATAATTGAGCTGCAAATCATCATAGCTTCAATGCTTTTAAACATACACGCAAGTAAATCATAATTTTAATGTCTTCAAGAATATTTAATAGCTGCAAGAGTATATGAACTTCGGCTTGCCGAAGTTTGCTTCCTTTCTTGTTTTTTTTTTTTTTGTATATGGGGGCGTACATTTTCGTCGGATCCTTGACCAAAGAGAATTACCCTTTAATTCAAAATCTTGTATTTACAAACCGTGGTAGAAGAAAAATTAGGATCATTGAGAAAGAAAAATTTCCGAAAGTCGGACTGAAAACATGGACAACTAGGAAGATACGGAAGAAGCTGTGGGAGGGACCACCACAAAGCAGGTTGAGTATGATTCCGCAACATATACGTAGACCAGCGGGTCAGCCTGGATCCGAGGATAGGCTTAAAATGTCGATGAGTGCTTTGATCACGCAGAACAATGACCCAAGGTCAGCCATGCAGAAGGTGAAATCCCAAATACATGAACTGGTATCGGATAAATAATTCCCAGACGACAAACTAACCATTGACGAACACTCCAGAGCAGCATGGACAAGTCGCCAAGGTTTCAAAGAGCCTATCGACGATTATATCACCGGAATGCACAATTTGCATTTAAAGGTGCAATAAAAGATACCAGGAGAAGATTAAGTAAGAATCTTAAAAACAATTTTTTTTTCTCAGATGGGAGCTTTTTTCTTAACTTTTCCTGCTTGAACAATGGTGAAGTTCAAATGGGAGGCAACCTGGGTTGACCGATGATTTAATTGAAAACGCACCAAAGGCCGGCAAGTAAACGAAATCGAGCAATGGTCGGAAAAGAGAAAAGACACAGACCTAGGAGAAGGACGCGGCTCCCACCAAAACAATATTAGCATCAACTAGGAAAAGGTCTATATTGGTGACAGCCCGGGAATCTAGGTCGAAAGAACATGAGACTATTAATTACAGAGCAAAGGTCGAAGCCAAACGTTTATTGGAGACTTATATGCGGACCAAATAAAATGTTCATAGCGATAATTGGTGGTCGGGCGCAAATTTGTTGATGCGAAGACATGCTTAAACAATAGATCAATAATAATAAATGAGCAAAGATGTTAATGCATTAGATATACAAATGAATAAACAATAATAATAATAACTAAAATTATATAAAGAGACGGAGTGCAGTGAGCAACGTTATTTGAGAAGCAAAGTCGCAAGAGTCAGAACTTCTTATTTGTGTTGATTTAAGTTTGATTGTGAATTATTGGATGTATGTTATCTTAAATTCTCTAAAGCCCAGAATCCAGAGCGTCGAGATCTCATCGCCGGACAAAAGGGGTCCGTTTATTAGGACACAAGTTCCATTCATATTTATATAAATACGTGCAGCAGAGCCAATCAAAATAATAATATTTGTAGCGCTTGCTCTGGAAAAAAAAAGAAAGGAAAAGATACGCGTATGGCTCCATCTAGGAATGGAATTTTAGGTACTATTAGCGCCATCTAGAGCTCGGGCGTAGGAGGGCTTGGCAGGGGTGAAAAGTCGAAAGGAGAGCAACAGTGGCATGTGTCAACTTTCCCTATAATTCACCATAGATCGCTCCATAGGTTACCGCCAACTTTCCGGCGTGGGATTCGGTCTTTCCTATTTTGGCGGCCGAAGTGTTAAGTTTAAAAGGTGCAACTCGTCTAAAGAAAGTAATCGCGAGTGTAGAAGTTCCAACGCCAAGGGAAAATTTTGGATTCCCGGACGTTTGTGCAGCGGTCTGGGGTGAGTTTTTTAAAGAATAAAGGGGAAATCCTAGCAGTTCCTCAGTGGTTTTTTTTGTTGAATCAGGCGAGCGCAGGGGCGAGAATACCAAGGCCCAAGAAGCGAAGGCAAGGCGAATAAAACCGGCAGTCGGCGCAGGCGCAACCAGCATCTCGAGCGCACATCGAACCTAGAGCAACCGTTGAGCCAGCGCAGCCGATTTAAAATTGGAAATTACGGGCATTTAGTTGTGTAAAAGTTGTGTTAAGCGGGCATACGGCCCTAACTTTATGTAAAAGCAATCAAACACCCACACCGAAAACGCACAAAGCAAATCAGGTCAAAACTACCGATGTCTTGAGTTCGACTGTTAAAGGGAGATGTTCGATCGAGCGCAGATTTAGTTACGTTTCTCCTCTAATTCGCGTATGACGGCGGCGCGCGATCTTCTCTAAAAAGAGAATTGGCACCGCGTTTGGGCCAAGTAATGCTGTAATATCACCCGGAAAGTTTGGCCGCGAAAACGACCCAAGAGGGAAAAGTGATGACCTAGCCCGGATAAGTGTCATCCAGAAATTAAGTGATAATTTTTTTTTTAGGTTAATTTATTAGTTAATTAAGTTCTTTTCGGTAATTGTTAATTATGGCAGTGGCAAGACGAATGTCGATCTAGAAAACCCCAAAATTGTGTAAAGAAAAAAGTGCAGGGCAGTGTGATGAGGTGCGGCAGCTAAATTTGGTTTTTTTTTCTGTTCCTTTTTGTTTTGTATTTGAAATCTTAACCCCATAGCTCATCGCATCCCGAGGAAAGCGCTTTCGTCGATGGATTGGATTAATTATCGGTGAGTGAGAAAGCCCAATTTGAATCTCATTTCGTACAAAAAAAAATATATGATCGGGTTCAAAAAAAAACAAGAAAGAAAGCAAACTTCGGCAAGCCGAAGTTCATATACCCTTGCAGCTATTGCATGAATTAAATACTTTTGAAAACATTTAAATTATGATTTACTTGAGTATATGCTGAAAAACATTGAAACTATGATGATTTGCAGCTCAATTATTAGATAGTTATTTTATATATTTTTATTATTTCTATGGGAGCTATATGCTATAGACGTCCGATTTTGATAAAATTTAAAACATAATTCTGAAATAATTAAACATTGCTATATGTCGAAGAACTAAACAAAAAATTAAAAAACAGAAAAGTTATAATTTTTTTTCATTTATTTTTCCGATTGTTCCTATGGGAGCTATATGCTATAGTCGTCCGATTTTGATGAAATTTAAAACATAATTCTGAAATATTTAACCATTACTATATCTCGCAGAACTAAACAAAAAATTAAAAAACAGCAAAGTTATAATTTTTTTTCATTTATTTTTCCGATTGTTCCTATGGGAGCTATATGCTATAGTCGACCGATTTTGATGAAATTTAAACCGTAAATCGGAAATATTTAACCATTATTATATGTCGAAGAACTAAACAAAAAATTAAAAAACAGCAAAGTTATAATTTTTTTCATTTATTTTTCCGATTGTTCCTATGGGAGCTATATGCTATAGTCGTCCGATCCGGCTCGTTCCGACTTATATACTACCTGCAATAGAAAGACAACTTTTGGAAAAGTTTCATGCAGATAGCTTTAAAACTGAGAGACTAGTTTGCATATAAACGGACGGACAGACGGACAGACGGACAGACGGACAGACGGACAGACGGACGGACAGACGGACATGGCTAGATCGACTCTACTAGTGATGCTGATCAAGAATATATATACTTTATAGGGTCGGAAACGTCTCCTTCACTGCGTTGCAAACTTCTGACTGAAATTATAATACCCTCTGCAAGGGTATAATAAAAAGTAAAAGTATAATGTTATAACCTCAAACGACGGTAGAGAAGGAGCAAAGGAAAAAATGAGTGAAATCCAAATCACTCTAAAGTAGAGAAAAAAAAACTCAGTTTTGGTTCCGACTCAATCGCACGGGATAATTGTTCAGCAGCTGTAATTTTTTATTCGTCTTTAATTTAATTTCTATTTTACGCGGATTGAATTTCCCCTTCCCATTGGCCTAAATTTTGATTTTTATTAAGAAAAAGAAAGAAATATTACAAGTCGATTTACGCATTTCTCACACTTAATGTTTACACACTCTAAGTTGGATATTACTAAGTTATATGTCGTATTTATACATGTCCATAAGTAAATCTATGATTATGTTTAGTGTTAATAATGTTTTTAGCTGGTAATAAAGTTTTTATAATGTTCTAAGAAAATTTGAGATTGGCCGCAGCTAGCGAAATGCAAATGTAGGGTAGCGCTTAAGAGAAGGGGTCGCTCAGGCTATTGAGCAGGTGGATAAAGCGACCAAAGGAAGGGTGGGCTAGACTGGACCTCCACAACATCTGAGGGGGCAAAAAGGGGAATTTAGCAGCATTAGGGTCATTCTTCTTTTCCAGCAGTAATAGTTACATGTGTGTCTCTATCGTTCCGGTTTGTTGTCGTTGCACGCGATATTAAGGTATCAATATTGATAGGCAAAAGTGAACACAAGCAAGACCACCACAGCCTTAGCCGACGAGCCGCCAGCCGGACAACTATTCCGCGTGCGCTTGTGTTTCACCTTCAACATCTCGCCTGTGATAATTTATAATGAAGCTACCCGTTACATTTATAAATTATTAAATCCTAATAATAATGATAAATTGATTGGCGCCCTCCGTGTTGGCCACATATGCATTTATATGTGACTCACACACACATGTAACTTAGCTGTATAAATTTTAATAATCAAGGAGTGGGCTATGACAAATTTGTGGGTACATTTAAGTCACATAGCTACTGTTGCTCTGGTTTAAAAAAAAAAAAAAAAAAAAGGAAAAAATAATAGGTTTGATTTAACTCAGGTTTGCTCGGAAGTACAGGAAGACGGATAGCAAAGACAATCGTTTAAGACTGTCAAGCCGGCCACTACAGACAGCGGTTGAGTTAAAGCAAGTCGACTTGTGTATACTCTACACAGTGCAGCCCGAGCTAGTGCAGATCAGTCGCGTAGGACTAGCGAGTACAATCGCTTTCAGAAGCGAGGCATTCGACCACGGATGATTAGCATGGCAGAGGTGCACAACAATTCCCTAGTTGGACATAGGCTTTTATCATTTCGCATAGGATTTACTGAGGCAAAATATTTTAGAAGATACTCTCAGGCCACGATTAACAGGTAATGGCATATGCCCAACATTCAAGTAGAGAGTGCAAGTGTTTGTCGGCTGGAGATCAGACGGCGAAGGTTTTTGCATAGCAGCTGACCACGGCAAACACGTGTCGTTGTTGTTGTCGCTAATAAGCGATAAGCAGCGCACTCAACTTTTTTTCAATTCTCTTTTGCGCTGTTTGAAACCTTTTGCTTGCAATTAAGCGATTTATTCTGCAGGCATTTAGCTATGCTTGCTGGCCAGTATTTTGATATTGATTTTTGATTTGGTTTGCGTTTATTGTTCTTGTTATATTTTTACATTTTAAACAATTTTTATAATACAATCTTCTTATATATTTACAATCCCTTATTTACATTTAATCAAGTTTATAAATAAGCCAACATTTTAATTCTCAAGTTCGAAGTTTGAACAGCCGGCTCGATCGAACTTGTTGATAGCATACAATAATTCAAACAGCAAACTTTAGGATTGGAACTTGGATAAAAAGTATCTATAGAAACATAAATTTGTATTTTTAAATTTTAATTTTAGGTAATTTAGGTTGTATTTTATTTTTTTAGTTTTTGTTTACGTTTATTTAGTGTTTGGTGCGGCTCACAGCAAGCTATATTTGTATTTGTAGTGGCTGCTGGTATTGGTTTTGGGAAATTAATTTTTTTTATAGGAATATAAGGGCGTATTAAGAAGTCATGGACACCGAGGCTTCTGGGTCATACAAATGAGTGCTCTGCGACAAAACCTTGTCGTTAGACCAAGTAGGACGTGCAAAATGTGGACACGAGTTCCACAAGGAGTGCTTGGAAAGCCATGCTAAAGCCAAGGGAAACTGCCCACTTTGTAGGCCCAAGGGAGAAGGCGCAAAGCCCAAAGTCCCTGGAAGCGCGGCTGGAAAACCGGCCACTAGTACCGCCGATGCTGAGGCGATCGGCAACATTGTGTCCCAGCAATTAAAAAGCTTGCAACATGATTTACTGTCGCAGCTGTCCGATCAGATGGCCCGCCTAATTCAAGCTAATATAGCAGCGGAGCGTTGCCTAGACCGGTAGGATCTCTTCCTAACTCCAGAGTTCCTTCAGAAGTCGGAGAAATCGAGATAGAGGCCAGGCCAATTTCAGCCTTTTCTAATTCCGATTTGGCCACCCGTCCCGATAAAGTTGGTCAAATAATCAGCAGCTGGAAATTGAGGTTTAATGGGGGACAATGTAGCATATAACGATCTATTAGGAAAGAGCTGGTGGAAAAATTAACGTGGTTGCGGAGTACGCGTCATCCTCGGCTTTTCATTTGTCTGGTCGGCATGGGGTGGGTCAACGAAGAAAAGAAAACCGCCACGTTATAATGCTCGTATGCTAGTAAAAATAACTTAAAATTCGCGTACTATTCATTTGGGTACATTGAGGAAGCTAGAGAGAAAAAAAAAATAAAAGAAAAGGGTTGAAGAAAGAATAGAATACGAAAACAAAACAAAACGTGAGAGATACACTTGCCAAAACATCACTCCTTTTACTACGCCAAGAAGGCGAAGTGCCC
Source organism: Drosophila elegans (assembly GCF_018152505.1). NCBI lineage: Eukaryota > Metazoa > Arthropoda > Insecta > Diptera > Drosophilidae > Drosophila > Drosophila elegans. The sequence continues at coordinate 233,270 of NW_024545670.1, read as the reverse complement.
ACCCTACCATGATCCTAATGGTCCAACATTTCCTCTTCAGGATCCCTTGGAGTGACTACCAATCACTTTTTAAACGACACTCGACTTCCATGATCCCCGGATAAGGAGAAACTTAGTTAAAATTCATTTTCTTTTATTACAAATTATAATTACGAATTATCCCTTTCATATGGGCTGAGATATTTTTGTTGTTGTTTCATACAAGCTTATTCTGTGATAAATTTATTTAGTTTAATATTAATTCACAGTAGAAAAATAAACGGTTTTCATATAAATTTTTCATATTTGTGGTTTTAAATTTTTAAACAATACTATAAAGAATTTTTAAATATAGGTAAATTTTATTTCTAACAAAAGTTCTCTATCATTTCGATTTTATTTATTTATTTTTTTTTTCTTAAAAAAAATATTTATTTTTTTTAAATTAGTGCTTCACAAAAAAAATTCAGTTTTATTTATATACCTAAAAAAAAAATTGTCTAATTAATTCCTTTCATTTTTATATTTATTTTCTTATCGAGAATTTGCAAAGAGTTCAAAGTTGCTGAAAGAGAACGGGATTAATATATATAAATAATAATTGCTATATATATATAAATTTATATAAAAATCTCATATAGATTAATAGTAGATGATCATTGTAAATATTTAAGGGTTTAAATTTATAAGTGACTGCGCGTGTAAATCTTAAGAAAAGAAACTTTTGTATCTGCCCTCGTTTATTAAAACAGAGCTTTAGAACTGCAAGCAACGGTCAGCAACACAGCGTAAACGCTCAAATATGCATATTCAAAAAGAAAACATAATATATTTTTATGCGGTTTGACCAGTGACGAAATAACTAAATAAAGGAAATGAAACAAGGTATGATAAAGGTAACTTACAGTCGATTTACTCCGGCGGCGAAAGATCTTTGGCAGCGGCGACTTCGTGTGCATGTTTATTTAGTTATATGGTGCATGGTTTTAGTTTTGATTCGGCAACATTGTTTACTTTTAATTTGTTAATTTTTTTTTTCCGTTAACATTTTAGATATGCAATTTATAACATTTTCGCGTTTAAACTGCGGGATTACACATTTACTAGCACATTCACATAGTATATATTTTGCCAAGTTTTTATTTATATATTTTTTTTTTCACTGTAAATTTTCACCGGTTCGCAGCAGCAACGTTGATCTCTTTGCCTATCATTTTTTTTTCTCTCTCTAATATCTTAAAACCACAGCAAATTAAGAACTGTAATTTATAATTATTACATATTTTATCGAATATTTATATGCATACTAAGTAGATTTGTTCTTATAAAACTGAGAAAAATATAGCAACAACGTGCATTAGATTTATGTTGAGGTAGGGTTAGGATGAGTAGCAACAGCTACTGCTGATGCTGCTGCGGCTGCTGCTCTACATTGGACAGCTTGTTGGGCCTATCTAGGCTTTAGTATAGCTGCTGAAGATAGCCCTGGGTTTGCTGCACTTGCTCTATTTCCACTAGGTAGCGGGGCTTATTCGGGCTGCTGGGCAGCCCTGCTGTTGCTGCACCTGCTCTGTTGTACTGGCTGATGGCCGAATTAGGCTGCTGTGTAGCGGCTGATCGGACTACGGCTGTTTGGCAGCGCTACGTTATGGCCACTGGGCCGTATTGTATGGCAGTGCGGTTAAGGTTAGGCGCGGTCTCAGGAGGAATATGGTGGTGCTAAGTCAGCATCCGAATTGGCCTCTGATAGTTCACTGTATTCCGCCACCGTTGAACGCGTGTTGCGTTATTCGAATGGATTTCTTTAAACAAAATTAAACAAAAGCACTAATAAGTTCTCTTTGCTTCTTCTGTTGGTTGATGGTTACTCACGGTTTATTTTTCTAACCAAGTAGCCAAACCACGAGGTCGGTCTGCTTGTTGAAGAAAATTTATTTCGGACGACTTGTATCGTTGGCGGTGGAAATCGAAAAGAATAAGCTAAAGCCGTGAGCTTAGCAGGTTACCCCAAAACGGAAATATGGCTCTGTCAAAATTGATATTGACCACAGACCACTGTCTTCTACTCAGCTGATTGCATTTGTTGCGTTGCCAGTACGACAAAGTTCGGGTTCCCGCGTTAGAGGGCGCCACCTGATCATGATGGGCTGCACTTGGTACAAGCTAGCATTCTGACTATAAGATCTAAGCTATACTGCCTACTTTTCGGGATTTCTTTTTGTTTTCTTTTTATTTTATAAGAGAGCTCGAACAAGCCCTTCTACAAGTCCCCACCGCTAAAATCGCACTTGGGAGGTATAAACACACAATGTGCGATACACGCTTGGAGAGCCAACATTTATCACTGCTTTATGTCTTTTGCGTGGTACTTTCCTATTGATTTTCCTTGGAGGTCTTCAAGTTCGTAATAGGTTGTACCTAGCTTCCTTCTTATTCTAGCTTTCACAAACGTTGGCGCTAGCTTGGCATTAAAACCTTTCACAAACTTGCTTTGTTGGAAATTTCTTCTGTACACCTCCTGGCCAACAGTATATGACACTTCTCGGCTTCTCAAATTATACGATTTTTCATTCCGACGTTGCTGTTGCCTCATAGCTTTCACTGCATCTCCCCTAAACATATCGACTGAATCATCTCGACTGACTTGAATAGCCCGATCCTCTAACAGATCCAGTTCTCTTAGTAGTTTATATGTAGAACCTTCTGTGATCATATGCTGACCGAAAGCTAGTCGATAAGGTGTGTTGTTAACAGCTGAATGCCAACTGGATCTAAGCGAACAACATATGCTACTAAGTTTGACATCCCAATTGGATTGATCTGGATGAACATAAGCTTTGATTCCAGCGATAATGCTACGGTTAACCCTCTCTGACGCGTTACCTTGAGGAGCATGCACAGCGGTGTAAGCATGCTGTATGCCGTACTTTTTAAGCAAGTTATTGAAAATTTTGGATTTAAATTGTACTCCGTTGTCGGACACGATAACTTCAGGTATTCCAAAACAATGGAATAAGTCTTCCTCTAGATACTTAAGAATAGCTTCGGCTGTGAAGTTTTTAACTGGCCTTAGAAATGGAAACTTTGTAAAGTGATCAAGGACCACAAAAATTCCTACATATCCTGATTTTGATCGAGGATAAGGGCCTAGGTAGTCAATATATAGTTTCTGAAACAACCTCTGGGTTTCACCTGTTTTAGCCAGAGGAGGTCTAAGAACATAGTTGGCATGCTTAGTAGTTTTGCACACTGAACAATTGTTGACGTAATCTTTAACATCATTAACTAAATTTGGCCAAAAATAGTGTCGTCTAATCCTTTCTAGTGTTTTATTAATCCCACAATGCGAGGATAACGGACTATCGTGAGCTTTTTGTAAAGCGACCGAGATAAGTTCTTGTGGCAGCCATAGTTTCCAAACCATATCATCCGCTAATCTTTCAGCCGACGCATGCTCTGTCCTTCTATAAATGCAATCCTTCACGACTTTGATATCCGGAAACTGCTTTTCAGCTTGCATTAGCTTTGCTCTTAGTTCTTGATATTGTTTTGACTGAAATTGTGGTGAACAGAGATCTATGAAGTTTTCGATTTCTAAACTAGATAAATCCTCAGTAAACGTCCGTGATAATGCATCGGGAACTACGTTCCTAATACCCTTTCTGTGCTGAATGGTAAAACTATATCCTTATAGCTTGAGTGCCCATCTCGCTAAGCGGCTACTTAGATCGGATTGCGACATCAGCCACTTTAGTGAAGCGTGGTCGGTTATTACCGTAAAGGTATGTCCTTCTGCGTATGCTCGAAATTTTTTTATGCTCAGAATGGCCGCTAAGCATTCTTTTTCCGTTACGGAATAGCTTCGCTGACAATCATTAAGTTTTCGTGACATAAATGCTATTGGAATTTCATCTCCTTCTCGGTTAACTTGCATCAAAACTCCCCCAACTCCAGTGTGACTAGCATCACAATGTATATAAAATGGCTGTGAATAATCTGGCATATGAAGAACAGGAGCTTTACACATTGCTGCTTTTAGATCCTGAAATGCTTGCTCCGCGGCACTAGACCACGTAAATGTTTTCTTCTTTTTTAAGGCATCTGTAAGCGGAGATGTTATTGAAGCATAATTCTCAATAAACTTACTGTACCACCCGGTCATACCTAAAAACCTACGAAGTTGTTTTAACGACTGCGGTGTGGGGTACTCTTTAATGGCTTCAATCTTCACAACGTCCATAGCTATAGTCCCATGACCGACAATGTGGCCTAAATAATGAACTTCAGGTACACAAAATCGACTTTTTTGAACGTTTATGGTAAGACCTGCTTTCTCCAATGCTTCTGCAATTTCGCGCAACACCTTTATGTGCCGCTCAAAAGTATCAGAAATTATAAGGAGGTCATCCAGATAAATGAATACCTCATTTCGAAGGTAGGCTGGGATTATGCGATCCATTAACTTTGACATCGTTGAAGGGGCATTCGTAAGGCCGAAAGGCATGACTTTAAATTGATATAAAGGTCTCCCGGGAACTGTAAAGGCGGTTTTGTCTTTAGAATCAGGGTCGAGTGGTATTTGCCAATACGCGTCTTTTAGGTCCAGGCTAGTGATGTACTCAGCCTTTGGTAAACGACTTAAAATACCCTCTATTAGTGGCATAGGATAAGCATCCTTTCGTGTCACCTCATTGACTTTACGACAATCTATACAGAGGCGCACCTTGCCGGGCTTTCTTACGATCACTACTGGCGAAGACCACGAACTATTGGATTCTTCAATGACTCCAAGGCCAATCATACGATCTATTTCCTCATACATAAGTTTTTCGATAGCAGGGGAAACTGGATAATGTCGTTGCTTAATGGGCTTTGTACTACCTACATCTATTTCGTGATGCAACAAATTTGTTTTACCCAGACCCTTTTCAGAAAATGATGGAAATGATTGAATAGCTTTTCCCAATAAAGTACGCTGGTGCTCTGTTAAATTACGTTGCGAAACAGCAACAGCTTCTTCTACACTCGGACATGCTACGCTAGCAATACCGTCTCGGACTGACAATCCTGAAGGTAACATATCAAATGCAGTCCAAAAGTCAATGCCTAAATATAACGACTGAACAAGTGACGGAACGATGTACAAATTTAGTCGCTTTGTTGTCTCTCGATAAGTGACGTCTACATTAAGTTTACCAATTATTGTTTGTGACTGACCATCTGCCGTGCGCACATTTGAGGACATTTGCTTAAAATTTACATTTCGACAGGAAAGTTCGTTGGCAAAGTCTCCTCCTATACAGCTGATTGATGCGCCGGTATCCAACAACCCTATCATCTGTTTCCCAAAAATAGTGACTTCGGCATAAGGACGTACGTCGCGACCGACTATGGCTGAGATCAAGGCCTGTTTTTCATTTCTAATTTTCCTATAGTATTCACTGATTCGCAAGCACGATCTTTTCCTTCTTGCTGGTGGTGAATGGAAAGGTTTTGGTACTGGCAGGTTTATGGTTTTGTCTGGTAGAATGGTTTTTGTAGATTGAGGTGGCTCTACAAATCCGTCTGAGTCGTATTCGCTGTTTGTTTCTTCCGTGCACTTGCCACTGGTGCACGATCTACTAAGTTTTTTGAGCCAGTACATTTCGTACAGGATGGTTTATAAGTATCAGGCTGACCACAGCCGTAGCAAAACACCTGCCGTTCGCAAAGGCAATCTTGGTACCGATGGCCTTTCGCTCGACAGTTCCAGCAAGTCAAATTAATGGCTGCTACCTCAAGACTCTCGTCTTCATCGCTGAAATCCTCTTCGCAATCGCCATGCGTCTCTACAGCGTGAATGGTACGTCGAACAGGAAGTTGTGACCTTTGCGATGTAGGTTTATTCTTTGTCAAGCTCAGCATAAATACCTCACGAGTCCTAACTAAGTGACGTAGGTGTGCTGTGCTAGTCACTTTTTCATACAGAAGTTCATGTTGAATTTGAGGCAGCAAATTAGCCCGTAAAGTTTCCAACAATGCTAGGTCCGATAATGGAACCGAAAGTTTATCGGCCAACAATACGATCGACTCATAGAATTCATCAAACGATTCGTTTTCCTTCTGCTTACGTCGATCTATTGCTGAGCGAATGTTGAGATCCGTAAGCTCGTCTTTAAATTGAGCTCTCATAGCGGCACGCAAATTTACCCACTGCAATGATCTAGTACCCTGACTTAGTTGAACGCTTTTGTGATAACGCCAAAACCAGTCATTAGCACTTCCGTCTAATATATTGCTTATGTAGCGAGATATTAGATCAAAGTTACCATTTAGCGTTTGATAGGTAAGGGCTTCAAGTCGGTATATAAATTCATCAATCGACATATTTGACCGACCTGAAAAACGCAGTTTCCAGTTTATCATTATCTGGCTAATACGATCTGGTCTTAAATCTGTATTCATATGCAAAAACCTGGCTTCGGACTCATTTCCTATTGTAGAACGATTTCCTACTGGAGATGAATTTTCTGCTACAGGCCTACTTTCTATTGGAGGAAGATTTCCTGTAGCCGAAGAATGTCCTGCTGCAATGAAGTTCCCTCTTTCTTGAAGCTGCTCATCACTCTCTATTAGCCTATTACCAGCATCTGAGGCTTGCTTTTGGTTTTCCAAAAGAGTTAACATTCGTTGAAACCCAGCGCTAATAGTTTCTGCTAAAGCTTCCGTTCTTTTATTAGATTCCTTAACGGCTTGCTGTAACTCTTCCATGTTAAAGTCGTCTGTAATAGGATTTCCTGCTAGTTCCTTGCTCAAATCAATCTGAGACCTACCCAATGCACTCGATGGTCTACTTGCACTTTCACTACCGGATTTTAAATCTGCTTTACACACAGGACAATTTTTATGATTTCGAACCTTTGTGTTAAAACAAACTCGATGAAAAGTATGACCACAGTTAGCAGATAATAACTGAGCAGCGTATTCAATTCCTCTTAGACAAATAAAGCAGTCACCGTTTGCCCTGACGGAAATATCTTCTGCTGGTTCTTCTTCACCTAACATTTCTTAATAATCATAAATTTTTCTTATAATTAATCAAAAAGATAACTCACTATTTAAAAAGTTTTTTTTTTTTTTCTTTTCAAATTACAAATAATTTTCCGGGAATCAAAACAATCTTCGTGTCTAGTAATCCTAATTGTTTAAGCATGTGTATCAAGAGTAACGAACAAAAATTAGGTTTAACTATTGCAGACAATCCAACGTTCGTACAAATGTGTGATCCAAAACGTTAAAAGCTACTAACTAACGCTTCTACTCTGGCACACCTCTGTTACGCTTTTTACTTGTTTGCAACCTGCAATAACTAAATTGAACAAAAAAACAAAAATTCCAAAATGGTACTGCCACTAATATCCATCTAGATCCAAGCTTATAGACCTGGCAAGAGATTAGTTCGTATCTTAAAGCAGCGTTTTGGAAACCCTAAGCACCTTTCGAGAATACTGTAAGTACCGGTAGAACCTTTATTATAAAAGTGTATCTAATCCTGTTGTACTTCCAAAGCCTATCAGAGTTTTTATTTTGCTGCGTGGCAGGTGATAGAAATCTTCTAAAATATCCACATCCAATCGCAGGTTCCTACTTGATTTAGCTGTTTTCTCTTTAATAACTCATCGAAATTAAAATTGTTCGGAACGTTTCTATATTAATAGTACGCTAATCCAGATACATGTTAAATCAAAGTCAAGGTGCAAATAGTTCTGTTTGGGTTAGAAAAGGTAAAGAAAAGTAATAAATCTGACCATATTTTTAGTCTCCAGTGGTTTTTGGAAATTACGCACTGGTTGATGAAGTTGACTAATTATTCTATATCGGGGCCAGCCAAGGTCGGGCCTCACACGTTTGGGCGCCATAATTATTTCTGTAGCATATAACGATCTATTAGGAAAGAGCTGGTGGAAAAATTAACGTGGTTGCGGAGTACGCGTCATCCTCGGCTTTTCATTTGTCTGGTCGGCATGGGGTGGGTCAACGAAGAAAAGAAAACCGCCACGTTATAATGCTCGTATGCTAGTAAAAATAACTTAAAATTCGCGTACTATTCATTTGGGTACATTGAGGAAGCTAGAGAGAAAAAAATAAAGAAAAGGGTTGAAGAAAGAATAGAATACGAAAACAAAACAAAACGTGAGAGATACACTTGCCAAAACATCACTCCTTTTACTACGCCAAGAAGGCGAAGTGCCCACCCTACCATGATCCTAATGGTCCAACATTTCCTCTTCAGGATCCCTTGGAGTGACTACCAATCACTTTTTAAACGACACTCGACTTCCATGATCCCCGGATAAGGAGAAACTTAGTTAAAATTCATTTTCTTTTATTACAAATTATAATTACGAATTATCCCTTTCATATGGGCTGAGATATTTTTGTTGTTGTTTCATACAAGCTTATTCTGTGATAAATTTATTTAGTTTAATATTAATTCACAGTAGAAAAATAAACGGTTTTCATATAAATTTTTCATATTTGTGGTTTTAAATTTTTAAACAATACTATAAAGAATTTTTAAATATAGGTAAATTTTATTTCTAACAAAAAGTTCTCTATCATTTCGATTTTATTTATTTATTTTTTTTTCTTAAAAAAATTATTTATTTTTTTAAATTAGTGCTTCACAAAAAAATTCAGTTTTATTTATATACCTAAAAAAAAAATTGTCTAATTAATTCCTTTCATTTTTATATTTATTTTCTTATCGAGAATTTGCAAAGAGTTCAAAGTTGCTGAAAGAGAACGGGATTAATATATATAAATAATAATTGCTATATATATATAAATTTATATAAAAATCTCATATAGATTAATAGTAGATGATCATTGTAAATATTTAAGGGTTTAAATTTATAAGTGACTGCGCGTGTAAATCTTAAGAAAAGAAACTTTTGTATCTGCCCTCGTTTATTAAAACAGAGCTTTAGAACTGCAAGCAACGGTCAGCAACACAGCGTAAACGCTCAAATATGCATATTCAAAAAGAAAACATAATATATTTTTATGCGGTTTGACCAGTGACGAAATAACTAAATAAAGGAAATGAAACAAGGTATGATAAAGGTAACTTACAGTCGATTTACTCCGGCGGCGAAAGATCTTTGGCAGCGGCGACTTCGTGTGCATGTTTATTTAGTTATATGGTGCATGGTTTTAGTTTTGATTCGGCAACATTGTTTACTTTTAATTTGTTAATTTTTTTTTTTCCGTTAACATTTTAGATATGCAATTTATAACATTTTCGCGTTTAAACTGCGGGATTACACATTTACTAGCACATTCACATAGTATATATTTTGCCAAGTTTTTATTTATATATTTTTTTTTCACTGTAAATTTTCACCGGTTCGCAGCAGCAACGTTGATCTCTTTGCCTATCATTTTTTTTTCTCTCTCTAATATCTTAAAACCACAGCAAATTAAGAACTGTAATTTATAATTATTACATATTTTATCGAATATTTATATGCATACTAAGTTGATTTGTTCTTATAAAACTGAGAAAAATATAGCAACAACGTGCATTAGATTTATGTTGAGGTAGGGTTAGGATGAGTAGCAACAGCTACTGCTGATGCTGCTGCGGCTGCTGCTCTACATTGGACAGCTTGTTGGGCCTATCTAGGCTTTAGTATAGCTGCTGAAGATAGCCCTGGGTTTGCTACACTTGCTCTATTTCCACTAGGTAGCGGGGCTTATTCGGGCTGCTGGGCAGCCCTGCTGTTGCTGCACCTGCTCTGTTGTACTGGCTGATGGCCGAATTAGGCTGCTGTGTAGCGGCTGATCGGACTACGGCTGTTTGGCAGCGCTACGTTATGGCCACTGGGCCGTATTGTATGGCAGTGCGGTTAAGGTTAGGCGCGGTCTCAGGAGGAATATGGTGGTGCTAAGTCAGCATCCGAATTGGCCTCTGATAGTTCACTGTATTCCGCCACTGTTGAACGCGTGTTGCGTTATTCGAATGGATTTCTTTAAACAAAATTAAACAAAAGCACTAATAAGTTCTCTTTGCTTCTTCTGTTGGTTGATGGTTACTCACGGTTTATTTTTCTAACCAAGTAGCCAAACCACGAGGTCGGTCTGCTTGTTGAAGAAAATTTATTTCGGACGACTTGTATCGTTGGCGGTGGAAATCGAAAAGAATAAGCTAAAGCCGTGAGCTTAGCAGGTTACCCCAAAACGGAAATATGGCTCTGTCAAAATTGATATTGACCACAGACCACTGTCTTCTACTCAGCTGATTGCATTTGTTGCGTTGCCAGTACGACAAAGTTCGGGTTCCCGCGTTAGAGGGCGCCACCTGATCATGATGGGCTGCACTTGGTACAAGCTAGCATTCTGACTATAAGATCTAAGCTATACTGCCTACTTTTCGGGATTTCTTTTTGTTTTCTTTTTATTTTATAAGAGAGCTCGAACAAGCCCTTCTACAACAAGATGGATTGAGTGTGGATAAATTCCTATATCGAGTTGAGCCATTAACACACCAAACGCTCAAGTCGAGGTTCGATCTGGTTTGCAGCAATGCCAGTGTTTTGTTCGATGGAAAGGCCCGCGAATTTTATTGGCGTTTCCATAAGACATCCGATAGTACCAGATGGGATTTGCTCACCGAGGCTTTGCGCAAACAGTTTCGGGATACTCGAACAGACGTCGACCTAAGAGAATCTATTAGGGATAGAAAGCAAAAAGAGAGGGAAAATTTCGATGCCTTTTATGATGCGATCATGCAGATTACTGACTGCTTGGAAGTACCCATGCCAGAAAAAGATTTAATAGAAACGCTTCGTAGGAACTTACGACCGGAAATCAGACACGAACTCCTAAACGTTAGCATAGATTCTGTTCAAAAGCTACGAGATATCTGTCGACGTAGGGAAAGTTTCTTGGAAGACGTGAGGCGTAGCTATGGGTACCAGAAGGCAGTTCCATATCGCAAACAGGTATCTGAATTGGTACCAGAGTATCTTTCGGATGATGCTTCGGAGTTTTCGGATGCAGATTTGGGGGCAGAAATAGATGCATTTGCCTTGGTTTGCTGGAATTGTAGGAGAGAGGGGCATCGTTATCACGATTGTGAGGAGAAAAGGAAGATATTTTGCTAAGGCTGTGGCACACCAAATACCTACAAACCATCGTGTATTAAATGCCAAAAAAACGGCAAGCAGAACACACGACCCCGACATCAGCCGTGTGTTCCTCGAAAGCCAGCCAACCAAGATGTCAGCCAATAATTCCTTTGAGCCCACCAAATACATATAAAAAGTCCGATATAAACAATTGTCATAAAAATTCACCAAATACGCTGCCAGCTTTAAAAACTAAATTGGCAAGATCAGACTCTCGCAACGCAAAAAGAATGAGAGATTTTTGGCGGGCGGCGAAAAACATAAACGAGATAAGATACAAGAACCCAGATAGGCGTCCGTACGCGGAAGTTCGCCTTTTAGATAGAGTAGTACTCGGTCTTTTAGGCACAGGTGCATCCATGAGTGCGATAGGTGGAAAGTTGGTCGAAATGGTCATAAGGCAAAGAATTCCGTTTAAGAGAGTGGCAACTACAGCAAAAGCAGCTGATGGGCAAAAACAGGAAGTGATAGGGCGTTTCAAAACAACAGTTCAGCATGAAGAAAAAATAAGAGAAATAGAATTGTATATCATCCCCTCACTGAGCCAGGATTTGTATTTAGGAATTGACTTTTGGTCTGCATTTGATCTTTTGCCCTCCACTATGAGCATAGCGGAGTTGACTAGTGATGCTCACTTGTTGTCTGAGGCTCAGCAAGCCAAGTTGCAAGTAGTTATAAATCATTTTCCGTCCTTTGCTGGCTCGGGTTTGGGAAAAACTAGTCTGCTTTCTCATTCGATTGATGTGGGAGAAGCAAAACCCGTAAAACAAAGACATTTTCCGGTTTCGCCAGCGGTAGAAAAGTTGCTTTACGCAGAAGTCGACCGTATGCTCAAGCTTGGGGTTATTGAAGAGTCAGAAAGTCCCTGGTCTTCGCCAGTTGTTTTAGTTCAGAAGCCAGGAAAAGTGCGTCTGTGCCTGGATAGCCGAAAGGTAAATGCCGTGACGAAGAAAGATGCATATCCTTTGCCCCAGATTGATGGGATTCTTAGTCGTCTTCCCAAAGCTAATTTCATTTCCAGCCTGGATCTTAAAGATGCCTATTGGCAAATTCCTTTAGATCCTCAGTCGCGCGACAAAACGGCGTTTACAATTCCTGGAAAGCCATTATACCAATATAAAGTAATGCCTTTCGGGCTTTCGAATGCCTCGCAGACAATGACTAGGTTGATGGATAGAGTCATACCAGCTGAGCTGAGGAATGAAGTTTTTGTATACCTCGACGATTTGCTCATTGTATCCGATAGTTTTGATAGTCATTTAAAAGTTTTAAGCTCTGTGGCGAGTCGCATTCGTTCTGCGGGTTTAACACTGAATGTAGAGAAGAGCAAATTTTGTATGAAAAGTGTCAAATATTTGGGGCACATAGTTGGAAAAGGAGTGGTGCGAACTGATCCGGATAAAATATCAGCAATGACAAATTTTCCATTGCCCAGATCATTAAAAGCCATGAGGAGGTTTCTCGGTATGGTCGGCTGGTACCGGAAATTTATCAGCAATTTCGCATCTGTAGCAGCACCTCTAACGGATCTCTTAAAGCCCAGACAAAAATTTGTAATGACGCCAGAAGGCGAGCGAGCATTTGAAAAATTAAAAGAGATGCTTTGCTCTGCGCCAGTGCTACGCAGCCCAGATTTTAGTCAGCCTTTTTATATTCACTGTGATGCTAGCAATACCGGTGTAGGCGGCGTGTTAGTACAAAAATCTTCTAGTGGCGAGGAGTGTCCAATAGCTTTCGTTTCAAAGAAGCTAAATAAAGCCCAAAAGTCATACACGGTAAGCGAAAAAGAGTGTCTGGCTGCCATTATTTGTGTAAAGAGATTTAGAGCCACGCTCTGACCACGCGTCGCTTAAATGGTTAATGTCGCAGACGGATCTGCATTCTAGGCTTGCTAGGTGGGCATTGAAACTGCAAAGTTTTAGTTTTAGGATCGAGCATCGCAGCGGTAAGCTAAATGTAGTCCCGGATGCTTTATCTCGGGTTAATGAGGAGGAAATGGCAGCTATAGACGCCAGCCATGGTTTGCTCGTTGACTTAGAGTCTGTACAGTTTAAGGATCCCGAATACCTTGAATTGATCGAAAATGTTAAAGCCAACTCTGGCAGACTTCCAGATCTAAAAGAAGCCGATGGTTTTGTATATCGTAAAATGGAGCATACATCTGGGGAGCCGATGCATGACAATTTCTGCTGGAAGTTATGGATCCCTAAGGGCTTGGTGGGCGAAGTTCTCAAAAATGCTCACGACGATCCTTTAGCTTCGATGGAGGAGTTCACAAAACTTTGGAGAGGTTAAGAAGGTATTATTATTGGCCAAGACTAGTGAAGGATGTGAAGGAGTACATTCAAGCGTGTGATATCTGCAAGATGACTAAGCCGCCGAATTGTGCATTGAGACCGCCCATGGGGATGGCTCCAGAATCGGCAAGACCTTTTCAAAAACTTTATATTGATTTTTTAGGCCCGTATCCCCGATCGAGGAGTGGAAACATTGGGATATTTATCATACTAGATCACTATAGCAAACTCGTATTTCTGAAGGCTGTTAAGAAACTCACAGCGGATGTGATAATTAAGTACATGCAGCAGGAGCTCTTTCACACATTCGGCGTTCCAGAAAGCATAGTATCCGATAATGGGTCTCAATTCAAGTCAGAAGCTTTCCAGAGGTTTCTGAGGGAGTACAAAGTATCTCATACTTTTACCGCCTTTCATTCGGCGCAAGCTAATGCGTCAGAGCGGGTTAATCGTTCGGTGATTTCTGCCATACGGTCGTATGTGCGAAGTGACCAAAAGGATTGGGACGAACAATTGAGCAGTATTTGTTGTGCACTTAGGTCAGCTGTTCACTCTAGTTTAGGTACGACCCCATACTATATGGTTTTTGGGCAGCATTTCATCTCGTCCGGTGCTACATACAAGTTATTAAGAGCTCTAAGCTTGCTGGATGATAGAACATTGGCATTTTCCAAAGAGGATTCTCTAGAACTTGTACGCAGCAAATCGTTAGCGGTAATGCAAAACCAGTTTGAGAAGAATGAAAAGAGGTATAATTTGAGGTCAAGAGAAGTATCTTTTAGCGAAGGTCAAGAAGTCTACCGAAGAAACTTTAAGCAAAGCAATTTCGCAGCTGGATACAATGCGAAGTTGGGCCCAGCCTTTGTAAAAGCGAGGATAAGGAAGAAGGTGGGTCAAGTTTGTTACGATCTGGAGGATCTACAAGGACGATATGTGGGTAGGTTCCATGCTAAGGATATTAAGCAGTAGTTTCGCAAGCGCGGGATTTATCATCCTTGGAGTGTCAAACCCCAAGTCTGCTTTTGATGGGGGGGTAATTTCTGTAGCGCTTGCTCTGGAAAAAAAAAAGAAAGGAAAAGATACGCGTATGGCTCCATCTAGGAATGGAATTTTAGGTACTATTAGCGCCATCTAGAGCTCGGGCGTAGGAGGGCTTGGCAGGGGTGAAAAGTCGAAAGGAGAGCAACAGTGGCATGTGTCAACTTTCCCTATAATTCACCATAGATCGCTCCATAGGTTACCGCCAACTTTCCGGCGTGGGATTTGGTCTTTCCTATTTTGGCGGCCGAAGTGTTAAGTTTAAAAGGTGCAACTCGTCTAAAGAAAGTAATCGCGAGTGTAGAAGTTCCAACGCCAAGGGAAAATTTTGGATTCCCGGACGTTTGTGCAGCGGTCTGGGGTGAGTTTTTTAAGGAATAAAGGGGAAATCCTAGCAGTTCCTCAGTGGTTTTTTTGTTAAATCAGGCGAGCGCAGGGGCGAGAATACCAAGGCCCAAGAAGCGAAGGCAAGGCGAATAAAACCGGCAGTCGGCGCAGGCGCAACCAGCATCTCGAGCGCACATCGAACCTAGAGCAACCGTCGAGCCAGCGCAGCCGATTTAAAATTGGAAATTACGGGCATTTAGTTGTGTAAAAGTTGTGTTAAGCGGGCATACGGCCCTAACTTTATCTCTTGCGGGCGGGCCGAGCGGCGCTCGTATGTAAAAGCAATCAAACACCCACACCGAAAACGCACAAAGCAAATCAGGTTAAAACTACCGATGTCTTGAGTTCGACTGTTAAAGGGAGATGTTCGATCGAGCGCAGATTTAGTTACGTTTCTCCTCTAATTCGCGTATGACGGCGGCGCGCGATCTGCTCTAAAAAGAGAATTGGCACCGCGTTTGGGCCAAGTAATGCTGTAATATCACCCGGAAAGTTTGGCCGCGAAAACGACCCAAGAGGGAAAAGTGATGACCTAGCCCGGATAAGTGTCATCCAGAAATTAAGTGATAATTTGATTTTTTAGGTTAATTTATTAGTTAATTAAGTTCTTTTCGGTAATTGTTAATTATGGCAGTGGCAAGGCGAATGTCGATCTAGAAATTCCAAAATTGTGTAAAGAAAAAAGTGCAGGGCGGTGTGATGAGGTGCGGCAGCTAAATTTGGTTTTTTTTTCTGTTCCTTTTTGTTTTGTATTTGAAATCTTAACCCCATAGCTCATCGCATCCCGAGGAAAGCGCTTTCGTCGATGGATTGGATTAATTATCGGTGAGTGAGAAAGCCCAATTTGAATCTCATTTCGTACAAAAAAAAATATATGATCGGGTTCAAAAAAAAATAAAAAGTAAAAGTATAATGTTATAACCTCAAACGACGGTAGAGAAAGAGCAAAGGAAAAAATGAGTGAAATCCAAATCACTCTAAAGTAGAGAAAAAAAAACTCAATTTTGGTTCCGACTCAATCGCACGGGATAATTGTTCAGCAGCTGTAATTTTTTATTCGTCTTTAATTTAATTTCTATTTTACGCGGATTGAATTTCCCCTTCCCATTGGCCTAAATTTTGATTTTTATTAAGAAAAAGAAAGAAATATTACAAGTCGATTTACGCATTTCTCACACTTAATGTTTACACACTCTAAGTTGGATATTACTAAGTTATATGTCGTATTTATACATGTCCATAAGTAAATCTATGATTATGTTTAGTGTTAATAATGTTTTTAGCTGGTAATAAAGTTTTTATAATGTTCTAAGAAAATTTGAGATTGGCCGCAGCTAGCGAAATGCAAATGTAGGGTAGCGCTTAAGAGAAGGGGTCGCTCAGGCTATTGAGCAGGTGGATGGAGCGACCAAAGGAAGGGTGGGCTAGACTGGACCTCCACAACATCTGAGGGGGCAAAAAGGGGAATTCAGCAGCATTAGGGTCATTCTTCTTTTCCAGCAGTAATAGTTACATGTGTGTCTCTATCGTTCCGGTTTGTTGTCGTTGCACGCGATATTAAGGTATCAATATTGATAGGCAAAAGTGAACACAAGCAAGACCACCACAGCCTTAGCCGACGAGCAGCCAGCCGGACAACTATTCCGCGTGCGCTTGTGTTTCACCTTCAACATCTCGCCTGTGATAATTTATAATGAAGCTACCCGTTACATATTTTACTTAAAATCAATTATAAATAATTTTACTTTACATCAGCAATATATTTTGATACTAAATGATACTAAAACGGGAAGAAAGAAAACTTCGGCAAGCCGAAGTTCATATACCCTTGCAGCTATTGCAAGAACTAAACATATTTGAAAACATTAAAATTATGATTTACTTGCGTACATGTATAAAAACATTGAAGCTATGATGATTTGCAGCTCTATTATTAGATAGTTATTTTATATATTTATATTATTTCTATGGGTGCTATATGATATAGACGTCCGATTTTGATAAAATTTTAACCATAATTCTGAAATATTTAAACATTGCTTTATGTCGAAGAACTAAACAAAAAATTAAAAAACAGAAAAGTTATAGTTTTATTCATTTATTTTTCCGATTGTTCCTATGGGAGCTATACGCTATAGTCGTCCGATTTTGATGAAATTTAAACCGTAAATCGAAAATATTTAACCAATAATAATTATCGAAGGACTAAATAAAAAATTAAAAAACTGCAAAGTTATAATTTTTTTTCATTTATTTTTCCGATTGCTCCTATGGGAGCTATATGCTATAGTCGTCCGATTTTGATGAAATTTAAATCGTAAATCGGAAATATTAACCATTACTAAATGTCGAAGAACTAAACAAAAAATTAAAAAACAGCAAAGTTATAATTTTTTTTCAATTATTTTTCCGATTGTTCCTATGGGAGCTATATGCTATAGTTGTCCGATCCGGCTCGTTCCGACTTATATACTACCTGCAATAGAAAGACAACTTTTGGGAAAGTTTTATGCAGATAGCTTTAAAACTGCGTTGCAAACTTCTGACTGAAATTATAATACCCTCTGCAAGGGTATAAAAATTATAGCTTTGATGTTTTTTAATTTTTTGTTTAGTTCTTCGACATATAGCAATGTTTAAATATTTCAGAATTATGGTTTAAATTTTATCAAAATCGGACGTCTATATCATATAGCTCCCATAGAAATAATATAAATATATAAAATAACTATCAAATAATTGAGCTGCAAATCATCATAGTATCAATTTTTAAACATATACGCAAGAAAATCATAATTTTAATGTTTTCAAAAATGTTTAATTCTTGCAATAGCTGCAAGGGTATATGAACTTCGGCTTGCCGAAGTTTGCCTTCTTTCTTGTTTGTTCTGAATTAAATTAAAAAAAAATACAAAATTTTGAAAATTATATGAAGTTACAAAATAATAAATATAAACATTACAAAGAGATCATGCATTTAAATTTTGTTCATATCTTGTTTGGTTTACCTTTTATAGGCTGTTGAATTTTTTTTGGCTGCTGGTTGAAATAAGCTGTGAGCCACTGTACTTGAGCGGGTGGACGCTTTTACTTTTCCATACTGACGCTGATGGAGGAAAACTGCTGTAGCTCCCAAGCCGGAAATATTTGTCTCATACATTACGGTCCACATTGTTTATCGATCAGGATAAAAATATGAGCAGGTGTAGATCTCATGGACGGATAAGAGGGGTAAGTTTATAAAAAGACATCTATACTCAGTAGGTCAAGAAAATACATAATTTTTAAAGGACAACCCTGACAATAGATGATAGAGGCCCGCTACAATCTATTGGCACACGAGCAAGTGTGTTGGGGAGGGTATGTGGCCGAAGCACAGTCCGATCGTATTACGATCAAGCGACAATTGCTTGGTGGGTAGTGTGGACTGATGACTGACTGAATTTTAAATTCATTGACTTTTAGCAGGCACGCTTAGCATTAGTTTTTGTTATGTTAAGGAAGGAAAAAGCTAGTAAGAATCACACCCAAATCGGACGCTTTTCCCTCGGCCCGAGTGCTTTCAGGACTAGGGCACTGATATGCCCACGTAACAACATTCAGAGAACAAGTCGAACAAAGATCCTTACAATCATGTCACGCAGTCTTTTAGCATAATAGTAATGCGTCTAGCTGTCAGCTCCCTCTTATCGATACGTTGGTTTTCACAGGCGAGTAACTTAGCTGGCTGACTTTCCGAGACCTTTTCACAGTGATATACTGTTTAAGCTGTTTCTTTTAAATGCCAAAAATAAAGGCGAGGCTCTGCTTAGCTTAGGATAACATAATTGAACATTTCAAAATTAAACTGATGCAAGTCAATAGCAAACTGAAAATATATGTAATCTATTGCACAAGAACCAGCAGCTGCCTTGAAAAAATCTTTAAAACAGCATCCAAGTTTGTTTAACATCCTTCGAAATTTCCGGCATTAAAATTGGGACCCTATCCTAGTTTACATGTGTTCCACAAAACGTTCTAAGCTTGCGCTCTCATTATGGGAGCAATCCCTACACACGAAAACGGAAATTCCTACTTAGTTCGAGCTTAGTTCATAGAGGCGGTGAACAAATTGTTTTGCAACCGGCCACCAACTTGGCAATTGCACAAGCCCCCGTAACTGTTTCACATGCCATAGTCGGCACCACTCGTTGTTTCATCCGGGATTCCGATTCTATCCAATCCACCAAGGTCCGTAGTCGTCTCATTCCAAAATCGAATTTCGTCCTTCTCCGCTCAATTCTGGTTATTCTTATTATTGGGTTCCAAAGCCGTTTCCTAAGAAATTCATCCTCTATGGAAATGCCTCCGTTTTCATAAGACCGAGAAACGGCTCCTTTGTCGTAGGCGTTTGTATTCCTTCAATGGTCTTCATCGAAACCAAGTCGATAGTCGAAAGACCAAGTCGTAGTCGAAAGAAAAGGGGGCTTGGGAGGCTAGCGCTTCCCCAGGCAGCAAGTTCAGAGATATAAGGAATTATTTAAAAGTTTAGATAACCATTTCACCAATAACCCATAGCATTTAAATAAAATAAAAGCAGGAAAAAGTACTCCTAAAAGAGTTTAATATTTAAAATCAACTCAAAACATTAACTAATTGCCAATAAACTGCGAAGTACTTGTATTTTGTTATTTTTGGACAATTTGTTTGTATTTTTGGATGTTTAAAACTGTACTTTGCGAGCGCCGCTTTTTGCCAAAAGCGCTAGTAAAAAAGCTCACTCTAGCCGCAACATTTTGGTGATCTCGACCAGATTCGCAATTCGGCTATTGCATTAACAATCGATTTCCGAACTGTTTCGAATATACGCATACACAAATACCGGTTTCACTGCAGCGATTCTTATGTAAGCGCGGTTCAAAATTGAATTTGGGTTGAGTGCCAAAAGAACATAACTTTGTCGGAAAGTTAAAGACCGATACAAAACAGGGGGGTCCTTTAATAAGCGCAAGGTGAACTTCAAGCCGGCCTACATATAATATAAAAATATGTGGCAGTTTGTTTTTATATTTTTGTTGATTTAAGTTTGATTGTGAATTAGTGAATATATGTAATCTTAAATTCTCTAAAGCACAGGATCCAGAGCGTCAAGATCTTATCGCCGGATAAAAGGGGTAAGTATCAGAACACAAGTTTCATTCATATTTATATATATACGTGCAGCAGAGCTAATCAAAATAATAATATTCTACTTAAAATCAATTAAAATCAGATCAGTAATATTTTTTGATAGTTTTTATGATACTAAAATAAAAACGAATAAATCAATATAATTTCATACATTTTTAACGATTATTATGTTTCCTTTAATATCTTTTCTATTCAAAATTTTTTCATAAATTTGCAATTTTAAATTAAGTAAAATGAATAATTCTTTCAGGACAAGTGCACTGATTCGCCCACGAAACAGAATTGGCGCAATACGAAGGAATCTTTGAATTTTTAGAAGTTTAGCAGTTTTTACATATGTAGTTTTGTTTCACGTATTCAATGTCACGGTTTCAAAATCGAGGTACCGGAAGTAGGTCATATCCGTAAACAATAAATGGCATAGATTTCAGTTATAAGGGCAAAGAGCAATGATAGTACCACTAACCATTCAACATATAGACTGGTCATTTCATACGACGCATTTGGACACAAAAAAACGGACCGCGGAAGGTCCACCGTGCTCAATTAAAAAAAACTGTGAGTCATTAAAAAATAAATCAACCAAAGATCACTAAACATAACATTTAAAACAAGTATCCTAAAATCCCGCTCCCCTTAAAAGTAATCGTCGGTAGGGTATGCAGGCACCAACCGCTCGCAAAACATCGACAAGAAATGATTTAGTATGAAGTTTTCTTTACCACTGAAGAGCAGTAGGTGTTTCAAGTGACACGACTGCGATATGCCCTGTTCCCATCTCAGTGGACTAATTTCTATTAATACGAATACATACATATATGTAAAACATTTTACTGCTACCACTGATTTGAATTTGTAAACAAAAATAAAATGTATGCTGAAATATTAAATAAATATATTATAACATATAATATTCATATGTTTATCATAACCCAATAGTAAATACGCCCATATTCTTAGGGTACCAAGTTTGAAAAGTGGCAAAAGACAAAATATTCTTGATGCGCCAAAATGAAATAAACGCACACATGCTCCCGTGTATGAGAATGCATGATCACGCATACATACAAAGTCGAATTCAAGCGCAGGGCAGCCTTCTTCAAAAAGCGCCTCTCTGCGACTGAACGACTGAACTCGTGCAATGAGTGCGCGAGCATAAAAATGAGAATAAGAATGAGAGAGCAAAAAACCCGAACGCACACGAAGTGCATGGACCTGCTGCTGTGAGCACGGTGGACCTTCCGCGGTCCGTTTTTTTGTGTCCAAATGCGTCGTATGAAATGACCAGTCTATGTATATGTTGTATGGTTAGTGATAGTACGCATTTTGAACTAAATTTTTCATACTTCCTAAAAAAGTTAATGTCCCCAACTTCTGCGACAGTCAGAATTGAGAGGCCACTTAATCTAAACGTTGTCTCAAAATTGCTGCGCGACTTTAATACTCTTTTTAAAGTACCTAGAAAATCTGTAGTAATGGATAAAATGAATACGCTTTAGTCAAAAAATGTAATGGTAATTTTATAAAACTACAAAATCACGCGCATACAACTTTTAAACTAACATAAATCGAATTTAGCTGTACTTTCTGCCTGATGCTGCCGACGTTTCCGGGCACAAGTAACCGGCTCGTTTGTGAGGCTCGGGTTCAGAAAAAGCAGGAACGCAGACGCTTTGAATTCGCGTCCAGAAAGGATTTACCTCGATCTAATGAGTTGCGTTTATATTATGCGTTTGTCAATCCACGACGAAAGGGGGCTTGTGGAATTGACAAGAAACCATACAGCTTATGCTGCTGGATGAGTAAGGCTATGCTCGATCTTCTTTTGAGGCTCGGCTGGTATAGAATCCGCAACTACTTGAGCGGGTGGAGGATTTTACTTCTCCAGACTGACGCTGCCGACTCCAGACCACGCACAGAACCAGGGGCGTTTGAGAGGCTCCGTTTCTGATAGAGGAAATATACATTATGGTCCACTTTGTTTATCGGTCAGCAGATGTAGATCTCATGGACGGATAAGAGGGGTAAGTTTATCCGAACACATGTGATGAGAGGGTATGTAGCCGAAGCACAAGCCGATCGTATTGCGATCAAGCGACAGCTAAGCTTGCTGGGTAGTGTGGACTAATGGCTGACTGAATTTTACATTCATTGACTTTTAGCAGGCACGTTTAATATTTATTCTTGTTATGTTAGGGAGGGAATAAGCTACTAAGAATCACACCCAAATCCGGCGAGTTCATGCGGGGCAACCAGGTGCCTACACCTCGGACTAGGGCACTGATACGCCCTGATAACATTCATAAATATCCGTCCGTGCGCCAGTGCGACCATATATACTGATTAGTTCCCCACTATTTAATCACTTAATTTTTATTTGCGTCCTTTCTACAATATTTATGTAAGGAAATATTTCGCATTATTAATATATGCTTCATCCACACACTTCAGTGTGGCCGTAAATTCTTACGAATTTCCTTTGGTTCCAAAATTCCAAATTTATCCATAAATTCCATACATATATCCGTGCGAGTTCCATGTGGTTCTTAAACTTCAAAGATTATTAATTTTCAGAGATTGAGACGGGAATTCAATTCTTATATTTTAAATCCAATCATAAATAAATTTATATCCGCAATGACAAGCGCCGATTTAAAAAAGTTTATTTCAATTCCAACCGTCTAAACCATTTCATGGACAGCGTCAACAATTCTGCTGGGGCTACTCCAACTTTATGTACCTGTAAGGCACGCTCCGACCATATCATATCATTGTGGGATAAGGCGGAGGAAACATATGTATATACATGATCCGAATGTATTGTGACTGCGGGCGAAGATGCCGCAAACACGTTATCTATCCTATATTTAAAATACGATTAAACATATTCTTTTTACTGAAAGCTTGCCGCTCAGCTCAGAGAACAAATCGAACAAAGATCTTCCCAATCATGTCACGCAGTCTTTTAGCATAATAGTAATGCGTCTAACTGTCAGCTCCCTCCTATCGATACGTTGGTTTTCACAGGCGAGTAAAGTAGCTGCCTGACTTTCCGAGACCTTTTCACCGTGATATACTGTTTAAGCTGTTTCTTTTAAATGCCAAAACTAAAGGCGAGGGTCTGCTTAGCTTAGGATAACATAATTGAACATTTCAAAATTAAACTGATGCAAGTCAATAGCAAACTGAAAATATTTGTAATCTGTTGCACAAGAACCAGCAGCTGCCTTGAAAAAATCTATAAAACAGCATCCAAGTTTATTTAACATCGTTCGAAATTTCCGGCATTAAAATTGGGACCCTATCCTAGTTTACATGTGTTCCAGAAAACTTTCTAAGCTTCCGCTCTCATTATGGGAGCAATCCCTACACACGAAAACGGAAACTCCTACTTAGTTTGAGCTTAGTTCATAGAGGCGGTGAACAAATTGTTTTGCAACCGGCCACCAACTTGGCAATTGCCCAAACTCCCGTAACTGTTTCACATGCCGTAGTCGGCACCACTCGTTGTTTCATCCAAGCATCACTTCATTCCGGGATTCCGATTCTATCCAATCCACCAAGGTCCGTAGTCCTCTCATTCCAAAATCGAATTTCGTCCTTCTCCGCTCAATTCTGGTTATTCTTATTATTGGGTTCCAAAGCCGTTTCCTAAGAAATTCATCCTCTATGGAAATGCCTCCGTTTTCATAAGACCGAGAAACGGCTCCTTTGTCGTAGGCGTTTGTATTCCTTCAATGGTCTTCATCGAAACCAAGTCGATAGTCGAAAGACCAAGTCGTAGTCGAAAGAAAAGGGGGCTTGGGAGGCTAGCGCTTCCCCAGGCAGCAAGTTCAGAGATATAAGGAATTATTTAAAAGTTTAGATAACCATTTAACCAATAACCCATAGCATTTAAATAAAATAAAAGCAGGAAAAAGTACTCCTAAAAGAGTTTAATATTTAAAATCAACTCAAAACATTAACTAATTGCCAATAAACTGCGAAGTACTTGTATTTTGTTATTTTTGGACAATTTGTTTGTATTTTTGGATGTTTAAAACTGTACTTTGCGAGCGCCGCTTTTTGCAAAAAGTGCTAGTAAAAATGCTCACTCTAGCCGCAACATTTTGGTGATCTCGTACAGATTCGCAATTCGGCTATTGCATTAACAATTGATTTCCGAACTGTTTCGAATATACGCATACACAAAAACCGGTTTCACTGCAGCGATTCTTATGTAAGCGCGGTTCAAAATTGAATTTGGGTTGAGTGCCAAAAGAACATAACTTTGTCGGAAAGTTAAAGACCGATACTAAACAGGGGGTCCTTTAATAAGCGCAAGGTGAACTTCAAGCCGGCCTACATATAATATAAAAATATGTGGCAGTTTGTTTTTATATTTTTGTTGATTTAAGTTTGATTGTGAATTAGTGAATATATGTAATCTTAAATTCTCTAAAGCACAGGATCCAGAGCGTCAAGATCTTATCGCCGGATAAAAGGGGTAAGTATCAGAACACTAGTTTCATTCATATTTATATATATACGTGCAGCAGAGCTAATCAAAATAATAATATTCTACTTAAAATCAATTAAAATCAGATCAGTAATATTTTTTGATAGTTTTTATGATACTAAAATAAAAACGAATAAATCAATATAATTTCATACATTTTTAACGATTATATTTGTTTCCTTTAATATCTTTTCTATTCAAAATTTTTTCATAAATTTGCAATTTTAAATTAAGTAAAATGAATAATTCTTTCAGGACAAGTGCACTGATTCGCCCACGAAACAGAATTGGCGCAATACGAAGGAATCTTTGAATTTTTAGAAGTTTAGCAGTTTTTACATATGTAGTTTTGTTTCACGTATTCAATGTCACGGTTTCAAAATCGAGGTACCGGAAGTAGGTCATATCCGTAAACAATAAATGGCATAGATTTCAGTTATAAGGGCAAAGAGCAATGATAGTACCACTAACCATACAACATATAGACTGGTCATTTCATACGACGCATTTGGACACAAAAAAACGGACCGCGGAAGGTCCACCGTGCTCAATTAAAAAAAACTGTGAGTCATTAAAAAATAAATCAACCAAAGTTCACTAAACATAACATTTAAAACAAGTATCCTAAAATCCCGCTCCCCTTAAAAGTAATCGTCGGTAGGGTATGCAGGCACCAACCGCTCGCAAAACATCGACAAGAACTGATTTAGTATGAAGTTTTCTTTACCACTGAAGAGCAGTCGGTGTTTCAAGTGACACGACTGCGATATGCCCTGTTCCCATCTCAGTGGACTAATTTCTATTAATACGAATACATACATATATGTAAAACATTTTACTGCTACCACTGATTTGAATTTGTAAACAAAAATAAAATGTATGCTGAAATATTAAATAAATATATTATAACATATAATATTCATATATTTATCATAACCCAATAGTAAATACGCCCATATTCTTAGGGTACCAAGTTTGAAAAGTGGCAAAAGACAAAATATTCTTGATGCGCCAAAATGAAATAAACGCACACATGCTCCCGTGTATGAGAATGCATGATCACGCATACATACAAAGTCGAATTCAAGCGCAGGGCAGCCTTCTTCAAAAAGCGCCTCTCTGCGACTGAACGACTGAACTCGTGCAATGAGTGCGCGAGCATAAAAATGAGAATAAGAATGAGAGAGCAAAAAACCCGAACGCACACGAAGTGCATGGACCTGCTGCTGTGAGCACGGTGGACCTTCCGCGGTCCGTTTTTTGTGTCCAAATGCGTCGTATGAAATGACCAGTCTATATGTTGTATGGTTAGTGATAGTACGCATTTTGAACTAAATTTTTCATACTTCCTAAAAAAGTTAATGTCCCCAACTTCTGCGACAGTCAGAATTGAGAGGCCACTTAATCTAAACGTTGTCTCAAAATTGCTGCGCGACTTTAATACTCTTTTTAAAGTACCTAGAAAATCTGTAGTAATGGATAAAATGAATACGCTTTAATCAAAAAATGTAATGGTAATTTTATAAAACTACAAAATCACGCGCATACAACTTTTAAACTAACGTAAATCGAATTTAGCTGTACTTTCTGCCTGATGCTGCCGACGTTTCCGGGCACAAGTAACCGGCTCGTTTGTGAGGCTCGGGTTCAGAAAAAGCAGGAACGCAGACGCTTTGAATTCGCGTCCAGAAAGGATTTACCTCGATCTAATGAGTTGCGTTTATATTATGCGTTTGTCAATCCACGACGAAAGGGGGCTTGTGGAATTGACAAGAAACCATACAGCTTATGCTGCTGGATGAGTTAGGCTATGTTCGATCTTCTTTTGAGGCTCGGCTGGTATAGAATCCGCAACTACTTGAGCGGGTGGAGGATTTTACTTCTCCAGACTGACGCTGCCGACTCCAGACCACGCACAGAACCAGGGGCGTTTGAGAGGCTCCGTTTCTGATAGAGGAAACATACATTATGGTCCACTTTGTTTATCGGTCAGCAGATGTAGATCTCATGGACGGATAAGAGGGGTAAGTTTATCCGAACACATGTGATGAGAGGGTATGTAGCCGAAGCACAAGCCGATCGTATTGCGATCAAGCGACAGCTAAGCTTGCTGGGTAGTGTGGACTGATGGCTGACTGAATTTTACATTCATTGACTTTTAGCAGGCACGTTTAATATTTATTCTTGTTATGTTAGGGAGGGAATAAGCTACTAAGAATCACACCCAAATCCGGCGAGTTCATGCGGGGCAACCAGGTGCCTACACCTCGGACTAGGGCACTGATACGCCCTGATAACATTCATAAATATCCGTCCGTGCGCCAGTGCGACCATATATACTGATTAGTTCCCCACTATTTAATCACTTAATTTTTATTTGCGTCCTTTCTACAATATTTATGTAAGGAAATATTCCGAATTATTAAATTAAGCTTTATCCACACATTTCAGTGTGGCCGTATATTCTTACGAATTTCCTTTGGTTCCAAAATTCAAATTTATCCATAAATTCCGTATATCCGTGCGAGTTCCATAAACTTCAAAGATTATTAATTTTCAGAGATTGAGACGGGAATCCAATTCTTATATTTTAAATCCAATCATAAATAAATTTATATCCGCAATGGCAACAATTCTGCTGGGGCTACTCCAACTTCATGTACCTGCAAGGTTCGCACCGACCATATCATATCATTGTGGGATAAGGCGGAGGAAACATATGTATATACATGATCCGAATGTATTGTGGCTGCGGTCGAAGATGCCGCAAACACCTTATCTATCCCATATTCAAAATACGATCAAACATATTCTGTTTACTGAAAGCTTGCCGGTCAGCTCAGAGAACAAGTCGAACAAAGATCCTCACAATCATGTCACGCAGTCATTTAGCATAATAGTAATGCGTCTAGCTGTCAGCTCCCTCCTATCGATACGTTGGTTTTCATAGGCGAGTAACTTAGCTGGCTGACTTTCCGAGACCTTTTCACCGTGATATACTGTTTAAGCTGTTTCTTTTAAATGCCAAAACTAAAGGCGAGGTTCTGCTTAGCTTGGGATAACATAATTGAACATTTCGAAATTAAACTGATGCAAGTCAATAGCAAACTGAAAATATTTGTAATCCATTGCACAAGAACCAGCACCAGCCTTAAAAAATCTTTAAAACAGCATCCAAATTTGTTTAACATCCTTCGGAATTTCCGGCATTAAAGTTCGGCAATACATGTTTTCCATAAAACTTCTAAAGCTCGCGCTCTCATTATGGGAGCAATTCCGAAAAAGTAAATGCCTACTTGGATCGAGCTTAATTCATAGAGGCGGTGCACAAAGTGTTTTGAAACCAAATTGGCAATTGCACAAGCTCCGTAACTGTTTCACATACCGTAGGCGGTACCACTTCTTGTTTCATCCAATCATATCTTCATCCAGGACTCCGACTCTAGTCAATCCTTTAAGGTCCGTAATCCTCTCATTGCAAAATAGAATTTCGTACTATTTCGCGCGATTCCGGTTATTCTTATTATTGGGGACCAAAGCCGAGTTTCCTAAAAGATCCATTCTCTATGAAAATGCCTCCGTTGCTTAGTGCCGAGAAAAGGCTCCTTTGTCGTGGGCGTTTGTATTCCTCCAATGGTCTCCATTTGGTGTTCCTACGCTTTCCCACACCAACTCTCCCCCAAGTCTCCGCTCCGCTCTGGAGCGCTAAATAAGTTAAAGCAGGTCCCATTTTCAAGTGTTCTAATAATTTCTTCAGTTTCTTAATATTCATAACATTGATATCATGCATCTCTCGGAAACCGGTTACCGGTCACCGGTTACATTTTTTACGGAATTAACCACTCTGACGGCACCGGCATCTTAATAAAGCAGAGTATCAGCCATCATCCTTTGGAACGGTTTGCTACTAATTACCTACAGGCCACCTCCTTGCGAATAACTAGCGGGCCACTCGCAAAATCGGCCGTATATTGTCCCCATGCTTTAATATAATTCTCCAGGTAACATCAATACTGGGGCTCTCGTCTCGCTAACCAAGGTCGTCAATTATACCTTAGCTATCACCACTCCAGCCTATAAGCTAGAGTTTGTTTCACCGGGTAGACCCACTTACTGGTCCACAGATCAAAAATAAATACACAGATTTTATTGATTTTGCTGTAGCGAGACAAGATCCGCAAAGTCTAATACGCGCTAAAACACTAGCAGATCTGTCATCTGAACATTTATATGTTCTTTTAAGTGTTATCGACCAGCCACAGTTTCTAAATCGAGACCAATTTCTTACATTCAACAACACAAACTGGCTGAAGTACAGAAGATATGTAAGCTCCCATATTGAGCTCGAACCAAAAATATTCTTCGAGCCTGATTTTAAAAACTCACTCAAAGAATTCACAGAAGTTATGGCTTCCGCTTCCAAACACTATACGCCGGTGCACATGACTAATACCATCACAAGAAACACACGCACACATATTATGTTGCTCCTACTGAAAAAGCAATGGTCGGAAAAGAATAACGACACAGACCTTCAAGCCTAAGAATTTAAGATGGACGTAGGAGAAGGACGCTAGGGTAAAAAATAACAAACATATATATAAAATTGCAGAAAAATTATTTCAACTTCATTAATAAAATGATTCTCGTAAAGTTTGTGATTGAAGCAATGCAGAAACTTACTAACTACGAAAATAACCGCAATAGTATTGACATACTTGTTCATAAACTCAAGAAATTTATTGAATACATTGAAGACATAGAAATGGGCATGCAACTTTCACGACTTGGACTCTTAAACTCAATTACGACAATCTAGAAAGCATTGACAGCTAAAATACACTTTTAATCAAACCATCAACTTGGATTGACCACAAAAATAACAAATTACTACTTATTTCACATATCCCTATTAACCACAAAGTCATTAACACAATTCAAATAATTCCTTATTCCGACTATCATAGGAATCAGTTAGAGTATTCAGAACAACAATCATATTTTGAAGATGAAAACAAAATTTATAATCAAGACAATAAAGAAGTTAATAATGAATGCATTAAAAGTATAAGTATGCAAAGATCTCAACTTGTAATTTTATACCAACTCTCTCAAAAGAAATTACTCAATACGTTGAACCAAATAAGAAAACAGAATCGCACAAAATTTGGCGATAAATGGAAGCAAAATTATTAGAATAAAACAATGTAAAGTTAAAATTGGAAATGTTATTTTAAGCAAAAATTCGTTAAGTCCTGAATTTGATTTAATACCATTATATTCACCGATTCTTGTAACTAAGACAAAGATAGTAGAACATAATGAAGTTTTAAAACTAATTTATTCATCTGATAATACCACCATTTACGTAATTATAATAATTGTAGTTATTGTTCTTATTATTTTTCTTGTCCTATCAACAATTTTGTCACTAAATCCACTTACCTTTTTATATACAAAATTAAGAAAACAAGCAAAAAATAATCAAGAACCACAACAAGAAATAGAACGGGAACAAAACCAGTTGCCTGCATGGTACGCTAATATGCCAGCCCAACCATAGGCAAAACTTTTTAAGGTAAGGAAAGTGACATATTCACATATTCAGTTATGTACCCAAAAAAAGAATAGAATATTCAGTGTAGGCGATCCAACGCACTCTTACTCTCAATCCCATATCGGGCGATCTCCCATACGGGCGATCTCGCTCCCAAACTTATGTACAATCAATATCACAAGCGGGCGAACTCGCTCCTAAACTTATGTAAACAAGTACGATTTTTGTCACAAGAAATCAGATCAATCGAATAAAGGCGTAAAACTTTGTCTTTGTTAATTTCTTCTCCTTAGCGTTGTCCTTAGTCAATTGACGGGGCATTAGTTGGACTCAATTAATAAATAATAATGTAGACGAAATAATAATAGCCGATATATAATATTATGTCTCTTTATTTTTATTCTTTATGTTGTTCACGCACAGTTCTCCGCTCACAGTTCTGTTTCACACTGAATATGCTGATCGCAGGCAGCTTTTCGTTTTCTCTCCCAACTATCTCTCGTTGAGAGAGCGCACATTGACTTAGAAAGATACCCAATGATAACCAACTCGTATGATATGTTAAAGAGAGTTAACTGTATTATTCTATAGTATCTTTAACAAAAACAAGAACACAGAACTCGGTTCGTTGCTGAGGCTCGGGTTCAGACCCCAGACCGGGAAGGATTTACCTCGATCTAAAGAGTTGCGGTTATTCTTAGCGTTTGTTAAACCACGACGGAACGGGGGTTGGGGAATTGACAGGAAACCATACAGCTTATGCTGCCGAATGAGTTAAGCTATGCTCGATCTTCCAGTGCGGCTCTGCTGGTATGGAATCTGCAACTACTTGAGCGGGTGGACAATTTTACTTACCCAGACTGACGCTGCCGACTCCAGACCACGCACACAACCAGGGGCGTTTGAGAGGCTCCGTTTGGGATGGAGGAAAACTGTTGTAGCTTCCAGGTCTTTGTTTATCGGTCAGTATAAAAACATCAACAGGTGTAGATCTCATGGACGGATAAAAGGGGTAAGTTTATCAGAACACATGTATACACAGTAGGTCAAGAAATTGACATAATTTTTGACGGACAACCTTGACAATAGGAGATCATATTACATGGCCCGCGACGATCCGTTGGCACACAAGCAAGTGTGATGGGGAGGGTACGTGGCCGAAGCAAAGTCCGATCGTGTTACGATCAAGCGACAGCTAAGCTTGCTGGGTTGTGTGGACTGATGGCTGACTGAATTTTACATTCATTGTTATTCTTGTTATGTCAAGGAGAGAAGAAGCTACCAAGAACCACACCCAAATCCGGCGAGTTTATGCGGAGCAACCAGGTGCCTGACCATCGGACGCTTTTACCTCGGCCCAAGTACTTTCAGGACTAGGGCAGTGAAATTCCCAAGTCCGTGTGTCAGTGCGCCATACATACTGTTTAGTTTCTCATTTAATTACTTAATTATTATTTGCGTCCGTTCTCCAATATTTATGTAAGGAAATACACCGAATTATTAAATTAAGCTTTATCCACACATTTGGCTGTATATTCTTACGAATTTCCTTTGTTTCCTAGATTGCAAATTTTTCCATGAATTCCGTATATCCTTGCGAATTCCATGTGGTTCTTAAACTTCAAAGATTAATATTTTCAGAAATTGAGAAGGGAATCAAATTTTTATATTTTAAATCCAATCATAAATAAATGTATATCCGCAATGGCAAGCTCCACTTTAAACAAGTTTATTTCTATTTCCAACCATCTGAGCCATTTTGAGGACAGCGTCAACAATTCTGCTGCGGCTACTACAACTTTATGTACCTGCAAGGTACTCCGCTATCATATCGTACCATTGTGGAAAAAGGCGAATATACATGATCCGAATGTATTGTGGCTGCGGGCGAAGATGCCGCAAACACGGTATCTATCGAACAGGGCTGCCTCCCAATCATCTCACGCAGTCTTTTAGCATAATTGTAATGCTTCCTTTGTCGTAGGCGTTTGTATTCCTCCAATGGTCTCCATTCGGTGTTCCTACGCTTTCCCACTCCAACTCTCCCCCAAGTCTCCGCTCCGCTCTGGAGCGCTAAATAAGTTAAAGCAGGTCCCATTTTCAAGTGTTCTAATAATTTCTTCAGTTTCTTAATATTCATAACATTGATATCATGCATCTCTCGGAAAGCGGTTACCGGTCACCGGCTACATTTTTTACGGAATTAACCACTCTGACGGCACCGGCATCTTAATAAAGCAGAGTATCAGCCATCATCCTTTGGAACGGTTTGCAACTAATTACCTACAGGCCACCTCCTTGCGAATAACTAGCGGGCGACTCGCAAAATCGGCCGTATATTGTCCCCATGCTTTAATATAATTCTCCAGGTAACATCAATACTGGGGCTCTCGTCTCGCTAACCAAGGTCGTCAATTATACCTTAGCTATCACCACTCCAGCCTATAAGCTAGAGTTTGTTTCACCGGGTAGACCCACTTACTGGTCCACAGATCAAAAATAAATACACAGATTTTATTGATTTTGCTGTAGCGAGACAAGATCCGCAAAGTCTAATACGCGCTAAAATACTAGCAGATCTGTCATCTAAACATTCACATGTTCTTTTAAGTGTTATCGACCAGCCACAGCTTCTAAATCGAGACCAATTTCTTACATTAAACAACACAAACTGGCTGAAGTACAGAAGATATGTAAGCTCCCATATTAACCTCGAACCAAAAATATTCTTCGAGCCTGATTTTAAAAACTCACTCAAAGAATTCACAGAAGTTATGGCTTCCGCTTCCAAACACTCTACGCCGGAGCACATGACTAATACCACCACAAGAAACACACGCCCAAATATACATATTATGTTGCTCCTACTGAAAAAGCAATGGTCGGAAAAGAATAACGACACAGACCTTCAAGCATAAGAATTTTAGATGGACGTAAGAGAAGGACGCTAGGGTAGAAAAAAACAAACATATATTATTATTATTAATATCGGGGTGCTCAGTGTACCTCGACCTGTAAGATCTATTGTACCCCCATTCAGAGCCTACAGATTAGATATCAACCCACTTACTCGAATAAAGTCGAGGAGTTTTAATGGGTTGATTTTTCCTAGGAGCTCAGTTGTAAGAGTTCTGGTTCCTAAGATTTTACATCTTATACTTGCTAACGCCGGACAGTCTGCGATGATGTGTTTAGAGGTTTCGTCCTCTATGTCGCAGAATCTGCAAGTTCTACTGCTGGTTATTCCCATCTTACCTAGGTGACTTTTCAGTCCGCAGTGCCCGGTTAGTAATCCGGTAACGATTCTAAGTGAATTTTTCCCTAGTTGAATAAGTTCCTTGAACCTCTTCTTGTTATAGTTATTTATTTGAGTTTTGGCTTGCCTTAGGCCTGGTGTATTTCTCCAGTGTTCTTGTCTCATAGCGCCTTCCTCTTTCGTGAGGTATTCTTTTATAGTGTGCCTCCCTATGTCACAGTAGGGCTCTGGTCCTATCAGGGGCTGTTCGGCTCATAGTTTTGCCATTTTATCGGCAAGTTCATTTCCGGATATATCCTTATGTCCCGGAATCCATCTGAGGGCCTGCCTGTTTCGTCTGCCCAGTATATTTAGCTTACTCTTCACCTCTAGGACTAGCTTCGAGGTGATTTTGTTACTATGTAAAGCAGTAATTGCTGCTCGGCTGTCCGAAAGGATCGATATGTCCTTTTCCTTGTATCCACGCTGTATGTTGAGCTCTGCACAACGTCCAATGGCACATACCTCAGCCTGGAATATGCTGGTGTATTGGCCAAGGAATTCGTGGTATTGTATGCGAGGCCCTACCACTCCAAGGCCCGTGCCTTGTTGTGTCAGGGATCCATCTGTGTACCATGCAATGGTGTGTTTAGCCATCGGGTGCACTTCAGACAATGTGGTCCAATCTTTCTTATTGCCTAGGTGTGCTGTGAAGTTCTGCTCGAAGATTAGTTCGGCTGTCATTTCATCCCTAGGGTGGAGTATTAGGGGCACCTCACCTAACAGATTTGTCGCATCCCTGTTATTTAGAATGCAACCACTACATGTGCCCTCAGTGCTTATTCTCAGGAGTGCAGCTTTGCGTTGGATTTCTATCACACAGTGGAGTGGTGTTAGCTCCATCAGAATTTCTAAGGCAGTTGTAGGACAGGTCCTCATTGCCCCTGTCATGCATACACAGGCAAGTCTTTGTAGCTTTCCTAGCTGGTTTTGCATGCTGGTGAGCTTAGCTCGTTTGCCCCATGCAAGTGCTCCGTAAGTGAGAATTGGTCTCACGATCATTAAGTATAGCCATCGTATTATCTGAGGCCTGGTTCCCCAGGATTTCCCAGCAATTTTCCGACAGGTATAGAGTGCTCTGTAACATTTTTCCAATGTCTTTTGGACATGGGAAGCGAAGTTCAGCTTACTATTCAAGGTGATTCCTAGATATTTAACCTCTCGGCTAGTTTCTATAGGAGTTCCTAGCAGTGAGATTTGTCTCATTCTCTGTAGTTTGAACTTCCTT
The DNA here is from genome assembly GCF_018152505.1 of Drosophila elegans. Taxonomy (NCBI): domain Eukaryota; kingdom Metazoa; phylum Arthropoda; class Insecta; order Diptera; family Drosophilidae; genus Drosophila; species Drosophila elegans. Next base: position 198,651 of record NW_024545670.1, on the reverse strand, counting down.
GTGAAAGGAACGATGACTGTCTTAGCAGGATTTAAGTTGAGTCCAACCTCCCTGCACCAGTCCAGCGTTGTCCTTAGTCCGAGTTGGACGATGTCGCAGAGTGTCGCTTCAAATTTGCCTCTGGCGATTATCACGATGTCATCGGCGTATCCCTGACATTGGATTCCTTTTCCAGCAAGTTTGCTGAGAAGGTCATCTACTAGCAGACTCCATAGCAAAGGGGACAGTACTCCTCCTTGCGGACAGCCTTTGCTGGTTGCAATTGTTACTCTATCCGAACCCAGTGTACATGTTGCTTGCCTGGATTCAAGTAGGTTTCCAATCCAAGTAATGTCTATGATCCTTTTGGACAGGGCAGCTCGAACTGCATCATGTGATGTGTTGTCGAAGGCTCCCTCTATGTCTAGAAAGGCACAGATAGCTATTTCTTTGCTGTCAATTGCCCCTTCTAGGGTGCGACATAGTTGATAAAGTGCAGTGTCTGTTGAACGGCCTGCTCTGTATGCATGCTGTGTGTTTCGAGCGGACAGTCTCTGAGAGCTGTTCTTCTGATATTGTAGTCTACCAGTTTTTCCAGCGTTTTAAGACAAAACGAAGTTAAGCTGATAGGCCTGAAGGACTTTGGGCTGGTGATGTCTTTCTTCCCGATCTTGGGGATGAAGACCACCCTAGCGCTGCACCATGCACTTGGGATGTACCCAAGGGCTAGGCTGCTCACCATTAGTCTTCTTAGGCGGGTTAGGAGTAGTTCCTGCCCCTGCTGTAAAAAAGCTGGAGAGATCATGTCTAATCCCGGTGATTTAAATGGTTGGAAGGTTCCAATAGCCTATTTGAGTTTCTCGGGCGTAACTATAGACTTGGCTGCTGCCCAGTCACTGGCTACTGTCTTAGGGGTTCTATGTTGATCACGCCTTATGTTTCCCGTAGTGGGAGTACTCCCCGGGAAATGCGTGTCAAATAGCAATTCTAATTTCTCCCGATCCGTGGAGGTGAAGGTGTTATTCCCTTTCCTCAGGGCTAAATTACTATCCGTTGCACTTTTAGCCATTGCTTTGTGCAGTCTCGCGCCCTTGTTGACGATACTTATTGCCTCACAGAAGTTCCTATAGTTTTTCCGTTTGGCCTTCCTGATCTCTTTATTGTAGAGCGTCAGGCTTTGCCTATCCTATCAGTTTTTGTTTTGTTGAAGAGCTTCCGAGTGATTACACGTAGTTGTTCAAGACTAGCATTCCACCATGGTGCGTCTGTTTCCCGCTTCTGTCTGCCTAGAGGACAACTGTCTTCAAAGGCATTTTCTATCTTGTGGCCCAGGTTGTCTCTATGTAATTCCAAGGGATGTCTAGGGTATTCTGACGGTTCGTTGGAAAGGTTGAGCTCTAGAGTTGACCTGAATTTGTCCCAGTTTGTTTTTTTGGGGTTTCTTTTAGGGTTACATCTTTTTGTGTTGAAGGCTACCCTAGTAACAAATGTCGGCCTGGCGCCGACATTACAGATCTCTATGTTATTGTTTAAAATGAATTCTAGTAATTGCTCACCTCTGTTGTTGACATCCGTGCTACCCCAGATCACGTAATGTGTGTTAGCATCACATCCTATGATGAGGGGGATCTTGTTCGTCCGGCAGGGGTCCACTAGCCCGGGTATTCCTGGCGGTGGACAGGCCTCCTCCCCGGCAAAGTAGGCGGAGGCCACTGCTAGCTTCGGTGCAGCTTCTGTGCCGTTGATGGTTACGGCGACACAGTCTCTGCTCATGAACTCTGAAAAGATATTATAATTGATATCTTTCCTTATAACGATGCATGATCTGGGAGGTGATCCTCCTGGATCGCATATTACCTTAGTGGTCCTTCGTGTACAGGCCTTTTATGCCATGGTGTCACCATGGCTCCTGTACAAGGGCTAGGCCGAGGTGTTGGGAGGTGAACATGCTCGCCAAGACAGCAGATGCTGATTTAGCCCGACATCACTCCGAGGTTTGGTACTCCGTGATGTCTGGTGAAGAGAGAGAGCAAGTCTCTCCACCACCGTCTATCACGGTAACCTCGGCTTCTTCGCAGCTGTTGTCCAGGAGGAGCTCCTGGGCCAGCTCTAGGGATGATAGAGGGTGTCCATCCCCGTGGTCGTCCCCAATGTCCATACTGGTGATGGATTGTCCATCCTGCTCCCCACTCTGCAACTTCGGCTCCACATTCAGTGGTTCGAGGGTATCCTCGACAGCCTTACATATGCCGTCATTGGGCGTCTCTTCCGGAGCTTTCTTAGTCTTTTTCAGACCGCTCACGGTAACGTGGCCAAACCGGAAGTTGAGCTTGTGGTCACGCTCCACTATCTCGTCCCTTCCGGTCTGGTCCATCCCTACGACCAGGAGTGCACCAGCTCTGTCGTTCTTCCTGGAGATGACCTTCCAGGCGTCCGTCTCGACCCGGTTTTGGAAACCAATGAAGGCCAGTATCTCCTCATTGGTCCGATCGGAGCTCCTCGGGCAGAACAACGTGGCGTTGTAAGCTGCCGGGATGTCTGCTCCCGTGCGGGTTTCTAGGGGTACTCCCTTCCACGTCCGCAGCTGAGGTACGGCAATCTTGAGCCAATCAGCTGAGCTTTCATCTAGGCATTCGATGATCAGGTAACCCACCCTGAAGTGGATTCCCCTGAACACGACCGGACCGCTCCACGCTGACGTGAGCATCTCGTCCATGACCGACTCCTGGAGCCCGGATTGTTCCTCTGCGGTCAGGCTGGCCGCCGGGAAACCCTCCGGGAGTATTGTTACCCTGATGAACGGGGCTTTCTTGGCAACCTCCGCGTATGTCGGACGGGGTCCGATGACCGGTGGTGCCGAGCTAGAGGGTCGTCCTCCCAATGCCGGCTGCTCCCTCGGCTCCTTTGCCTTCTTCAAGGCCTCCTCAGGTGTCATGCCCTGCATGAGATACCTCAGGTACCACTTTACCTTTCACCCTGGCAGGCCACGCCTGTTGGGGTCGTCCAGTCCTCCGGGCTGTCCCAGGGCTGGAAGAGCGTCCTGCTTCTTCAGCTGTCTGATAGAGGTTGGCCTATCAGACGCGAGAGGTGGGCGTGCTGGCAGGGTAGCTCCTGCTGGCACACCACGCTCCCTGGATGGGAATGACTGCGGTGCAGGTCTTCTCGCCTGGGCTGCTGGTGAAGTCCTAGGCGGGTGCGGGTCTGTCGCCTTCGAGGGATCTTTCCTAGAAGTGTCTTGCGACACCGGTTGCAGGGATATCCTGTGGGATTTTTATACTTTTGTTTTTTTTTCATGGGGTCCCACGAGTTGCGGAGAAGTATATGGTCCACCCGGGCAGAGATCCGCCGTACCCGGCTAAGGCGTAGTTAGGACAGACGGTCGCCACTTGCCTGAACCCTCCGTTTGCGACTGGGCTATTTGTTAACTCGGGCCCCCAGCCAGGCTGACTATCGGCACATGTCGAATGACACCTTAGTCCGGCACCGAGGTGAGATGTGGGGGATAGGATGGAGGTAGGTAGTTGTGAGGGAGGGGGTGTGTAAGGCTACGGTGTTAAGACGGCCAAACAAGCGTCTTGTCGGTATACCTCCATCGGTATACCCGCTGTTTGTCCGGGGTTGCTTATTTGCTTGCGCTCATTCGCAACTAACCTTCCCAGAAGGTCGTTCGCTATCCGCAACCTGCGACCCGCCTGGTGGCCTCAGCTAAGCCTCCCTTCGAACCATCCCACTAGTTCTTGAGGACCAACATATATATATAATTGCAGAAAAATTAATTCAACTTCATTAATAAAATGATTCTCGTAAAGTTTGTGCTTGAAGCAATGCAGAAACTCACTAACTACGAAAATAACCGCAATAGTATTGACATACTTGTTCATAAACTCAAGAAATTTATTGAATACATTGAAGACATAGAAATGGGCAACTTTCACGTCTTGAACTCTTAAACTCAATAACGACAATCTAGACAGCATTGACAGCTAAAATACACTTTTAATCAAACCATCAAATTGGATTGACCACAAAAATAAAATTACTACTTATTTCACATATCCCTATTAACCACAAAGTCATTAACACAATTCAAATAATTCCTTATCCCGACCATAATAGGTATCAGTTAAACTATTCAGATCAACAATCATATTTTGAAGATGAAAATAAAATTTATAATCAAGACAATAAAGAAGTTAATAATGAATGCATTAAAAAGTCCTGAATTTGATTTAATACCATTATATTCACCGATTCTTGTAACTAAGACAAAGATAGTAGAACATAATGAAGTTTTAAAACTAATTTATTCACTATTTTATAATACCACTCTTTACGTAATTATAATAATTGTAGTTATTGTTCTTATTATTTTTCTTGTCCTATCAACAATTTTGTCACTAAATCCACTTACCTTTTTATATACAAAATTAAGAAAACAAGCAAAAAATAATCAAGAACCACAACAAGAAATAGAAACCAGTTGCCTGCATGGTACCCTGATATGCCAGCCCAACCATAGGCAAAACTTTTAAAGGTAAGGGAAGTGACATATTCACATATTCAGTTATGCAACCCAGAAATAAGAATATTCAGTGTTGGCGATCCAACGCAAAACCAATGTAATCAATCCATATCCGGTGCAGGCGATGCCGCTTTTCAATAACATAAACAATTCATGCAATCACTAAGGGCCGCTTCCTGAGTGGCACTCTTACACTCAAATTATTGTATACAATCAATATCCCAAACGGGCGATCTCGCTCCCAAACTTATGTACAATCAGTATCACAAGCGGGCAAACTCGCTCCCAAACTTATGTAAACAAGTAAAATTTTTGTCACAAGAAATTAGATCAATCGAATAAAGACGTACAACTTTGTCTTTGTTAATTTCTTCTCCTTAGCGTTGTCCTTAGTCAATTGACGGGGCATTAGTTCGACTCAATTAATAAATAATAATGTAGACGAAATAATAATAGCCGATACATAATATTATGTCTCTTTATTTTTATTCTTTATGTTGTTTATGCACAGTTCTCCGCTCACAGTTCTGTTTCACACTGAATATGCTGATCGCAGGCAGCTTTTCAATTTCTCTCCCAACTATCTCTCGTTGAGAGAGCGCACATTGACTTAGAAAGATAACCAATGATAACCAACTCGTATGATATGTTAAAATGAGATAACTGTATTATTCTAAGGATCTTAAACAAAAACAACAACTATGAACCTGCAATATAACTGTTAAAGCACTTAATTCTGGGATAGCCTGATACAATGCGGTCGTTTTGACACTATAGATCTTCCAATCTCTTCTTAGTATTTTACAATATAAACTTAAAAATAGCACATGTCTTAAACTATATTGCATATATTAATAAATACTGCTAATAATACTTTTATTACAATAGTTTTTAGTTTAATTTCTTCTCATCCAAGGTCTTATATTCTGTGCACTCCAAACGGATTAGGGTTTCTTGTTAGTTGAAAACCTTCAACACCTTTATGTAAATATCTATAATTTCTAAATACTTTATCAATTTTATATGGTCTTTTACTTTTGGGTATTAACTTTTACTTTTAAATTTCTAAACCAATATGTTTTTCCAGTAGCATCTAACATCTTAACTCTTCCTATATGATATTTGTACAAAATATGATCTTCGGGTACATAAAACAAAAACCTTCCATCGTTTGTTTTCCTGTAGATCACGCCATTTCTCATTTCAAACAATTTTAGCTCACCTTTTTCTAACAATATTTTTATATCCCTAATGTTTTGAACTTTTCCTTGACATACCACTAAATTGTCATTTAATGTATTTTCTTCTGTTATCAAAATATTCGTACCTCGACTTAAAGCGTCTACATGCTGCATTTTCTTTCCAGCTCTATGCACTACAATATAAACTAAAAAATAACACTTGTCTTTAACTACATATATTGCATTTTTCATGAATACTGCTAACAATAGTTTTATTAAAGTTATAATAATAATCGGTATATTAAAGTTCCAATGTCCATCTCGCAATTCTTGGTTGACCTTAATGTTCATGAATTACAATCTGTTAATATTCTAAAACGCTTGCCTTCTGCCTATATTTTAAATCTTTACAACGCATATATTCTAATTCAAAACAATGATATTTTGCTTCTGTTTCTGTAGTACGTTCCGAAAAATGAATATTGCTCCAAACCCTAGGGCTCTGGCATCAAAATGAAGCTCAATATCATTTTTGTAGTTATAAATTGGCAACACTGGTGATTCCAGTAATTTTTCTTTCAGCATTACAAAACATTCTAGTTCTTTTCTTGAAAAAAAAAAATTTTTCTTTTCCTTAATAAATCATATAACAGCTTTGCTCTTGTAGAATAGTTTTGTTGAAAATGACCAAAGTCCCAAATAGCTTTGAACAGCTTGAGTTTTTCCTGGCTCTGGGAACTATGGACTGCTATATAACTGACTCCTTTTCAACAAAGACATAAAAATATCAATTTTTTAAATCCAATTTCGTAAACACAGTTTTTCCAACTAATCTGTCTCACAAATCGTCAATTAATGGTAAAGAATAATTGTCGTTAGCAGTCATTTTTTTCAATTTAATATATTCAATACATAATCGTAAATCTCCTGACTTCTTCTTAGCTTACACTTTTGGGAACGCAAATTCAGAAGTACTATCCTATCCTTTTCCTAATCTAATCATCTACCTTTTTTTGCAACTTTTCTTTCCCTGTGTACGATAATCTTCTTTGTGACTTTCTTCTAATTTAATATTTATTTCCTAATTTGTTCAATTTCATATATTCAATATATAATCGTAAATCTCCTGACTTCTTCTTTGCTTACACTTTTGGGAACGCAAATTCAGAACTACTACGTCTAATGATTCCTTTTCCTAATCTAATCATCTACCTTTTTTTGCAATTTTCCTTTCCTGTGTACGATAATCTTCTTTGTGACTTTCTTCCAATTTAATATTCATTTCCTAATTGACAGCGGGCTTATCAGGCTTGTTTGCATGAATATAATTGTCTTCTAACAACATAAAAAACATTCTTTTTATATTGTACTGAACTTTATCACAAATTTTGTATTTAATTTCGTCATTTACTAAACATTCATTTTATTTTCAAAACTTTCTTCAAATTGTGCATTCTTTACTGTCTCGTCACAACTTTCACCTCTAACAGTTTCTCAATAATTTCTTAATCTCTAACTCTTTCACTAATTTCTTTATCTCCAATTGTTTCATCTTTAACTGTTTCACCTAAGGTTTCACTTTCATTTTGATCTAATTTTTCTTCAACTGTTCTCTTAATATGTTAATATATTTTGAAAAATTCAAATTTTCGAATTTCTCTACCGTTACCATTTTAAGAGCGTTGAAATCCATATTAAAATTATATGCATCCATAAAATCTCTAAAATATAGACTCATTATCAACTACATTTAAGTAAAACTAAACATTTATTAACTTCTTTTTAATATAAACCAACGTTTTTCCAAAACATTTCAATTTGCTTTTATTAAATCCATAACTCGTTGGATTCACTGCTTCTAATGAGGCTTCTTGAGATACTTTTTTTTATAAACATATAGAGCTTCCCGAGTCAATGAGGCTTTCCATAACTAATGATTTTAAAAATGTATTTGTTGGTTTCTCCAGTCTTCTTTGTTTTACATTTGGCTACTTGTCAACTTGAAAAGCGCTCACTCTTCTCTTTTCAGGCTATGAAATTTGCGCAAACGCTCGCAACATTTGTATTGGTTCTTAGAAGCATTGCAACCGTGCTTGAATGCGCATGCTTTCAACTGGTATTTCCTCGATTATGCCGTCTATTAACTTCACCATATCCATATTTATTTCCCTTGCCATTATCATCTTACCCTCATAGTATACTACAAATCGCTCATTTACCTTTCACGAACGGTTTTCAAAAACACGACGTGTTCTGATATAGACATTTTCCCGCCGAACGCCACTTCCAAACGTTTGAATCAGAAATTACTCGGCTCACATATACAGCTTGGACCAGAATGTAACCATTGTAAAGCATGTCCCTTCAATTTAGAAATGCATAGATTGCCCTGCTATTCATTTCACCAGCCTTAATCTTGTCATTGCAGCGTCCGCTGCCTTCATCTCTGCCAACGTGGTCTTTGCCATCGTCGCCCCTGTCGCCGCCGTTAACTTCGTTGTTGTCGCCTCTGCCGCCGCTGCCACCACGTCGTTGTCGCCGCTGTCACCGTTTGGCAAACTTTTTTTTCCAGGAATGTAGGAATTACAAGGAATATGCAGCTTTCCCTGGAAATCCATTGCCGCTCTAATTTCTGAGACAAACATTCTCAGAAATGCCAAATGTTTGATTTTAAATAACGGAGCCGATGGTTGAACTACGTCTTTCTGAACTTGTACCACTTGCGATTCCTTTTGTTGTTCTTGCTCACATTTCCTTCTCGCGATTCTTCAGCTTCAATTTTTATACGCACATCTTGGAACTTTCAACCAACGTGCCCACAATTCCGCTTTGGTACCCGTGCTGATTTTTGACCACGAATAATAGTCAATATTTAATATTATGTGTCTTTTTTTTTATTCTTTATGTTGTCCACGCACAGTTCTCCGCTCACAATTATGTTTCACACTGAATATGCTGAATCTCAATAATACACGTTTTTATTTTTCTCTCTTAGTTCTCTGGTTGAGAGAGCGCACATTGACTTACAAACGGAAAGCTTATATGATAACCAACTCATATGATATGACAAAGAGAGATAACTGTATTATTCTAACGGATCTAAAGCAACAACAACAATTATGGACCTGCAAAATAACTTTCAAATCACTTTATTCTAGGATAGCCTGCTACAATACATAATACATAATACATAATACATAATCGTGCAGCAAGTTAATCAAAATAATAATATTCTACTTAAAATAAGATATAACACATTTTACTTACCATCAGTAATATGAAATCTGAAAGAATGAATACATCAATATATGATAAGTTCCCACATTTATTATACCATTGTATATGTTTTATTTATTTACTTATAAGTTTACAATTTTAAATGAAGTAAAATGTATTTACTCCAAATGTTATAAATAACAATTTTTTGTAGAAACCAATTCAAAGGATGTGCTGACGCAAAAGTAAAGTAGGTCAAGAAAAAGTTTGACGGGGAGGGTATGTGGCAAAAACACAACCCGATTGCATTACGATCAAGCGACAGATAAGCTTGCTGGGCAGTGTGTACTGATGGCTGACTGACTTTTACATTTATTGAGTTTAAGCAGGCACGTTTAATATTTATTCTTGTTATGTTGGAGAGGAAAAAAGCTACCAAGAACACCCAAATCCGGCAAGTTCATGCGGGGCAACCAGGTGCCAGACCATTTCAGAAAAAGCAGGATCGGGAAGGATTTACCTCGATCTAATGAGTTGCGTTATTAATCGTTTGTCATTCCAGGAATGAAGGGGGGTTAGGGAACTGACAGGAAACCATACAGCTGATGCTGCCGGATAAGTAAGGCTATGCTCGATCTTCTTGTGAGGCTCGACCAGTAAAGAATCGGCAACTACTTGGGTGGATCGACGATTAAACTGTCCCAGACTGACAAGGAGCCAGGAGCGTTTGTGAGGCTCCGTTAAGGATGCAGGAACACTGTTGTAGCTCCCATGCCGGACATTTTGTCTCATACACTATGGTCCATTTCGTTTATCGATCAGTATTAAATAATAAATATATTCTTCGCTGTAATATCAATGTCCATTGGTTTGGAGGAGCTTAGCCTGGTTTCCGTCGTCAGGCGGGAAGGGGTTCGGACAGATACTTTTTAGGGAATACTGTAGCCACAACGAGCGGTTTACCTTAGAAAGGGGAGCAAGAGGAGATGTCAGGAGCTAATAACTCATGATGAACCCAGTTTCAGTTTCGTGTTCTATTTTACTAGAGGTTAGGTAAGTTGAACCTTTGAAAAAGTCCACTAACACCTCAAATGGGTATTTTTTATACCCTTGCAGAGGGTATTATGATTTCAGTCAGAAGTTTGCAACGCAGGGAAGGAGACGTTTCCGACCCTATAAAGTATATATATTCTTGATCAGCATCACTAGGAGAGTCGATCCGAATTACGGTTTAAATTTCATCAAAATCGGACGACTATAGCATATAGCTCCCATTGGAACAATCGGTAAAATAAATGAAAAAAATTATATCTTTGCTGTTTTCTCCCACGAGTTGCGGAGAAGTATATGGTCCGCCCGGGCAGAGATCCGCCGTACCCGGGTAAGGCGTAGTTAGGACAGACGGTCGCCACTTGCCTGAACCCTCCGTTTGCGACTGGGCTATTTGTTAACTCGGGCCCCCAGCCAGGCTGACTATCGGCACATGTCGAATGACACCTTAGTCCGGCACCGAGGTGAGATGTGGGGGATAGGATGGAGGTAGGTAGTTGTGAGGGAGGGGGTGTGTAAGGCTACGGTGTTAAGACGGCCAAACAACCGTCTTGTCGGTATACCTCCATCGGTATACCCGCTGTTTGTCCGGGGTTGCTTATTTGCTTGCGCTCATTCGCAACTAACCTTCCCAGAAGGTCGTTCGCTATCCGCAACCTGCGACCCGCCTGGTGGCCTCAGCTAAGCCTCCCTTCGAACCATCCCACTAGTTCTTGAGGACCAACATATATATATAATTGCAGAAAAATTAATTCAACTTCATTAATAAAATGATTCTCGTAAAGTTTGTGATTGAAGCAATGCAGAAACTCACTAACTACGAAAATAACCGCAATAGTATTGACATACTTGTTCATAAACTCAAGAAATTTATTGAATACATTGAAGACATAGAAATGGGCAACTTTCACGTCTTGAACTCTTAAACTCAATAACGACAATCTAGACAGCATTGACAGGTAAAATACACTTTTAACCAAACCATCAAATTGGATTGACCACAAAAATAAAATTACTACTTATTTCACATATCCCTATTAACCACAAAGTCATTAACACAATTCAAATAATTCCTTATCCCGACCATAATAGGTATCAGTTAAACTATTCAGATCAACAATCATATTTTGAAGATGAAAATAAAATTTATAATCAAGACAATAAAGAAGTTAATAATGAATCATTAAAAATATAAGTATGCACAAGAACCCAACTTTATACCAACTCTCTCAAAAGAAATGATTCAATACGTTGAACCAAACAACAAAACAAAATCGCACAAAATTGTCGAGAGTTAAATGGCGATAAATCAAAGCAAAATTATTAGAATAAAACAATGTAAAGTTAAAATTGGAAATGTTATTTTAAGCAAAAATTCGTTAAGTCCTGAATTTGATTTAATACCATTATATTCACCGATTCTTGTAACTAAGACAAAGATAGTAGAACATAATGAAGTTTTAAAACTAATTTATTCATCTGATAATACCACTCTTTACGTAATTATAATAATTGTAGTTATTGTTCTTATTATTTTTCTTGTCCTATCAACAATTTTGTCACTAAATCCACTTACCTTTTTATATACAAAATTAAGAAAACAAGCAAAAAATAATCAAGAACCACAACAAGAAATAGAAACCAGTTGCCTGCATGGTACCCTGATATGCCAGCCCAACCATAGGCAAAACTTTTAAAGGTAAGGGAAGTGACATATTCACATATTCAGTTATGCAACCCAGAAATAAGAATATTCAGTGTTGGCGATCCAACGCAAAACCAATGTAATCAATCCATATCCGGTGCAGGCGATGCCGCTTTTCAATAACATAAACAATTCTTGCAATCACTAAGGGCCGCTTCCTGAGTGGCACTCTTACACTCAAATTATTGTATACAATCAATATCCCAAACGGGCGATCTCGCTCCCAAACTTATGTACAATCAGTATCACAAGCGGGCAAACTCGCTCCCAAACTTATGTAAACAAGTAAAATTTTTGTCACAAGAAATTAGATCAATCGAATAAAGACGTACAACTTTGTCTTTGTTAATTTCTTCTCCTTAGCGTTGTCCTTAGTCAATTGACGGGGCATTAGTTCGACTCAATTAATAAATAATAATGTAGACGAAATAATAATAGCCGATACATAATATTATGTCTCTTTATTTTTATTCTTTATGTTGTTCATGCACAGTTCTCCGCTCACAGTTCTGTTTCACACTGAATATGCTGATCGCAGGCAGCTTTTCAATTTCTCTCCCAACTATCTCTCGTTGAGAGAGCGCACATTGACTTAGAAAGATAACCAATGATAACCAACTCGTATGATATGTTAAAATGAGATAACTGTATTATTCTAAGGATCTTAAACAAAAACAACAACTATGAACCTGCAATATAACTGTTAAAGCACTTAATTCTGGGATAGTCTGATACAATGCGGTCGTTTTGACACTATAGATCTTCCAATCTCTTCTTAGTATTTTACAATATAAACTTAAAAATAGCACATGTCTTAAACTATATTGCATATATTAATAAATACTGCTAATAATACTTTTATTACAATAGTTTTTAGTTTAATTTCTTCTCATCCAAGGTCTTATATTCTGTGCACTCCAAACGGATTAGGGTTTCTTGTTAGTTGAAAACCTTCAACACCTTTATGTAAATATCTATAATTTCTAAATACTTTATCAATTTTATATGGTCTTTTACTTTTGGGTATTAACTTTTACTTTTAAATTTCTAAACCAATATGTTTTTCCAGTAGCATCTAACATCTTAACTCTTCCTATATGATATTTGTACAAAATATGATCTTCGGGTACATAAAACAAAAACCTTCCATCGTTTGTTTTCCTGTAGATCACGCCATTTCTCATTTCAAACAATTTTAGCTCACCTTTTTCTAACAATATTTTTATATCCCTAATGTTTTGAACTTTTCCTTGACATACCACTAAATTGTCATTTAATGTATTTTCTTCTGTTATCAAAATATTCGTACCTCGACTTAAAGCGTCTACATGCTGCATTTTCTTTCCAGCTCTATGCACTACAATATAAACTAAAAAATAACACTTGTCTTTAACTACATATATTGCATTTTTCATGAATACTGCTAACAATAGTTTTATTACAGTTATAATAATAATCGGTATATTAAAGTTCCAATGTCCATCTCGCAATTCTTGGTTGACCTTAATGTTCATGAATTACAATCTGTTAATATTCTAAAACGCTTGCCTTCTGCCTATATTTTAAATCTTTACAACGCATATATTCTAATTCAAAACAATGATATTTTGCTTCTGTTTCTGTAGTACGTTCCGAAAAATGAATATTGCTCCAAACCCTAGGGCTCTGGCATCAAAATGAAGCTCAATATCATTTTTGTAGTTATAAATTGGCAACACTGGTGATTCCAGTAATTTTTCTTTCAGCATTTCAAAACATTCTAGTTCTTTTTCTTGAAAAAAAAATATTTTTCTTTCCTTAATAAATCATATAACAGCTTTGCTCTTGTAGAATAGTTTTGTTGAAAATGACCAAAGTCCCAAATAGCTTTGAACAGCTTGAGTTTTTCCTGGCTCTGGGAACTATGGACTGCTATATAACTGACTCCTTTTCAACAAAGACATAAAAATATCAATTTTTTAAATCCAATTTCGTAAACACAGTTTTTCCAACTAATCTGTCTCACAAATCGTCAATTAATGGTAAAGAATAATTGTCGTTAGCAGTCATTTTTTCAATTTAATATATTCAATACATAATCGTAAATCTCCTGACTTCTTCTTAGCTTACACTTTTGGGAACGCAAATTCAGAAGTACTATCCTATCCTTTTCCTAATCTAATCATCTACCTTTTTTTGCAACTTTTCTTTCCCTGTGTACGATAATCTTCTTTGTGACTTTCTTCTAATTTAATATTTATTTCCTAATTTGTTCAATTTCATATATTCAATATATAATCGTAAATCTCCTGACTTCTTTGTTGCTTACACTTTTGGGAACGCAAATTCAGAACTACTACGTCTAATGATTCCTTTTCCTAATCTAATCATCTACCTTTTTTTGCAATTTTCCTTTCCTGTGTACGATAATCTTCTTTGTGACTTTCTTCCAATTTAATATTCATTTCCTAATTGACAGCGGGCTTATCAGGCTTGTTTGCATGAATATAATTGTCTTCTAACAACATAAAAAACATTCTTTTTATATTGTACTGAACTTTATCACAAATTTTGTATTTAATTTCGTCATTTACTAAACATTCATTTTATTTTCAAAACTTTCTTCAACTTGTGCATTCTTTACTGTCTCGTCACAACTTTCACCTCTAACAGTTTCTCAATAATTTCTTAATCTCTAACTCTTTCACTAATTTCTTCATCTCCAATTGTTTCATCTTTAACTGTTTCACCTAAGGTTTCACTTTCATTTTGATCTAATTTTTCTTCAACTGTTCTCTTAATATGTTTATATATTTTGAAAAATTCAAATTTTCGAATTTCTCTACCGTTACCATTTTAAGAGCGTTGAAATCCATATTAAAATTATATGCATCCATAAAATCTCTAAAATATAGACTCATTATGAACTACATTTAAGTAAAACTAAACATTTATTAACTTCTTTTTAATATAAACCAACGTTTTTCCAAAACATTTCAATTTGCTTTTATTAAATCCATAACTCGTTGGATTCACTGCTTCTAATGAGGCTTCTTGAGATACTTTTTTTTATAAACATATAGAGCTTCCCGAGTCAATGAGGCTTTCCATAACTAATGATTTTAAAAATGTATTTGTTGGTTTCTCCAGTCTTCTTTGTTTTACATTTGGCTACTTGTCAACTTGAAAAGCGCTCACTCTTCTCTTTTCAGGCTATGAAATTTGCGCAAACGCTCGCAACATTTGTATTGGTTCTTAGAAGCATTGCAACCGTGCTTGAATGCGCATGCTTTCAACTGGTATTTCCTCGATTATGCCGTCTATTAACTTCACCATATCCATATTTATTTCCCTTGCCATTATCATCTTACCCTCATAGTATACTACAAATCGCTCATTTACCTTTCACGAACGGTTTTCAAAAACACGACGTGTTCTGATATAGACATTTTCCCGCCGAACGCCACTTCCAAACGTTTGAATAAGAAATTACTCGGCTCACATATACAGCTTGGACCAGAATGTAACCATTGTAAAGCATGTCCCTTCAATTTAGAAATGCATAGATTGCCCTGCTATTCATTTCATTTCCGCTGCCTTCATCTCTGCCAACGTGGTCTTTGCCATCGTCGCCCCTGTCGCCGCCGTTAACTTCGTTGTTGTCGCCTCTGCCGCCGCTGCCACCACGTCGTTGTCGCCGCTGTCACCGTTTGGCAAACTTTTTTTTTCCAGGAATGTAGGAATTACAAGGAATATGCAGCTTTCCCTGGAAATCCATTGCCGCTCTAATTTCTGAGACAAACATTCTCAGAAATGCCAAATGTTTGATTTTAAATAACGGAGCCGATGGTTGAACTACGTCTTTCTGAACTTGTACCACTTGCGATTCCTTTTGTTGTTCTTGCTCACATTTCCTTCTCGCGATTCTTCAGCTTCAATTTTTATACGCACATCTTGGAACTTTCAACCAACGTGCCCACAATTCCGCTTTGGTACCCGTGCTGATCAAATTTAGTGACGCCAACCACGTCTCTAATGTCACCACTCTGGCGTTACAAAAATCAACGTTTTTGTCCATTTCGCACGTAGATTTTTTTGACCACGAATAATAGTCAATATTTAATATTATGTGTCTTTTTTTTTATTCTTTATGTTGTCCACGCACAGTTCTCCGCTCACAATTCTGTTTCACACTGAATATGCTGAATCTCAATAATACACGTTTTTATTTTTCTCTCTTAGTTCTCTGGTTGAGAGAGCGCACATTGACTTACAAACGGAAAGCTTATATGATAACCAACTCATATGATATGACAAAGAGAGATAACTGTATTATTCTAACGGATCTAAAGCAACAACAACAATTATGGACCTGCAAAATAACTTTCAAATCACTTTATTCTAGGATAGCCTGCTACAATACATAATACATAATACATAATACATAATCGTGCAGCAAGTTAATCAAAATAATAATATTCTACTTAAAATAAGATATAACACATTTTACTTACCATCAGTAATATGAAATCTGAAAGAATGAATACATCAATATATGATAAGTTCCCACATTTATTATACCATTGTATATGTTTTATTTATTTACTTATAAGTTTACAATTTTAAATGAAGTAAAATGTATTTACTCCAAATGTTATAAATAACAATTTTTTGTAGAAACCAATTCAAAGGATGTGCTGACGCAAAAGTAAAGTAGGTCAAGAAAAGTTTGACGGGGGAGGGTATGTGGCAAAAACACAACCCGATTGCATTACGATCAAGCGACAGATAAGCTTGCTGTGCAGTGTGTACTGATGGCTGACTGACTTTTACATTTATTGAGTTTAAGCAGGCACGTTTAATATTTATTCTTGTTATGTTGGAGAGGAAAAAAGCTACCAAGAACACCCAAATCCGGCAAGTTCATTCGGGGCAACCAGGTGCCAGACCATTTCAGAAAAAGCAGGATCGGGAAGGATTTACCTCGATCTAATGAGTTGCGTTATTAAGCGTTTGTCATTCCAGGAATGAAGGGGGGTTAGGGAACTGACAGGAAACCATACAGCTGATGCTGCCGGATAAGTAAGGCTATGCTCGATCTTCTTGTGAGGCTCGACCAGTAAAGAATCGGCAACTACTTGGGTGGATCGACGATTAAACTGTCCCAGACTGACAAAGAGGCAGGGGCGTTTGTGAGGCTCCGTTAAGGATGGAGGAACACTGTTGTAGCTCCCAGGCCGGACATTTTGTCTCATACACTATGGTCCATTTCGTTTATCGATCAGTATTAAATAATAAATATATTCTTCGCTGTAATATCAATGTCCATTGGTTTGGAGGAGCTTAGCCTGGTTTCCGTCGTCAGGCGGGAAGGGGTTCGGACAGATACTTTTTAGGGAATACTGTAGCCACAACGAGCGGTTTACCTTAGAAAGGGGAACAAGAGGAGATGTCAGGAGCTAATAACTCATGATGAACCCAGTTTCAGTTTCGTGTTCTATTTTACTAGAGGTTAGGTAAGTTGAACCTTTGAAAAAGTCCACTAACACCTCAAATGGGTATTTTTTATACCCTTGCAGAGGGTATTATGATTTCAGTCAGAAGTTTGCAACGCAGGGAGACGTTTCCGACCCTATAAAGTATATATATTCTTGATCAGCATCACTAGGAGAGTCGATCTAGCCATTTCCGTCTGTCCGTCCGTTTCTACGCAAACTAGTCCCTCAGTTTTAAAGCTATCTGCATGATAACTGTCCCAAAAGTTGTCCTTCTATTGCAGGTAGTATATAAGTCGGAACGAGCCGGATCGGACGACATGCTATAGTCTATAGCTTCCAAAGGAACAATCGGAAAACTAAATGAAAATTATAACTTTGCTGTTTTTTAATTTTTTGTTTAGTTCGTCAACATGGTTAAATATTTCCGAATTACGGTTTAAATTTCATCAAAATCGGACGACTATAGCATATAGCTCCCATTGGAACAATCGGTAAAATAAATGAAAAAAATTATATCTTTGCTGTTTTCTAGTTTTTTGTTTAGTTCTTCGACATTTAGCAATGGTTAAATATTTCAGAATTATGGTTTAAATTTTATCAAAATCGGGCGTCTAAGTCATATAGTTCCATGAAATATTAAAAATATATAAAATATCTATCAAATAATTGAGCTTCAAATCACACATAGCTTCAATGTTTTTAAACATATACACAAGTAAATCATAATTTTAATGTTTTCAAAAATGTTTAATTTTTGCAATAGCTGCAAGGATATATGAACTTCGGCTTGCCGAAGTTGCTTTCTTTATTGTTTTATTTTTTTTAAGTTCTTCGACATATAGTAAGGGTTAATTATTTCAGAATTAGGGCTTAAATTTCATCAAAATCGACTATAGCATATAGCTAGCTGCCATAGGAACAATCGGAAAAATAAAGGACAAAAATTATAACTTTGAGGTTTTTTAATTTTTTTTTGTTCTTTGACACATAGTAATGGTTAAATACTTCAGAATTACGGTTTAAATTTCCTCAAAATCGGACGACCAAAGTAAACAGGACTTTTTGAATCTAGCGCCCTCTAGTGGCGCCATCTATATGTCAACTGGTGCGTTAGAATCTGCTATCGCTTATCGACTTCCGTAAAAATTTCATGACATTCCATCTATTAGAAGTGAGGTTATTGCGTTTTAAGTGTCAGTATGTATTTGTCATCGGTGCGAAAATGAGCTTCGAACAAAGAGCCAACGTTAAATTTTGTTTTAAAATTGGTAAAACTTTTACCGAAACGTTTCAATTGGTGGAACAAGTTGCCTATTCCGTAGCAGAGTGCACGAGTGGTTTCAACCTCTTCAAAGGGGTCGTGATGACATAAATGACGATAAACATGAGTGCCAACCAAAATCCGAAATCACCGAAAATTCCATCGAAACTGTTTGTGAATTCATAAAAAATAAGCCGAAATCATTATTGGAATTAATGGAAATAGAATTGAACATCTCAAAAACATCGAATTGTCGCATTTTGACCGAACATTTGGGCTTACAAAAGGTGTATGCACGGTTTGTTCCGCACAAATTGACTGACTTCCAAAAATTTTTCAAAAATCAGCATTCGAAGGACATCATTAAAAAGGCAAAAAAAGACTCGAACTTCCTTTACAAAATTGTGACTGGTGACGAAACTTAGTGTTTTGAATATGATACCGAAACGAAACGCCAGAAAGCTGAATGGAAGGCGACGGACGAGCCGAAACGCAAAAAATTGCGCCGGGAGAAGTCAAAAGTAAAGACAATGCTGATTTGTTTTTATGATTCCAAGGGTATTGTCCACAAAGAATTCGTTCCACCCGGCCAAAACGTTAATGCGGTATTCTACCTTGCAGTTTTGAAGCGTTTGGTGCGCCGTATTCGACGTATTCGGCCCGAATATCGCGAATATGAAAGTTGGCGTTTGTTGCACGATAATGCGTCGTCTCATCGATGGACGCTTGTGTCTGACTATTTGACCAAACATCACATTTTAACCATCAACCACTCCCCGTATTCACCTGATATGGCACCGTGCGACTTCTACCTTTTCGGAAAATTTTGCCGATGAAAGGAAAGCGTTATGTAGACGTAGAGGCCATTCAAAAGGCTTGCACCGGCATACTGGCGGCCATACCGGGCAACGAGCTAAAACACTCGTTCGACATGCTCTTGGAACGTGCAAAACGCTGTATTAAAGCAGAAGGAGAGTATTTTGAATAAAATAAATTGATTTTGTCGAAAAAACTATTTGTTCTGTCTTTTTTTTAAAGTCCTGTTTACTTTAGTACTCACCTTGTTTAACATAAAGCTCCCATGGGACAATAAAATATTAAAAAAAGTTAACCTTTATTTTTATTTAGAAATTTTTTAGAAATTCTTTTTAATTATTTAATTATTTGACAGTTCAGAATTACGCGTTTAATTTTATTAAAATCGGTAAACGGTATCATATAGCTGCCATAGGAACTCAAATAATTGAGCTGCAAATCATCATAGCTTCAATGCTTTTAAACATACACGCAAGTAAATCATAATTTTAATGTCTTCAAGAATATTTAATGGCTGCAAGGGTATATGAACTTCGGCTTGCCGAATTCGTCGGATCCTTGACCCAAGAGAATACCCCTTAATTCAAAATTTTGTATTTACAAACCGTGGTAGAAGAAAATTAGGATCATCGAGAAAGGAAAATTTTCGAAAGTCGGACAGAAAACATGGACAACTAGGAAGATACGGAAGAAGCTGTGGGAGGGACCTCCACAAAGCAGATTGAGTATGATTCCGCAACATATGCGTAGACCAGCGGGTCAGCCTGAATCCGAGGATAGGCTTAAAATGTCGATGAGTGCTTTGATCACGCAGAGTAATGACCCAAGGTCAGCCATGCTGAAGGTGAAATCCCAAATACATGAACTGGTATGTGATAAATAATTCCCAGACGACAAACCAACCAATGACGAACACTCCAGAGCAGCATGGACATGTCGCCAAGGTTTCAAAGACCCTTTCGACGATTAAATCACCGGAATGCACAATTTGCATTTCAAGGTGCAACAAAAGATACTAGGAGAAGATTTAGTAAGCATCTTAAAAACAATTTTTTTTTCTCAGATGGGAGCTTTTTTCTTAACTTTTCCTGCTTGAACAATGGTGAAGTTCAAATGGGAGGCAACCTGGGTTGACCGATGATTTAATTGAAAACGCACCAAAGCCCGGCAAGTAAACGAAATCGAGCAATGGTCGAAAAAGAGAAAAGACACAGACCTAGGAGAAGGACGCGGCTCCCACCAAAACAATATTAGCATTAACTAGGAACAGGTCTTTATTGGTGAAAGCCCGGGAATTTAGGTCTAAAGAACATAAGACTATTAATTACAGAGCAAAGGTCGAAGCCAAACGTTTGTTGGCGACTTATATGCGGACCAAATAAAATGTTCATAGCGATAATGGGTGGTCGGGCTCAGATTTGTTTATGCGAAGGCATTCCATGTTTAAACAATAGATCAATAATTATAAATGAGCAAAGATGTTAATGCATTAGATATTCAAATAAATAAACAATAATAATAATAACTAAAATTAGATAAAGAAACGGAGTGCAGTGAGCAACGTTATTTGAGAAGCAAAGTCGCAAAAGTCAGAACTTCTTATTTGTGTTGTTTTAAGTTTGATTGTCTTATCTTAAATTCTCTAAAGCCCATAATCCAGAGCATCGAGATCTCATCCCCGGACAAAAGGGGTCCGTTTATTAGGACACAAGTTCCATTCATATGTATATGTCGGCGCACACTAAGAGTGTGTGGATGTTGGTATGAGTGTATGGGTATACAGTCTCTAGAAAATTCCAGAAGACTAATTTCATCAGTAAAGTAATATTGCATCGGCCTCTAACGGTGCTTTGTTTGGTTGTATGCGTGTTGTCGCTTAAGAAGTACCGTTTTAGCGGGGCGACAGCGTTGTGTCGCTGCTTTGTTTGGTTGTATGCGTGTTGTCGCTTAAGAAGTACCGTTTTAGCGGGGCGACAGCGTTGTGTCGCTGTCGCCGAGTGTGGTTCGGTGGAAAGCACAGAAAGAGGAAGGGATGACGCCAGTAGTTGCGTTCAGGATTTCGTGCGTGTAAAACCGAAACTCGCTGCGCTATTACAATGTCGGAAAATAATATCAATGCTGCAACATATATATACACGTTCAGCAGAGCCAATCAAATTAATAATATTCTACTTAAAATCAATTATAAAACATTTTACTTTACATCAGCAATATATTTTGACACTAAATGATACTAAAAATATAAGGAATAATTCTATATAAGTTCCTAAAATTATTTTACGATTATATTTGTTTTCTTTAATACCTTCTCTACCAAACCTTTTTTCATAAATTTGCAATTTCAAATTAAGTAAAATGTATAATTCTTTCAGGACGAAGGCACTGATATGCCTACGTAACTGAATTGGCGAAATACGAAGGATTCTTTGCTTTCTTAAAAACAAGGACAGTTTTTACATCTATAGTTTTGTTTCACGTATTTAAGGTCACGGGTTCAAAATCATTTTCATATCCGTAATCAATAAATGGCATAGATTTCAGTTACAAGGGCAAAGAGCAGAGGTAGTACACATTTTGAACTAAATTACGCTTTAATCAAAAAATGTAAAGGGGCTTTTATAATACTACAAAATCACGCGTAGACAACTTTCAAATTAACGTAAATCGAATTTATTTTTCGTTGATTTATTTTTCTGAATTAAAAAAAAAAAATTTACAAAATTATGAAAATTATATGAGTGCATTTAAATTTTGTTCATATCTTGTTTGGTTTAGCTTTTATAGGCTGTTGAAGTTTTTTTTGGCTGCTGGTTGAAATAAGCTGTGAGCCACTGTACTTGAGCGGGTGGACGATTATACTTTTCCACACTGACGCTGATGAAGGAAAACTGCTGTAGCTCCCAGACCGGAAATATTTGTCTCATACATTACAGTCCACATTGTTTATCGGTCAGGATAAAAACATCAGCAGGTGTAGATCTCATGGACGGATAAAAGGCGTAAGTTTATAAAAACACACGTATTCACAGTAAGTCAAGAAAATTACATAATTTTTGAAGGACAACCCTGACAATAGATGATAGAGGCCCGCTACAATCTATTGGCACACGAGCAAGTGTGTTGGGGAGGGTATGTGGCCAAAGCACAGTCCGATCGTATTACGATCAAGCGACAATTGCTTGGTGGGTAGTGTGGACTGATGGCTGACTGAATTTTACATTCATTGACTTTTAGCAGGCACGCTTAGCATTAGTTTTTGTTATGTTAAGGAGGGAAAAAGCTAGTAAGAATCACACCCAAACCGGACGCTTTTCCCTCGGCCCGAGTGCTTTCAGGACTAGGGCACTGATATGCCCACGTAACAACATTCAGAGAACAAGTCGAACAAAGATCCTCACAATCATGTCACGCAGTCTTTTAGCATAATAGTAATGCGTCTAGCTGTTAGCTCCCTCTTATCGATACGTTGGTTTTCACAGGCGAGTAACTTAGCTGGCTGACTTTCCGAGACCTTTTCACCGTGATATACTGTTTAAGCTGTTTCTTTTAAATGCCAAAAATAAAGGCGAGGCTCTGCTTAGCTTAGGATAACATAATTGAACATTTCAAAATTAAACTGATGCAAGTCAATAGCAAACTGAAAATATTTGTAATCTATTGCACAAGAACCAGCAGCTGCCTTGAAAAAATCTTTAAAACAGCATGCAAGTTTGTTTAACATCCTTCGAAATTTCCGGCATTAAAATTGGGACCCTATCCTAGTTTACATGTGTTCCACAAAACTTTCTAAGCTTGCGCTCTCATTATGGGAGCAATCCCTACACACGAAAACGGAAATTCCTACTTAGTTCGAGCTTAGTTCATAGAGGCGGTGAACAAATTGTTTTGCAACCGGCCACCAACTTGGCAATTGCACAAGCCCCCGTAACTGTTTCACATGCCATAGTCGGCACCACTCGTTGTTTCATCCGGGATTCCGATTCTATCCAATCCACCAAGGTCCGTAGTCCTCTCATTCCAAAATAGAATTTCGTCCTTCTCCGCTCAATTCTGGTTATTCTTATTATTGGGTTCCAAAGCCGTTTCCTAAGAAATTCATCCTCTATGGAAATGCCTCCGTTTTCATAAGACCGAGAAACGGCTCCTTTGTCGTAGGCGTTTGTATTCCTTCAATGGTCTTCATCGAAACCAAGTCGATAGTCGAAAGACCAAGTCGTAGTCGAAAGAAAAGAGGGCTTGGGAGGCTAGCGCTTCCCCAGGCAGCAAGTTCAGAGATATAAGGAATTATTTAAAAGTTTAGATAACAATTTAACCAATAACCCATAGCATTTAAATAAAATAAAAGCAGGAAAAAGTACTCCTAAAAGAGTTTAATATTTAAAATCAACTCAAAACATTAACTAATTGCCAATAAACTGCGAAGTACTTGTATTTTGTTATTTTTGGACAATTTGTTTGTATTTTTGGATGTTTAAAACTGTACTTTGCGAGCGCCGCTTTTTGCCAAAAGTGCTAGTAAAAAAGCTCACTCTAGCCGCAACATTTTGGTGATCTCGACCAGATTCGCAATTCGGCTATTGCATTAACAATCGATTTCCGAACTGTTTCGAATATACGCATACACAAATACCGGTTTCACTGCAGCGATTCTTATGTAAGCGCGGTTCAAAATTGAATTTGGGTTGAGTGCCAAAAGAACATAACTTTGTCGGAAAGTTAAAGACCGATACAAAACAGGGGGTCCTTTAATAAGCGCAAGGTGAACTTCAAGCCGGCCTACATATAATATAAAAATATGTGGCAGTTTGTTTTTATATTTTTGTTGATTTAAGTTTGATTGTGAATTAGTGAATATATGTAATCTTAAATTCTCTAAAGCCCAGGATCCAGAGCGTCAAGATCTTATCGCCGGATAAAAGGGGTAAGTATCAGAACACAAGTTTCATTCATATTTATATATATACGTGCAGCAGAGCTAATCAAAATAATAATATTCTACTTAAAATCAATTAAAATCAGATCAGTTATATTTTTTGATAGTTTTTATGATACTAAAAAAATAAGGAATAAATCAATAAAATTTCATACATTTTTTACGATTATATTTGTTTCCTTTAATATCTTTTCTATTCAAACTTTTTTCATAAATTTGCAATTTTAAATTAAGTAAAATAAATAATTCTTTCAGGACAAGTGCACTGATATGCCCACGAAACAGAATTGGCGCAATATGAAGGAATTCTTGAATCTTTAGGAGTTTAACAGTTTTTACATATGTAGTTTTGTTTCAATAATTCAATGTCACGGTTTCAAAGGTACCGGAAGTAGGTCATATCCGTAAACAATAAATGGCATAGATTTCGATTATGCCGTCTATTAACTCCTCCATATCCATATTTATTTCCCTTGCCATTATCATCTTACCCTTATAGTATAGTATTTCAAGGTGCAACAAACGATACTAGGAGAAGATTTAGTAAGCATCTTAAAAACATTTTTTTTTTCTCAGATGGGAGCTTTTTTCTTAACTTTTCCTGCTTGAACAATGGTGAAGTTCAAATGGGAGGCAACCTGGGTTGACCGATGATTTAATTGAAAACGCACCAAAGCCCGGCAAGTAAACGAAATCGAGCAATGGTCGGAAAAGAGAAAAGACACAGACCTAGGAGAAGGACGCGGCTCCCACCAAAACAATATTAGCATCAACTAGGAAAAGGTCTATATTGGTGACAGCCCGGGAATCTAGGTCGAAAGAACATGAGACTATTAATTACAGAGCAAAGGTCGAAGCCAAACGTTTGTTGGCGACTTATATGCGGACCAAATAAAATGTTCATAGCGATAATGGGTGGTCGGGCTCAGATTTGTTTATGCGAGACATTCCATGTTTAAACAATAGATCAATAATTATAAATGAGCAAAGATGTTAATGCATTAGATATACAAATAAATAAACAATAATAATAATAACTAAAATTAGATAAAGAAACGGAGTGCAGTGAGCAACGTTATTTGAGAAGCAAAGTCGCAAAAGTCAGAACTTCTTATTTGTGTTGTTTTAAGTTTGATTGTGAATTACTGTATGTTATCTTAAATTCTCTAAAGCCCAGAATCCAGAGCTTCGAGATCTCATCCCCGGACAAAAGGGGTCCGTTTATTAGGACACAAGTTCCATTCATATGTATATATACACGTTCAGCAGAGCCAATCAAATTAATAATATTCTACTTAAAATCAAATATAAAAATTTTACTTTACATCAGCAATATATTTTGACACTAAATGATACTAAAAATATAAGGAATAATTCTATATAAGTTCCTAAAATTATTTTACGATTATATTTGTTTTCTTTAATACCTTCTCTACCAAACCTTTTTTCATAAATTTGCAATTTCAAATTAAGTAAAATGTATAATTCTTTCAGGACGAAGGCACTGATATGCCTACGTAACTGAATTGGCGAAATACGAAGGATTCTTTGCTTTCTTAAAAACAAGGACAGTTTTTACATCTATAGTTTTGTTTCACGTATTTAAGGTCACGGGTTCAAAATCATTTTCATATCCGTAATCAATAAATGGCATAGATTTCAGTTACAAGGGCAAAGAGCAGAGGTAGTACACATTTTGAACTAAATTACGCTTTAATCAAAAAATGTAAAGGGGCTCTTATAAGACAGACAACTTTCAAATTAACGTAAATCGAATTTATTTTTCGTTCATTTTTTTTTCTGAATTAAAAAAAAAAATTTACAAAATTATGAAAATTATATGAGTGCATTTAAATTTTGTTCATATCTTGTTTGGTTTAGCTTTTATAGGCTGTTGAAGTTTTTTTGGCTGCTGGTTGAAATAAGCTGTGAGCCACTGTACTTGAGCGGGTGGACGATTATACTTTTCCATACTGACGCTGATGAAGGAAAACTGCTGTAGCTCCCAGACCGGAAATATTTGTCTCATACATTACAGTCCACATTGTTTATCGGTCAGGATAAAAACATCAGCAGGTGTAGATCTCATGGACGGATAAAAGGCGTAAGTTTATAAAAACACACGTATTCACAGTAAGTCAAGAAAATTACATAATTTTTGAAGGACAACCCTGACAATAGATGATAGAGGCCCGCTACAATCTATTGGCACACGAGCAAGTGTGTTGGGGAGGGTATGTGGCCAAAGCACAGTCCGATCGTATTACGATCAAGCGACAATTGCTTGGTGGGTAGTGTGGACTGATGGCTGACTGAATTTTACATTCATTGACTTTTAGCAGGCACGCTTAGCATTAGTTTTTGTTATGTTAAGGAGGGAAAAAGCTAGTAAGAATCACACCCAAACCGGACGCTTTTCCCTCGGCCCGAGTGCTTTCAGGACTAGGGCACTGATATGCCCACGTAACAACATTCAGAGAACAAGTCGAACAAAGATCCTCACAATCATGTCACGCAGTCTTTTAGCATAATAGTAATGCGTCTAGCTGTCAGCTCCCTCTTATCGATACGTTGGTTTTCACAGGCGAGTAACTTAGCTGGCTGACTTTCCGAGACCTTTTCACCGTGATATACTGTTTAAGCTGTTTCTTTTAAATGCCAAAAATAAAGGCGAGGCTCTGCTTGGCTTAGGATAACATAATTGAACATTTCAAAATTAAACTGATTCAAGTCAATAGCAAACTGAAAATATTTGTAATCTATTGCACAAGAACCAGCAGCTGCCTTGAAAAAATCTTTAAAACAGCATCCAAGTTTGTTTAACATCCTTCGAAATTTGTGTTCCACAAAACGTTCTAAGCTTGCGCTCTCATTATGGGAGCAATCCCTACACACGAAAACGGAAATTCCTACTTAGTTCGAGCTTAGTTCATAGAGGCGGTGAACAAATTGTTTTGCAACCGGCCACCAACTTGGCAATTGCACAAGCCCCCGTAACTGTTTCACATGCCATAGTCGGCACCACTCGTTGTTTCATCCGGGATTCCGATTCTATCCAATCCACCAAGGTCCGTAGTCCTCTCATTCCAAAATAGAATTTCGTCCTTCTCCGCTCAATTCTGGTTATTCTTATTATTGGGTTCCAAAGCCGTTTCCTAAGAAATTCATCCTCTATGGAAATGCCTCCGTTTTCATAAGACCGAGAAACGGCTCCTTTGTCGTAGGCGTTTGTATTCCTTCAATGGTCTTCATCGAAACCAAGTCGATAGTCGAAAGACCAAGTCGTAGTCGAAAGAAAAGAGGGCTTGGGAGGCTAGCGCTTCCCCAGGCAGCAAGTTCAGAGATATAAGGAATTATTTAAAAGTTTAGATAACAATTTAACCAATAACCCATAGCATTTAAATAAAATAAAAGCAGGAAAAAGTACTCCTAAAAGAGTTTAATATTTAAAATCAACTCAAAACATTAACTAATTGCCAATAAACTGCGAAGTACTTGTATTTTGTTATTTTTGGACAATTTGTTTGTATTTTTGGATGTTTAAAACTGTACTTTGCGAGCGCCGCTTTTTGCCAAAAGTGCTAGTAAAAAAGCTCACTCTAGCCGCAACATTTTGGTGATCTCGACCAGATTCGCAATTCGGCTATTGCATTAACAATCGATTTCCGAACTGTTTCGAATATACGCATACACAAATACCGGTTTCACTGCAGCGATTCTTATGTAAGCGCGGTTCAAAATTGAATTTGGGTTGAGTGCCAAAAGAACATAACTTTGTCGGAAAGTTAAAGACCGATACAAAACAGGGGGTCCTTTAATAAGCGCAAGGTGAACTTCAAGCCGGCCTACATATAATATAAAAATATGTGGCAGTTTGTTTTTATATTTTTGTTGATTTAAGTTTGATTGTGAATTAGTGAATATATGTAATCTTAAATTCTCTAAAGCCCAGGATCCAGAGCGTCAAGATCTTATCGCCGGATAAAAGGGGTAAGTATCAGAACACAAGTTTCATTCATATTTATATATATACGTGCAGCAGAGCTAATCAAAATAATAATATTCTACTTAAAATCAATTAAAATCAGATCAGTTATATTTTTTGATAGTTTTTATGATACTAAAAAAATAAGGAATAAATCAATAAAATTTCATACATTTTTTACGATTATATTTGTTTCCTTTAATATCTTTTCTATTCAAACTTTTTTCATAAATTTGCAATTTTAAATTAAGTAAAATAAATAATTCTTTCAGGACAAGTGCACTGATATGCCCACGAAACAGAATTGGCGCAATATGAAGGAATTCTTGAATCTTTAGGAGTTTAACAGTTTTTACATATGTAGTTTTGTTTCAATAATTCAATGTCACGGTTTCAAAGGTACCGGAAGTAGGTCATATCCGTAAACAATAAATGGCATAGATTTCGATTATGCCGTCTATTAACTCCTCCATATCCATATTTATTTCCCTTGCCATTATCATCTTACCCTTATAGTATAGTATTTCAAGGTGCAACAAACGATACTAGGAGAAGATTTAGTAAGCATCTTAAAAACATTTTTTTTTCTCAGATGGGAGCTTTTTTCTTAACTTTTCCTGCTTGAACAATGGTGAAGTTCAAATGGGAGGCAACCTGGGTTGACCGATGATTTAATTGAAAACGCACCAAAGCCCGGCAAGTAAACGAAATCGAGCAATGGTCGGAAAAGAGAAAAGACACAGACCTAGGAGAAGGACGCGGCTCCCACCAAAACAATATTAGCATCAACTAGGAAAAGGTCTATATTGGTGACAGCCCGGGAATCTAGGTCGAAAGAACATGAGACTATTAATTACAGAGCAAAGGTCGAAGCCAAACGTTTGTTGGCGACTTATATGCGGACCAAATAAAATGTTCATAGCGATAATGGGTGGTCGGGCTCAGATTTGTTTATGCGAGACATTCCATGTTTAAACAATAGATCAATAATTATAAATGAGCAAAGATGTTAATGCATTAGATATACAAATAAATAAACAATAATAATAATAACTAAAATTAGATAAAGAAACGGAGTGCAGTGAGCAACGTTATTTGAGAAGCAAAGTCGCAAAAGTCAGAACTTCTTATTTGTGTTGTTTTAAGTTTGATTGTGAATTACTGTATGTTATCTTAAATTCTCTAAAGCCCAGAATCCAGAGCTTCGAGATCTCATCCCCGGACAAAAGGGGTCCGTTTATTAGGACACAAGTTCCATTCATATGTATATATACACGTTCAGCAGAGCCAATCAAATTAATAATATTCTACTTAAAATCAAATATAAAAATTTTACTTTACATCAGCAATATATTTTGACACTAAATGATACTAAAAATATAAGGAATAATTCTATATAAGTTCCTAAAATTATTTTACGATTATATTTGTTTTCTTTAATACCTTCTCTACCAAACCTTTTTTCATAAATTTGCAATTTCAAATTAAGTAAAATGTATAATTCTTTCAGGACGAAGGCACTGATATGCCTACGTAACTGAATTGGCGAAATACGAAGGATTCTTTGCTTTCTTAAAAACAAGGACAGTTTTTACATCTATAGTTTTGTTTCACGTATTTAAGGTCACGGGTTCAAAATCATTTTCATATCCGTAATCAATAAATGGCATAGATTTCAGTTACAAGGGCAAAGAGCAGAGGTAGTACACATTTTGAACTAAATTACGCTTTAATCAAAAAATGTAAAGGGGCTTTTATAATACTACAAAATCACGCGCAGACAACTTTCAAATTAACGTAAATCGAATTTATTTTTCGTTGATTTTTTTTTTCTGAATTAAAAAAAAAAATTTACAAAATTATGAAAATTATATGAGTGCATTTAAATTTTGTTCATATCTTGTTTGGTTTAGCTTTTATAAGCTGTTGAAGTTTTTATTGGCTGCTGGTTGAAATAAGCTGTGAGCCACTGTACTTGAGCGGGTGGACGATTATACTTTTCCACACTGACGCTGATGAAGGAAAACTGCTGTAGCTCCCAGACCGGAAATATTTGTCTCATACATTACAGTCCACATTGTTTATCGGTCAGGATAAAAACATCAGCAGGTGTAGATCTCATGGACGGATAAAAGGCGTAAGTTTATAAAAACACACGTATTCACAGTAAGTCAAGAAAATTACATAATTTTTGAAGGACAACCCTGACAATAGATGATAGAGGCCCGCTACAATCTATTGGCACACGAGCAAGTGTGTTGGGGAGGGTATGTGGCCAAAGCACAGTCCGATCGTATTACGATCAAGCGACAATTGCTTGGTGGGTAGTGTGGACTGATGGCTGACTGAATTTTACATTCATTGACTTTTAGCAGGCACGCTTAGCATTAGTTTTTGTTATGTTAAGGAGGGAAAAAGCTAGTAAGAATCACACCCAAACCGGACGCTTTTCCCTCGGCCCGAGTGCTTTCAGGACTAGGGCACTGATATGCCCACGTAACAACATTCAGAGAACAAGTCGAACAAAGATCCTCACAATCATGTCACGCAGTCTTTTAGCATAATAGTAATGCGTCTAGCTGTTAGCTCCCTCTTATCGATACGTTGGTTTTCACAGGCGAGTAACTTAGCTGGCTGACTTTCCGAGACCTTTTCACCGTGATATACTGTTTAAGCTGTTTCTTTTAAATGCCAAAAATAAAGGCGAGGCTCTGCTTAGCTTAGGATAACATAATTGAACATTTCAAAATTAAACTGATGCAAGTCAATAGCAAACTGAAAATATTTGTAATCTATTGCACAAGAACCAGCAGCTGCCTTGAAAAAATCTTTAAAACAGCATGCAAGTTTGTTTAACATCCTTCGAAATTTCCGGCATTAAAATTGGGACCCTGTCCTAGTTTACATGTGTTCCACAAAACTTTCTAAGCTTGCGCTCTCATTATGGGAGCAATCCCTACACACGAAAACGGAAATTCCTACTTAGTTCGAGCTTAGTTCATAGAGACGGTGAACAAATTGTTTTGCAACCGGCCACCAACTTGGCAATTGCACAAGCCCCCGTAACTGTTTCACATGCCATAGTCGGCACCACTCGTAGTTTCATCTGGGATTCCGATTCTATCCAATCCACCAAGGTCCGTAGTCCTCTCATTCCAAAATAGAATTTCGTCCTTCTCCGCTCAATTCTGGTTATTCTTATTATTGGGTTCCAAAGCCTTTTCCTAAGAAATTCATCCTCTATGGAAATGCCTCCGTTTTCATAAGACCGAGAAACGGCTCCTTTGTCGTAGGCGTTTGTATTCCTTCAATGGTCTTCATCGAAACCAAGTCGATAGTCGAAAGACCAAGTCGTAGTCGAAAGAAAAGGGCCTTGGGAGGCTAGCGCTTCCCCAGGCAGCAAGTTCAGAGATATAAGGAATTTTTTAAAAGTTTAGATAACCATTTAACCAATAACCCATAGCATTTAAATAAAATAAAGCAGGAAAAAGTACTCCTAAAAGAGTTTAATATTTAAAATCAACTCAAAACATTAACTAATTGCCAATAAACTGCGAAGTACTTGTATTTTGTTATTTTTGGACAATTTGTTTGTATTTTTGGATGTTTAAAACTGTACTTTGCGAGCGCCGCTTTTTGCCAAAAGTGCTAGTAAAAAAAGCTCACTCTAGCCGCAACATTTTGGTGATCTCGACCAGATTCGCAATTCGGCTATTGCATTAACAATCGATTTCCGAACTGTTTCGAATATACGCATACACAAATACCGGTTTCACTGCAGCGATTCTTATGTAAGCGCGGTTCAAAATTGAATTTGGGTTGAGTGCCAAAAGAACATAACTTTGTCGGAAAGTTAAAGACCGATACAAAACAGGGGGTCCTTTAATAAGCGCAAGGTGAACTTCAAGCCGGCCTACATATAATATAAAAATATGTGGCAGTTTGTTTTTATATTTTTGTTGATTTAAGTTTGATTGTGAATTAGTGAATATATGTAATCTTAAATTCTCTAAAGCCCAGGATCCAGAGCGTCAAGATCTTATCGCCGGATAAAAGGGGTAAGTATCAGAACACAAGTTTCATTCATATTTATATATATACGTGCAGCAGAGCTAATCAAAATAATAATATTCTAATTAAAATCAATTAAAATCAGATCATTAATATTTTTGATAGTTTTTATGATACTAAAAAAATAAGGAATAAATCAATAAAATTTCATACATTTTTTACGATTATATTTGTTTCCTTTAATATCTTTTCTATTCAAACTTTTCAAACGGTTTCAAAATCGTGGTACCGGAAGTAGGTCATATCCGTAAACAATAAATGGCATAGATTTCGATTATGCCGTCTATTAACTCCTCCATATCCATATTTATTTCCCTTGCCATTATCATCTTACCCTTATAGTATTCCACAAATCGCTCATTTACCTTTCACGAACGGTTTTCAAAAACACGACGTGTTCTGATATAGACATTTTCCCGCCGAACGCCACTTCCAAACGTTTGAATAAGAAATTAATCGGCTCACTTATACAACTTGGACCAGCATGTAACCATTGTAAAGCATCTCCCATCAATTTAGAAATGCATAGATTGCCCTGTTATTCATTTCACCAGCCTTAATCTTGTCATTGCAGCGTTCGCTGCCTTCATCTCTGCCAACGTGGTCTTTGCCATCGTCGCCCCTGCCGCCGCCGTTAACTTCGTCGTTGTCGCCTCTGCCGCCGCTGCCACCACGTCGTTGTCGCCGCTGTCGCCGTTTGGTAAACTTTTTTTTTCCAGGAATGTAGGAATTGCAAGGGATATGTAGCTTTCCCTGGAAATCCATTGCCGCTCTAATTTCTAGGACAAACATTCTCAGAAATGCCAAATGTTTGATTTAAAATAACGGAGCCGATAATTGAACTACGTCTTTCTGAACTTGCACCACTTGCGATTCCTTTTGTTGTTCTTGCTCACATTTCCTTCTCTCGATTCTTCAGCTTCAATTTTTATACGCACATCTTGGAACTTTCAACCAACGAGCCCACAATTCCACTTTGGTATCCGTGCTGATCAAATTTAGTGACGCCAACCACGTCTCTAATGTCACCACTCTGGCGTTACAAAAATCAACGTTTTTGTCCATTTCGCACGTAGATTTTTTTGACCACGAATAATAGTCAATATTTAATATTATGTGTCTTTTTTTTATTCTTTATGTTGTCCACGCACAGTTCTCCGCTCACAGTTCTGTTTCACACTGAATATGCTGCACCTCAATAACAATACTTGTTCAGACGAACACTGATAAATATTATGTCTAAGATTTAATGAGCTCTGCACATGTCATGTAGAACTGTGTAATTCGATCAAGAGCCATAATTTACGATTTGGGACCCGACAAGGGTTCAGTTTTTCAAATACACTTGTAATCTGTAAACAGCAGGCCACTTGAGCTACCTAATATTATCGCTTCCAGATGTGCCTTCACCGAGAATCTTGTGCGGGGGGGCAAAATAGATAACTCCCCCGCCCAGACTAAAAAGATAAGGTCTCTGCGTAGACCATAGCTAAAATTAGAATAAGATTTTCACATAAGTTTCTTGTCAAGAAGTTTTAAATAAAATGAAACAGTTTCAATACAGAACTCAAACAAAAAGTTTGTATTTATTTACTATCCTTAACATTTTGGTCCTACGAGCAACTCTACAGTTTTCCCCCACCAGTGGTAAGAGACTTAGAGGAAAGCCAGCACCTTAATTGACTCTTGTTTTCCCCTTTATGGTAAGAAACAGAGTATAAATTTTAAAGCAAAAGGACAAATAAGAGTCCTTATTGTTTAAAGCAATTTTCAAAAATAATAAAAAAATAAAACATTTTGTGAAATTGTGGTCGAGAAATCGACATGTTAAATTAAAAAAAAAATATATAATAAATTGTCTTCGAACAATTTTATTTATTATTATTATTAAAATCAGGCGTATTCGAGGCCACACATCGAAAAAGTGAATAAATCAATAAAATTTCATACATTTTTTACGATTATATTTGTTTCCTTTAATATCTTTTCTATTCAAACTTTTCAAACGGTTTCAAAATCGTGGTACCGGAAGTAGGTCATATCCGTAAACAATAAATGGCATAGATTTCGATTATGCCGTCTATTAACTCCTCCATATCCATATTTATTTCCCTTGCCATTATCATCTTACCCTTATAGTATTCCACAAATCGCTCATTTACCTTTCACGAACGGTTTTCAAAAACACGACGTGTTCTGATATAGACATTTTCCCGCCGAACGCCACTTCCAAACGTTTGAATAAGAAATTAATCGGCTCACTTATACAACTTGGACCAGCATGTAACCATTGTAAAGCATCTCCCATCAATTTAGAAATGCATAGATTGCCCTGTTATTCATTTCACCAGCCTTAATCTTGTCATTGCAGCGTTCGCTGCCTTCATCTCTGCCAACGTGGTCTTTGCCATCGTCGCCCCTGCCGCCGCCGTTAACTTCGTCGTTGTCGCCTCTGCCGCCGCTGCCACCACGTCGTTGTCGCCGCTGTCGCCGTTTGGTAAACTTTTTTTTTCCAGGAATGTAGGAATTGCAAGGGATATGTAGCTTTCCCTGGAAATCCATTGCCGCTCTAATTTCTAGGACAAACATTCTCAGAAATGCCAAATGTTTGATTTAAAATAACGGAGCCGATAATTGAACTACGTCTTTCTGAACTTGCACCACTTGCGATTCCTTTTGTTGTTCTTGCTCACATTTCCTTCTCTCGATTCTTCAGCTTCAATTTTTATACGCACATCTTGGAACTTTCAACCAACGAGCCCACAATTCCACTTTGGTATCCGTGCTGATCAAATTTAGTGACGCCAACCACGTCTCTAATGTCACCACTCTGGCGTTACAAAAATCAACGTTTTTGTCCATTTCGCACGTAGATTTTTTGACCACGAATAATAGTCAATATTTAATATTATGTGTCTTTTTTTTTATTCTTTATGTTGTCCACGCACAGTTCTCCGCTCACAGTTCTGTTTCACACTGAATATGCTGCACCTCAATAACAATACTTGTTCAGACGAACACTGATAAATATTATGTCTAAGATTTAATGAGCTCTGCACATGTCATGTAGAACTGTGTAATTCGATCAAGAGCCATAATTTACGATCTGGGACCCGACAAGGGTTCAGTTTTTCAAATACACTTGTAATCTGTAAACAGCAGGCCACTTGAGCTACCTAATATTATCGCTTCCAGATGTGCCTTCACCGAGAATCTTGTGCGGGGGGGCAAAATAGATAACTCCCCCGCCCAGACTAAAAAGATAAGGTCTCTGCGTAGACCATAGCTAAAATTAGAATAAGATTTTCACATAAGTTTCTTGTCAAGAAGTTTTAAATAAAATGAAACAGTTTCAATACAGAACTCAAACAAAAAGGTTGTATTTATTTACTATCCTTAACATTTTGGTCCTACGAGCAACTCTACAGTTTTCCCCCACCAGTGGTAAGAGACTTAGAGGAAAGCCAGCACCTTAATTGACTCTTGTTTTCCCCTTTATGGTAAGAAACAGAGTATAAATTTTAAAGCAAAAGGATAAATAAGAGTCCTTATTGTTTAAAGCAATTTTCAAAAATAATAAAAAAATAAAACATTTTGTGAAATTGTGGTCGAGAAATCGACATGTTAAATTAAAAAAAAAATATATAATAAATTGTCTTCGAACAATTTTATTTATTATTATTATTAAAATCAGGCGTATTCGAGGCCACACATCGAAAAAGTGAAAAAAAGTATATATATATATATATTTAAACTATCAGTGACAAAAAACAAATATTAAAAAAAAAACCCAATCTTAACTGTCCAAAAATAAATAAATAAAAAGATTTAAAAAATAAAAAAAAAAAACCTTAAATCATCTTTTAAAACAACAACGAAGACCCTCAAAGAGACGACAACTGAAGGAAGGCCAGCAGGATCAGCAACAGGAGCGGCAACAGAGACAAGGACAACGGCAGCAGCAGCAACCACGACCATCAGCAACAACAACCGCAACAACAAGCGCATCAGCAACAACAGCATCAGCTAAAACAACTACAACGACGACAATCAGCTAAGTTAATCTTAAAATTTATTTTTATAAGTTACGAGCATTTTAATATTAAGAAAAGATAATCCGTTCAGACGCTCTCGAGTTTTAGCAAAACTAACGAACAGCAATTAATTTATATATATATACATATACAAAACTAAAGCCAAAACCATGTTGTCCGCTGAAACTAATGCCTTAATAAAAAGGCAAGTAGAAATTACAAAACTAATTCATACCCTAAGAGAGCTACCTAGTCTATCATTCGAATATTTGAAACAGTATGAGGAATTAAGGTCCGAATGTGTTCAAAATCATTAGGTTTTGGTTCAAATTGGAGCAGTCGATCATGACTACTTCAAGAAGAACCATTATGAGAAAATGATGTTAGATCTCTCAAATATAAAAGATAGGATTAATAGGGTTTTAAACAAAGCTGACGAAGTTGACTTAGAGACCAGTAGTTCTAAAGTTGTCAATAAATTAGATAGGGAAATAGTACAGGTACGGGAATACTTAAAAGAAACTTTTGAAGACATTAAGCTAGATAATGTTTCAACTTTTGAGATTAGAGTTCAGAAATTAGAATTTTATTGGACAAAAATAGTAGGTCTAAAACAAGTCGACCAAGTAGATGTCACTGATAGGGGTAACGACGAGGAGTTGAACGAGTTAGAGTTCGACATCTCGTCAATAACCAACACAATGAAAAAAAAAATCGAACAAATTGTGCCCGGAAAGGTTAACGTTGGAAATCATAAAATTGATGATTTGCCAACGTTACCTAAAATTCTGGTACCCACGTTCTATGGAGATTCCAAAGACTGGGACCTGTTTTATGAGTTGTTTAATGAACTCATTCATTTAAGAGAGGATCTAAGTCCTTCTTTTAAGTTCAGTTACCTTAAGATCTCACTTAAGGGAGAAGCCAGAAATGTGGTTTCTCACTTATTGTTGGGATCTGGGGAGAACTATGAGGCCGCTTGGGAGTTATTAACCAAGCGGTACGAAAATAAAAGGAAAATTTTTGCCGATCAATTAAACCGCCTTCTGGATCTTCAAATCGTAAATGTTGATTCAGTTAGGCAACTAAAAATATTTATTGATACGATTAACGAGTCAATACATATGATAAAATTGAAGGCACAACTTTCTGATGAAGTGGATATTATGTTTGCACACATAATAATTAGGAAGTTTAACAAAGAAGCTCTTCAACTATATGAGAGCCATGTTAAAAAAACTAAAGAGATTCAAGCGTTATCGGACGTCATTGAATTTTTAGAGCAACGGCTAAGTTCGATAAACTCAGTTCAGGATGAAAAGCCTGTAAAAAAATATATAGTACCAATATAAGAGAATTAGCTACTAATAATTGTCCCATATGCAAAATTTCGGGACATTTTATATTCCAGTGTCAGAAATTTAAGGCTTTAATCCATCAGAAAGGATGGAAAAAGTAAAAAATGCCCATTTGTGTTTCAAATGTCTGAAACACTCATTTAATAAAAAATGTCAAAGCGACATTTCATGTTCTATTTGCAAGAAAAATCACCACAGCATGCTACATATAAATTATAACGTTAACCAAAAATTAGAAAAGGTTAACACTTGCAGGACATCCGAACAAGCGTTGCTTGCTACAGCACGCGTTCAAATAAAATGCTCGAATGGAGGGTTTGAAAATTTCAGAGCTTTGAATGACAGTGGTTCTCAAAGCACCATAATTTCTGAAGAATCTGTGCAGATTCTAAAATTACAAAAAATTCGATCTCAAACAGAGATCAGTGGAGTATCCTCCACAGGAAAGTGGATCTCGAAGCACAAAATTCATCTTTCAATTAAATGTAATGCTTCCCAAAAAATTTTAAAAGTTGAAGCATTAGTACTCCCAAAACTTATGAGGGCTCTCCCAGCCCACAAAGTTAATGTTGACAAAACGAAATGGGAAAAATATAATTTGGCCGACCCCGACTTTAATAAGCCGGGGCGTGTAGATCTAATTATTGGAGCAGATCTATATACTGACATTCTACAGAGTGGAGTGGTCAAAATAAAAGGCCTCCTCGGCCAAAAAACCGATTTCGGGTGGATTATCTCTGGATGTAAAAAATCAAAGGGACAGAAGACAATTGTAGCAACCACCATAGAATTAAAAGATATGGATCGGTATTGGGAAGTAGAGGATGAAGATAAAAATGATATCGAATCTGAAATATGTGAAAATAATTTCACAAAAACTACAAAGATAGATTCAGATGGGCGATACATTGTGTCAATTCCATTTAAAGAAGATGTCACCTTAGGGGATTCAAAGAAACAAGCGATGGCTCGTTTCATGAATCTGGAAAAAAAAATTAAAAAGAAACGAGAAACTAAGGGCAGACTACACTAATGAATATATGAATTTAGGACATATGGTCGAAGTGCAGAATGAAGGTAAGTATTTCTTACCGCACCAAGCCGTGATCAGAGACTCGAGCTTGACGACCAAATTAAGAGTAGTTTTTGACGCTTCAGCAAAAACTACTAATAACAAAAGTTTGAACGATATAATGTGGGTTGGTCCACGAGTTCAAGAGGATATTTTTGACATTATCGTTAAATGGAGAAAATGGGAATATGTGGTATCCGCGGATGTTGAAAAAATGTATTGCAAATAAAGATTGATGATGAGGATCAGCAATACCAGTACATTTTATGGAGAAACTCTCCAGATGAAAAAATAAAAAATTATAAATTGACAACAGTCACATATGGTACTGCACCCGCACCATATTTAGCTACCAGAGTTCTGGTAGATATTGCTGATAAATGTAAAAATAAATATTTGAGTGAAATAATTAGGAATGATTTCTATATGGATGACCTAAAGACTGGGGCTGATTCTGTGGAAGATGCAAACAATTTAATTAAACTAGTCTCACAGGAACTACAAAAGGTAGGGTTTAATTTAAGGAAATGGGTTTCCAACAATTTTAAAGTAACTCAAACTGTTGAGAACACAGGAGATAACAAAGTGCTTGCTATTACGGAAAATGAAAGCGTTAAAACTCTTGGGCTTCAATGGGAACCCCAAAATGATTTATTTAAATTTAAAGTAAATTGCGGGGAATCCAAAAAGACTAACAAAAGGGTAGTGTTATCGACATTATCAAAAATTTATGATCCCCTAGGATGGCTGGCTCCTGTCACTGTTTTAGGAAAGCTTTTTATTCAAAAATTATGGATAAATAAAAGTGAGTGGGATCAGGAGTTATCCAAGGAAGACAAAGATTATTGGGAAAATTATAAATGAAAGTTTGTTATCTTTAGTAAAGATTCGAGTCCCAAGATGGATTAGTTCCAAGAATTGTTTGGGGATACAACTTCATTGATCTGCGGACGCTTCCGAAAAGGGTCTAAACAACCGTGAGAGAGAAATAGACGCACTTTTGTGAAGCTCCGCTTTAAACACTGAAAAACACCTTAAACTCGGCTTAAAAAAATTAAAAACTGCTTACGGCAGCATCATTAATAAGAGTACAACACGTTAAAGTTCTTGTTGCCCGGAATAAATCGGTTTTAAGCAGTAAATCGCTTCTTAATAAATCCACAATTAAGTGCAACAACAATCCAATAAAGAAACAGTGCATAGCAAAACACAAGAGCACAGAGACAAAACACTCAGCACATCAAAACACTCAACCCTCTCGGCACCAACACAATAATGTCTTCAGCAGCAAAGCGACTTAGGAAGGAAACTCACTCCGATCTGAAGGGAGCCCGTGACTCCGATGCTCAACTGCTTCACACGATCGACCTCAGATTTTCCGAGCTAAAGGAAAGTCTTGCAGGGGAGATCCGTGATGGCGAGGCACGTATAACCGGCACTCTGGAAGAAAAATTTAAGTTAATAGCAGCTGACTGCAACACACTCACAATTGGAGAGCGAGGTGAGAGAGATGGGGATGCTGAGGCAGCGGGTCCAGGAGCTGGAGGCGAAACTGTCTAAAAACTGCCAGGATCAGCGCGTTGACGAGTTGGAGGCAAAGTGGGTGGCCTCCTGCAACGCACAGGCGGCGTCTGAAGACGCCTGTGACTTGCGTTGGCATAGGGTCCCACAAGTCCAGGGGGAAAATGTGAAAGCACTTTTTCACGCACTGTGCTTCTCTCTCAAACTGACCCCGCCGCCTAAAGTACGTACGATTTTTCGAATGCGACCGCGAAAATCGACCCGTACAGTGGTGGATCCAATTATAATTATTAAAATGGAACACGTGCACGATAAGGCGACACTGCTGCGTGCGATCGGGGCATAGCGAAAAGAAAACAAAACGCAACTGAGCTTAAAC
The DNA here is from genome assembly GCF_018152505.1 of Drosophila elegans. Classification (NCBI taxonomy): domain Eukaryota; kingdom Metazoa; phylum Arthropoda; class Insecta; order Diptera; family Drosophilidae; genus Drosophila; species Drosophila elegans. The sequence goes on along the minus strand of NW_024545670.1, from coordinate 158,091 downwards.
CTCATCGGCCTAGACTCGCCAGCGTTTATATATAAACGAACAGCTGACCAAAACAAATTTTCAAGCGGGCGATGCATCTCAAGAGGCTGAAGCGCCTAACAGCTGTTTTCTCTCGCCGTGGAGATATCTTCGTAAAGGAGAGAGAGGGAGGGGAGGCCATTTGCGTGCAAAGCCTGGGCGAACTGGCTCAAATGGAGATTTGCACCCCCGATGAATTAGCTGCGCTGGAAGCTGCTAGTTCTGGGACATTAAATGATAATTCATTTCGCACCTAAGAGGCGCTTATATTTATATACCATTGTTGTGAAATTATCAGTAGTTTTATTATATTTATTTAGGATTAGTATCAGTCGCATTAATTTTATTTTGTTTCTTGGTGTGGTGTGTCTTTATGTCATAAATATTTATAGACTGCGAGCGCAGTTAATATTACAATTAAATAATTTAAAATGGGTGACAGCAACAACAATAACATAAACATAAATCCAAATCGATCAAATAGCCATGCGATGTTAAGGGTTCTCGGAGAGAAGACAGCTGGTCTTAATGTGTGTCATATAAATGCTCAAAGCCTCACACGAAAAATTGAAGAATTTAGATACCTCTTTATCAATTCGAGTGTAGATGTTATATGTGTTTCTGAAACTTGGTTTGTTCCTAATTTATGTGATGTTTTAGTTGAATGTGATGGTTATAATTTGCATCGCTCTGATCGTGATAGTCATGGGGGTGGGGTTGCAATATATGTTAGTAAAAAGTTATGTTCCACGTTTATATGTTAACACTCAACCAGTAGTGCAATTGAATACTTATTTATAGAAATTAGAAGCCAAAATTATGCTGATAAGCTACTAATTGGGTGTATATACCGACCTAACTGCCGGATTGACTATGAACAATTTTTAAACATCATTCCTGACGTGTCAATTAATTATTCAGACGTCATTATAACAGGCGATTTTAATAGCGATATTTTAAGGGATTCCCACCTTGCAGAGGACATGAAATCGCTGGGGATGAAGTTGATTAACTTTGTGTCCCCTACGCATTTTACCAAAACCCGCAACTCGCTTTTAGACTTATTTTTTGTGTCTAATACAGACAAAGTAGCTACATATGACCAACTTATTGTTCCATCGTTCTCAAAACATGACCTTATATACTTGACTTACGCACTTGACCTACAATACCTTGACCATCCAATAGTTTTTAGGGACTTTAGAAATATCAACTATGACCTTTTGGACTCCACCTTTAATTTGTGCAATTGGAATGACATATATTCCCTTTCCGAAGTAGACGAACAAGTTAACCTTTTACAAAACAATATTTGTTATTTATATAACTGTGTCGTACCTGTTCGTAGCAAAGTTATTCGTTTTTCTGGAAAACCATGGTTCCAAAGAAACATCAAAGACGCAATATTACAGCGTGACGGGGCGTACAAAAAGTGGAGAAGGTACAGGACACCTCAAGCTTAAGCAGTGTTCAAGTCATTGAGAAAAAAAGTGACCAAACTTACTGACACCGCCAAGGCAAATTTCTATTCCCATAAATTCAACAACGCATCTTCCACTGCTCAGACATGGAAAATAATTAAAAACCTGGGAATATGCAAAGTTAAACCAAGACTTGAACAAGACATAAATGTAAATGAACTTAATAAAAAGTTCATAAGCTGCACAGTACCTGAAATCACTGAAAATAAATATCTGAACCCACGATGTATATCTGAAACTGTCTGTGATATTAGATTTAGGTTTTTGTGTGTTAATCAGTGTGATGTCCTACAAAGTATACTAAGAATTAAGAGTGACGCCACTGGGTCTGACAACATAAACCCTAAATTCATAAAAAATCTGCTGCCAAAAATCCTGCCATACATAACCTATACCTTTAATACTGTACTGACAAAATCTACTTATCCGGACTGTTGGAAAGCGGCAAAAATAATTCCGATTCCTAAATCAAATAATGAGTACAGACCCATCTTCATTTTACCATAACTATCAAAGGTATTTAAGAATCTCATGGCTGATCAAATTAATAAATTTAGGTCCGACAATACAATGCTTACTAATAATCAGTCTGGTTTTAGGAAAAACAGAAGCTGTACCTCAGCTATTATAAAAATTGAAGACGACATAAGGGAACAAATAGACGAAAACAATGTTACACTCTTAGTTTTACTGGACTATAGTAAGGCCTTCGATACAGTAAACCATAATGTCCTTTGTGCAAAACTACGTAATATGTTTATGTTTTCTAAAACTTCTGTCAAACTTGTGTCTTCGTACCTACAAAATCGTCGTCAATCTGTTGTACTGTCTAGCGTTTCGTCCTCATATGAAAATGTTAATCGTGGTGTACCCCAAGGGTCTGTGCTTGGTCCCTTATTGTTTACCTTATATGTTAATGACCTTCCCAATGCGTTATCTGAATGCAATGTACACTTGTATGCTGATGATGTCCAAATGTATGTGAGTCGTCCTTTAAACAGAATAAATGAATGTATAGATGTTTATAATAGAGAACTTGAACGTGTAAATGAGTGGGCCGGCAACAATGGACTTGGGATCAACCCATCAAAATCAAAATGTCTTGTCATAAGTAAAAGAAAGATCATTTTTAACAATTTGCATCCACTGAGTATGAATAGCACGCCACTTGAGTACGTTAATACAGCTGTAAACTTAGGTTTTACATTCAACAGAACTCTTACCTGGAATGATCATATTAAAAAGTCTGTAGGGAAAACATATGGCATAATAAGGACATTATCCGTAATTAAAAATTGCCTGCCCACCCATATACGTTTACTAATAGCTAAAACCTGAATTGTTCCAGCGCTATTTTATGGAGTAGAAGTTTTTTCAAACTGTGACACTACCAGTAAGAACAAAATTAAAGTTATATTTAATTGCATAGCCAGGTATAAAGTTAAATTAAAGTAAAAATAGAAGGCGACTTAGGTTAGTTTTTATGAAAATTAGTTTTAAGTATAATGTAACAATTAAATATTTGCAAACTCGTAGTGACTAGCGCATTAACTTATAAGTTTCAAACTTGTAGCGTTAGGATGAAATTTTATAATAAATACAAATACAAAACAATATATGCTAAGGTAGGAAATTCTGTGAATATAATAGCCAGCAAAAGAAGGGTCAATCCAATTAAAAATAGAAAAACTATTCCCAAACTAGAGTTATGTGCAGCTCATTTACTTAGTGGATTGATCAAAAGAATTATTGAATCCATTGATAATACAGTGGAAATCTACGCTTGGAGTGATTCCACTATCACTTTAGCATGAATAAACAATGGAGATAGCAAGGTCAAGTTTATTAGACGAAGAACAGATGACATTCGTAAACTAAAGAATACCGAATGGAATCATGTGAAGTCTGAAGAAAATCCTGCATATTTAGCATCAAGGGGAATTAGTTCTAGCCAATTGGTTAACTGTGATCTTTGGTGGAAAGGTCCGAAGTGGTTAGCCAAAGGAGCAATGGCCTCACCAGAAATCCACAGGAGAAATTGTTTTGATAAATTCAATTTTAAATAATAAAACCGATAATGCTATTTATAATTTACTGGAGAGGTTTTCCAGTATTGAAAAGATTATACGAGTAATAGTATACATAAATATATTCATTCAAATCAAGATAAAAAAGGAATCCTATCCTTCCTTCCTATCTGTAAAAGAGTTAAAACTAGCTGAAAAGATTGTTATAAAAAAGCAACAAGAATATCAATTCAGCCAAGAAATAAAGTGCCTAAAAACAAATAAGGAAATTAAGACAAATAATAGGAAATTATCGTTAAATCCGTTTTTAGATAATGATGGTATTCTGCGAGTGGGGGAAGACTAGAAAACTCCGGTGCAGAATTTAAAGTTAAGCACCCAATAATCTTGGATAAATGTCATTTAACTAACTTGTTGATAAAAAATGCTCATAATGAAACTTTGCATGGAGGAATAAACCTAATGCGAAATTTTATCCAAAGAAAGTATTGGATTTTTGGGTTAAAAAATTCATTAAAAAAAGTATTTCAAAGAATGTGTCAAGTGTGCGAGATACAAACAAAATACAGCTCAACAAATAATGGGCAACCTGCCTAGATATGATATAGAGTGACGATGTCGTACCCATTTTTTAATACTGGAATAGATTACGCAGGTCCTTATTTCGTTAAGTGTTCCAAGAATCGTGGACTAAAGACGTATAAGGGCTACATTGCCGTATTTGTTTGTATGGCCACCAAAGCCATACATCTAGAAATGGTAAGTGATTTAACCTCGGAAGCATTTCTAGCAGCACTCAGAAGATTTATTGCTAGAAGAGGTAAATGTGCTAATATTTATTCGGATAACGGAACTAATTTCGTAGGAGCCTCAAGAAAATTAGATCAGGATTTAGTTAAAGCAATCAAGGAAAATACAATGATTGCCGCGCAGCTCGAAAAAGATAGAATTGATTGGCATTTTATCCCCCCGGCAGGACCTCACTTCGGAGGTATTTGGGAAGCTGGAGTTAAGTCCATGAAATACCATCTGAAACGGGTAATCGGGGAAAATAGTCTGACATACGAAGAAATGTCAACACTTTTATGTCAGATAGAAGCATGCTTAAATTCAAGACCATTGAATACCTATGAAAATGAAATTGATCAAGATGAAGTCCTAACACCAGGACATTTCTTGATTGGTAGACCACCGCTAGAAATAGTTGAACCAATTGAAAATAAGAGAATTGGGAATTTAGACAGGTGGAAACTAATCCAGAAAATTAAAAGACATTTCTGGGTTAAGTGGAAAGAGGAGTATTTACATACTCTGCAACAGAGGCACAAGTGGAAGAGAGACAGTCCTAATATAGAAGAGGGGCAAATTGTGTTATTAAACGATGAGAATACTCATCCAGCCAGATGGCCAATAGGCAAAGTTGAAAGGATCCACAAGGGCAAATTTGAAAAGGTCCAGGGGGAAAATGTGAAAGCACTTTTTCACGCACTGTGCTTCTCTCTCAAACTGACCCCGCCGCCTAAAGTACGTACGATTTTTCGAATGCGACCGCGAAAATCGACCCGTGCAGTAGTGGATCCAATTATAATTATTAAAATGGAACACGTGCACGATAATGCGACACTGCTCCGTGCGATCGGGGCATACCGAAAAGAAAACAAAACGCAACTGAGCCTAAAGCTCATCGGCCTAGACCCGCCAGCGTTTATATATATAAACGAACAGCTGACCAAAACAAAATATGAAATTTTCAAGCGGGCGATGCATCTCAAGAGGCTGAAGCGCCTAACAGCTGTTTTCTCTCGCCGTGGAGATATCTTCGTAAAGGAGAGAGAGGGAGGGGAGGCCATTTGCGTGCAAAGCCTGGGCGAACTGGCTCAAATGGAGATTTGCACCCCCGATGAATTAGCTGCGCTGGAAGGTGCTAGTTCTGGGACATTAAATGATAATTCATTTCGCACCTAAATTTATATACCATTGTTGTGAAATTATCAGTAGTTTTATTATATTTATTTAGGATTAGTATCAGTCGCATTAATTTTATTTTGTTTCTTGGTGTGGTGTGTCTTTATGTCATAAATATTTATAGACTGCGAGCGCAGCTAATATTACAATTAAATAATTTAAAATGGGTGACAGCAACAACAATAACATAAACATAAATTCAAATCGATCAAATAGCCATGCGATGTTAAGGGTTCTCGGAGAGAAGAGAGCTGGTCTTAATGTGTGTCATATAAATGCTCAAAGCCTCACACGAAAAATTGAAGAATTTAGATACCTCTTTATCAATTCGAGTGTAGATGTTATATGTGTTTCTGAAACTTGGTTTGTTCCTAATTTATGTGATGTTTTAGTTGAATGTGATGGTTATAATTTGCATCGCTCTGATCGTGATAGTCATGGGGGTGGGGTTGCAATATATGTTAGTAAAAAGTTATGTTCCACGTTTATATGTTAACACTCAACCAGTAGTGCAATTGAATACTTATTTATAGAAATTAGAAGCCAAAATTATGCTGATAAGCTACTAATTGGGTGTATATACCGACCTAACTGCCGGATTGACTATGAACAATTTTTAAACATCATTCCTGACGTGTCAATTAATTATTCAGACGTCATTATAACAGGCGATTTTAATAGCGATATTTTAAGGGATTCCCACCTTGCAGAGGACATGAAATCGCTGGGGATGAAGTTGATTAACTTTGTGTCCCCTACGCATTTTACCAAAACCCGCAACTCGCTTTTAGACTTATTTTTTGTGTCTAATACAGACAAAGTAGCTACATATGACCAACTTATTGTTCCATCGTTCTCAAAACATGACCTCATATACTTGACTTACGCACTTGACCTACAATACCTTGACCATCCAATAGTTTTTAGGGACTTTAGAAATATCAACTATGACCTTTTGGACTCCACCTTTAATTTGTGCAATTGGAATGACATATATTCCCTTTCCGAAGTAGACGAACAAGTTAACCTTTTACAAAACAATATTTGTTATTTATATAACTGTGTCGTACCTGTTCGTAGCAAAGTTATTCGTTTTTCTGGAAAACCATGGTTCCAAAGAAACATCAAAGACGCAATATTACAGCGTGACGGGGCGTACAATAAGTGGAGAAGGTACAGGACACCTCAAGCTTACGCAGTGTTCAAGTCATTGAGAAAAAAAGTGACCAAACTAGCTCACCGCCAAGGCAAATTTCTATTCCCATAAATTCAACAACGCATCTTCCACTGCTCAGACATGGAAAATAATTAAAAACCTGGGAATATGCAAAGTTAAACCAAGACTTGAACAAGACATAAATGTAAATGAACTTAATAAAAAGTTCTTAAGCTGCACAGTACCTGAAATCACTGAAAATAAATATCTGAACCCACGATGTATATCTGAAACTGTCTGTTATATTAGATTTAGGTTTTTGTGTGTTAATCAGTGTGATGTCCTACAAAGTATACTAAGAATTAAGAGTGACGCCACTGGGTCTGACAACATAAACCCTAAATTTATAAAAATTCTGCTGCCAAAAATCCTGCCATACATAACCTATACCTTTAATACTGTACTGACAAAATCTACTTATCCGGACTGTTGGAAAGCGGCAAAAATAATTCCGATTCCTAAATCAAATAATGAGTACAGACCCATCTTCATTTTACCATACCTATCAAAGGTATTTAAGAATCTCATGGCTGATCAAATTAATAAATTTAGGTCCGACAATGCAATGCTTACTAATAATCAGTCTGGTTTTAGGAAAAACAGAAGCTGTACCTAATCTATTATAAAAATTGCAGACGACATAAGGGAACAAATAGACGAAAACAATGTTACACTCTTAGTTTTACTGGACTATAGTAAGGCCTTCGATACAGTAAACCATAATGTCCTTTGTGCAAAGCTACGTAATATGTTTATGTTTTCTAAAACTTCTGTCAAACTTGTGTCTTCGTACCTACAAAATCGTCGTCAATCTGTTGTACTGTCTAGCGTTTCGTCCTCATATGAAAATGTTAATCGTGGTGTACCCCAAGGGTCTGTGCTTGGTCCCTTATTGTTTACCTTATATGTTAATGACCTTCCCAATGCGTTATCTGAATGCAATGTACACTTGTATGCTGATGATGTCCAAATGTATGTGAGTCGTCCTTTAAACAGAATAAATGAATGTATAGATGTTTATAACAGAGAACTTGAACGTGTAAATGAGTGGGCCGGCAACAATGGACTTGGGATCAACCCATCAAAATCAAAATGTCTTGTCATAAGTAAAAGAAAGATCATTTTTAACAATTTGCATCCACTGAGTATGAATAGCACGCCACTTGAGTACGTTAATACAGCTGTAAACTTAGGTTTTACATTCAACAGAACTCTTACCTGGAATGATCATATTAAAAAGTCTGTAGGGAAAACATATGGCATAATAAAGACATTATCCGTAATTAAAAATTGCCTGCCCACCCATATACGTTTACTAATGCTAAAACCTGAGTTGTTCCAGCGCTATTTTATGGAGTAGAAGTTTTTTCAAACTGTGACACTACCAGTAAGAACAAAATTAAAGTTATATTTAATTGCATAGCCAGGTATATATTCAACCAACCACATACAGATCACGTATCCGAATTTTCGCTGAAAGTATTTGATATCTCGCTAAATGAATGGATAAAGATGCGGAACTTAATTTTTCTGCAAAAAATTATTTTCCAAAAAGAACCTTCGTATCTTTTCGAAAAACTTCAATTTGCATCCTCTAGAAGAGCAAACAATCTTACTTGCATAAGACCTAGATCATTGACATCCGAAAGACAATTTTTAATTAATGCTATTCGATCATGGAATCAGCTCCCAAACCATCTTAAAAATATTAGCAGTGCCACGCAATTTAAGATAAAATTATTCACACACCTTAAAAACACTATTACGTAAATTAAAGTAAAAATAGAAGGCGACTTAGGTTAGTTTTTATGAAAATTAGTTTTAAGTATAATGTAACAATTAAATATTTGCAAACTCGTAGTGACTAGCGCATTAACTTATAAGTTTCAAACTTGTAGCGTTAGGATGAAATTTTATAATAAATACAAATACAAAACAATATATGCTAAGGTTGGAAATTCTGTGAATATAATAGCCAGCAAAAGAAGGGTCAATCCAATTAAAAATAGAAAAACTATTCCCAAACTAGAGTTATGTGCAGCTCATTTACTTAGTGGATTGATCAAAAGAATTAATGAATCCATTGATAATACAGTGGAAATCTACGCTTGGAGTGATTCCACTATCACTTTAGCATGGATAAACAATGGAGATAGCAAGGTCAAGTTTATTAGACGAAGAACAGATGACATTCGTAAACTAAAGAATACCGAATGGAATCATGTGAAGTCTGAAGAAAATCCTGCAGATTTAGCATCAAGGGGAATTAGTTCTAGCCAATTGGTTAAATGTGATCTTTGGTGGAAAGGTCCGAAGTGGTTATCTGAGCCAAAGGAGCAATGGCCTCACCAGAAATCCACAGGAGAAATTGTTTTGATAAATTCAATTTTAAATAATAAAACCGATAATGCTATTTATAATTTACTGGAGAGGTTTTCCAGTATTGAAAAGATTATACGAGTAATAGTATACATAAATATATTCATTCAAATCAAGATAAAAAAGGAATCCTATCCTTCCTTCCTATCTGTAAAAGAGTTAAAACTAGCTGAAAAGATTGTTATAAAAAAGCAACAAGAATATCAATTCAGCCAAGAAATAAAGTGCCTAAAAACAAATAAGGAAATTAAGACAAATAATAGGAAATTATCGTTAAATCCGTTTTTAGATAATGATGGTATTCTGCGAGTGGGGGGAAGACTAGAAAACTCCGGTGCAGAATTTAAAGTTAAGCACCCAATAATCTTGGATAAATGTCATTTAACTAACTTGTTGATAAAAAATGCTCATAATGAAACTTTGCATGGAGGAATAAACCTAATGCGAAATTTTATCCAAAGAAAGTATTGGATTTTTGGGTTAAAAAATTCATTAAAAAAGTATTTCAAAGAATGTGTCAAGTGTGCGAGATACAAACAAAATACAGCTCAACAAATAATGGGCAACCTGCCTAGATATGATATAGAGTGACGATGTCGTACCCATTTTTTAATACTGGAATAGATTACGCAGGTCCTTATTTCGTTAAGTGTTCCAAGAATCGTGGACTAAAGACGTATAAGGGCTACATTGCCGTATTTGTTTGTATGGCCACCAAAGCCATACATCTAGAAATGGTAAGTGATTTAACCTCGGAAGCATTTCTAGCAGCACTCAGAAGATTTATTGCTAGAAGAGGTAAATGTGCTAATATTTATTCGGATAACGGAACTAATTTCGTAGGAGCCTCAAGAAAATTAGATCAGGATTTAGTTAAAGCAATCAAGGAAAATACAATGATTGCCGCGCAGCTCGAAAAAGATAGAATTGATTGGCATTTTATCCCCCCGGCAGGACCTCACTTCGGAGGTATTTGGGAAGCTGGAGTTAAGTCCATGAAATACCATCTGAAACGGGTAATCGGGGAAAATAGTCTGACATACGAAGAAATGTCAACACTTTTATGTCAGATAGAAGCATGCTTAAATTCAAGACCATTGAATACCTATGAAAATGAAATTGATCAAGATGAAGTATTAACACCAGGACATTTCTTGATTGGTAGACCACCGCTAGAAATAGTTGAACCAATTGAAAATAAGAGAATTGGGAATTTAGACAGGTGGAAACTAATCCAGAAAATTAAAAGACATTTCTGGGTTAAGTGGAAAGAGGAGTATTTACATACTCTGCAACAGAGGCACAAGTGGAAGAGAGACAGTCCTAATATAGAAGAGGGGCAAATTGTGTTATTAAACGATGAGAATACTCATCCAGCCAGATGGCCAATAGGCAAAGTTGAAAGGATCCACAAGGGCAAATTTGAAAAGGTCCAGGGGGAAAATGTGAAAGCACTTTTTCACGCACTGTGCTTCTCTCTCAAACTGACCCCGCCGCCTAAAGTACGTACGATTTTTCGAATGCGACCGCGAAAATCGACCCGTACAGTAGTGGATCCAATTATAATTATTAAAATGGAACACGTGCACGATAATGCGACACTGCTCCGTGCGATCGGGGCATACCGAAAAGAAAACAAAACGCAACTGAGCTTAAAGCTCATCGGCCTAGACCCGCCAGCGTTTATATATATAAACGAACAGCTGACCAAAACAAAATATGAAATTTTCAAGTGGGCGATGCATCTCAAGAGGCTGAAGCGCCTAACAGCTGTTTTCTCTCGCCGTGGAGATATCTTCGTAAAGGAGAGAGAGGGAGGGGGAGGCCATTTGCGTGCAAAGCCTGGGCGAACTGGCTCAAATGGAGATTTGCACCCCCGATGAATTAGCTGCGCTGGAAGCTGCTAGTTCTGGGACATTAAATGATAATTCATTTCGCACCTAAGAGGCGCTTATATTTATATACCATTGTTGTGAAATTATCAGTAGTTTTATTATATTTATTTAGGATTAGTATCAGTCGCATTAATTTTATTTTGTTTCTTGGTGTGGTGTGTCTTTATGTCATAAATATTTATAGACTGCGAACGCAGCTAATATTACAATTAAATAATTTAAAATGGGTGACAGCAACAACAATAACATAAACATAAATTCAAATCGATCAAATAGCCATGCGATGTTAAGGGTTCTCGGAGAGAAGAGAGCTGGTCTTAATGTGTGTCATATAAATGCTCAAAGCCTCACACGAAAAATTGAAGAATTTAGATACCTCTTTATCAATTCGAGTGTAGATGTTATATGTGTTTCTGAAACTTGGTTTGTTCCTAATTTATGTGATGTTTTAGTTGAATGTGATGGTTATAATTTGCATCGCTCTGATCGTGATAGTCATGGGGGTGGGGTTGCAATATATGTTAGTAAAAAGTTATGTTCCACGTTTATATGTTAACACTCAACCAGTAGTGCAATTGAATACTTATTTATAGAAATTAGATGCCAAAAATATGCTGATAAGCTACTAATTGGGTGTATATACCGACCTAACTGCCGGATTGACTATGTACAATTTTTAAACATCATTCCTGACGTGTCAATTAATTATTCAGACGTCATTATAACAGGCGATTTTAATAGCGATATTTTAAGGGATTCCCACCTTGCAGAGGACATGAAATCGCTGGGGATGAAGTTGGTTAACTTTGTGTCCCCTACGCATTTTACCAAAACCCGCAACTCGCTTTTAGACTTATTTTTTGTGTCTAATACAGACAAAGTAGCTACATATGACCAACTTATTGTTCCATCGTTCTCAAAACATGACCTCATATACTTGACTTACGCACTTGACCTACAATACCTTGACCATCCAATAGTTTTTAGGGACTTTAGAAATATCAACTATGACCTTTTGGACTCCACCTTTAATTTGTGCAATTGGAATGACATATATTCCCTTTCCGAAGTAGACGAACAAGTTAACCTTTTACAAAACAATATTTGTTATTTATATAACTGTGTCGTACCTGTTCGTAGCAAAGTTATTCGTTTTTCTGGAAAACCATGGTTCCAAAGAAACATCAAAGACGCAATATTACAGCGTGACGGGGCGTACAATAAGTGGAGAAGGTACAGGACACCTCAAGCTTACGCAGTGTTCAAGTCATTGAGAAAAAAAGTGACCAAACTTACTGACACCGCCAAGGCAAATTTCTATTCCCATAAATTCAACAACGCATCTTCCACTGCTCAGACATGGAAAATAATTAAAAACCTGGGAATATGCAAAGTTAAACCAAGACTTGAACAAGACATAAATGTAAATGAACTTAATAAAAAGTTCTTAAGCTGCACAGTACCTGAAATCACTGAAAATAAATATCTGAACCCACGATGTATATCTGAAACTGTCTGTGATATTAGATTTAGGTTTTTGTGTGTTAATCAGTGTGATGTCCTACAAAGTATACTAAGAATTAAGAGTGACGCCACTGGGTCTGACAACATAAACCCTAAATTTATAAAAATTCTGCTGCCAAAAATCCTGCCATACATAACCTATACCTTTAATACTGTACTGACAAAATCTACTTATCCGGACTGTTGGAAAGCGGCAAAAATAATTCCGATTCCTAAATCAAATAATGAGTACAGACCCATCTTCATTTTACCATACCTATCAAAGGTATTTAAGAATCTCATGGCTGATCAAATTAATAAATTTAGGTCCGACAATGCAATGCTTACTAATAATCAGTCTGGTTTTAGGAAAAACAGAAGCTGTACCTAATCTATTATAAAAATTGCAGACGACATAAGGGAACAAATAGACGAAAACAATGTTACACTCTTAGTTTTACTGGACTATAGTAAGGCCTTCGATACAGTAAACCATAATGTCCTTTGTGCAAAACTACGTAATATGTTTATGTTTTCTAAAACTTCTGTCAAACTTGTGTCTTCGTACCTACAAAATCGTCGTCAATCTGTTGTACTGTCTAGCGTTTCGTCCTCATATGAAAATGTTAATCGTGGTGTACCCCAAGGGTCTGTGCTTGGTCCCTTATTGTTTACCTTATATGTTAATGACCTTCCCAATGCGTTATCTGAATGCAATGTACACTTGTATGCTGATGATGTCCAAATGTATGTGAGTCGTCCTTTAAACAGAATAAATGAATGTATAGATGTTTATAACAGAGAACTTGAACGTGTAAATGAGTGGGCCGGCAACAATGGACTTGGGATCAACCCATCAAAATCAAAATGTCTTGTCATAAGTAAAAGAAAGATCATTTTTAACAATTTGCATCCACTGAGTATGAATAGCACGCCACTTGAGTACGTTAATACAGCTGTAAACTTAGGTTTTACATTCAACAGAACTCTTACCTGGAATGATCATATTAAAAAGTCTGTAGGGAAAACATATGGCATAATAAAGACATTATCCGTAATTAAAAATTGCCTGCCCACCCATATACGTTTACTAATGCTAAAACCTGAGGTGTTCCAGCGCTATTTTATGGAGTAGAAGTTTTTTCAAACTGTGACACTACCAGTAAGAACAAAATTAAAGTTATATTTAATTGCATAGCCAGGTATATATTCAACCAACCACATACAGATCACGTATCCGAATTTTCGCTGAAAGTATTCGATATCTCGCTAAATGAATGGATAAAGATGCGGAACTTAATTTTTCTGCAAAAAATTATTTTCCAAAAAGAACCTTCGTATCTTTTCGAAAAACTTCAATTTACATCCTCTAGAAGAGCAAACAATCTTACTTGCATAAGACCTAGATCATTAACATCCGAAAGACAATTTTTAATTAATGCTATTCGATCATGGAATCAGCTCCCAAACCATCTTAAAAATATTAGCAGTGCCACGCAATTCAAGATAAAATTATTCACACACCTTAAAAACACTATTACGTAAATTAAAGTAAAAATAGAAGGCGACTTAGGTTAGTTTTTATGAAAATTAGTTTTAAGTATAATGTTACAATTAAATATTTGCAAACTCGTAGTGACTAGCGCATTAACTTATAAGTTTCAAACTTGTAGCGTTAGGATGAAATTTTATAATAAATACAAATACAAAAAGGCATATGCAGCCGTAGTATATGCTAAGGTAGGAAATTCTGTGAATATAATAGCCAGCAAAAGAAGGGTCAATCCAATTAAAAATAGAAAAACTATTCCCAAACTAGAGTTATGTGCAGCTCATTTACTTAGTGGATTGATCAAAAGAATTAATGAATCCATTGATAATACAGTGGAAATCTACGCTTGGAGTGATTCCACTATCACTTTAGCATGGATAAACAATGGAGATAGCAAGGTCAAGTTTATTAGACGAAGAACAGATGACATTCGTAAACTAAAGAATACCGAATGGAATCATGTGAAGTCTGAAGAAAATCCTGCAGATTTAGCATCAAGGGGAATTAGTTCTAGCCAATTGGTTAACTGTGATCTTTGGTGGAAAGGTCCGAAGTGGTTATCTGAGCCAAAGGAGCAATGGCCTCACCAGAAATCCACAGGAGAAATTGTTTTGATAAATTCAATTTTAAATAATAAAACCGATAATGCTATTTATAATTTACTGGAGAGGTTTTCCAGTATTGAAAAGATTATACGAGTAATAGTATACATAAATATATTAATTCAAATCAAGATAAACAAGAAAGAAAGCAAACTTCGGCAAGCCGAAGTTCATATACCCTTGCAGCTATTGCATGAATTAAATACTTTTGAAAACATTTAAATTATGATTTACTTGAGTATATGCTGAAAAACATTGAAACTATGATGATTTGCAGCTCAATTATTAGATAGTTATTTTATATATATTTTTATTATTTCTATGGGAGCTATATGCTATAGACGTCCGATTTTGATAAAATTTAAACCATAATTCTGAAATAATTAAACATTGCTATATGTCGAAGAACTAAACAAAAAATTAAAAAACAGAAAAGTTATAATATTTTTTCATTTATTTTTCCGATTGTTCCTATGGGAGCTATATGCTATAGTCGTCCGATTTTGATGAAATTTAAAACATAATTTTGAAATATTTAACCATTACTATATCTCGAAGAACTAAACAAAAAAATAAAAAACAGCAAAGTTATAATTTTTTTTCATTTATTTTTCCGATTGTTCCTATGGGAGCTATATGCTATAGTCGTCCGATTTTGATGAAATTTAAACCGTAAATCGGAAATATTTAACCATTACTATATGTCGAAGAACTAAACAAAAAATTAAAAAACAGCAAAGTTATAATTTTTTTCATTTATTTTTCCGATTGTTCCTATGGGAGCTATATGCTATAGTCGTCCGATCCGGCTCGTTCCGACTTATATACTACGTGCAATAGAAAGACAACGTTTGGGAAAGTTTCATGCAGATAGCTTTAAAACTGAGAGACTAGTTTGCATATAAACGGACGGACAGACGGACAGACGGACGGACAGACGGACATGGCTAGATCGACTCTACTAGTGATGCTGATCAAGAATATATATACTTTATAGGGTCGGAGATGTCTGCTTCACTGCGTTGCAAACTTCTGACTGAAATTATAATACCCTCTGCAAGGGTATAAAAACGAATCCTATCCTTCCTTCCCATCTGTAGAAGAGTTAAAACTAGCTGAAAAGATTGTTATAAAAAAGCAACAAGAATGTCAATTCAGCCAAGAAATAAAGTATCTTAAAACAAATAAGGAAATTAAGACAAATAATAGGATATTGTCGTTAAATCCGTTTTTAGATAATGATGGTATTCTGCGAGTGGGGGGAAGACTAGAAAACTCCGGTGCAGAATTTAAAGTTAAGCACCCAATAATCTTGGACAAATGTCATTTAACTAACTTGTTGATAAAAAATGCTCATAATGAAACTTTGCATGGAGGAATAAACCTAATGCGAAATTATATCCAAAGAAAGTATTGGATTTTTGGGTTAAAAAATTCATTAAAAATACTGGAATAGATTACGCAGGTCCTTATTTCGTTAAGTGTTCCAAGAATCGTGGACTAAAGACATATAAGGGCTACATTGCAGTATTTGTTTGTATGGCCACCAAAGCCATACATCTAGAAATGGTAAGTGATTTAACCTCGGAAGCATTTCTAGCAGCACTCAGAAGATTTATTGCTAGAAGATGTAAATGTGCTAATATTTATTCGGATAACGGAACTAATTTCGTAGGAGCCTCAAGAAAATTAGATCAGGATTTAGTTAAAGCAATCAAGGAAAATACAATGATTGCCGCGCAGCTCGAAAAAGATAGAATTGATTGGCATTTTATCCCCCCGGCAGGACCTCACTTCGGAGGTATTTGGGAAGCTGGAGTTAAGTCCATGAAATACCATCTGAAACGGGTAATCGGGGAAAATAGTCTGACATACGAAGAAATGTCAACACTTTTATGTCAGATAGAAGCATGCTTAAATTCAAGACCATTGTATACCTATGAAAATGAAATTGATCAAGATGAAGTCCTAACACCAGGACATTTCTTGATTGGTAGACCACCGCTAGAAATAGTTGAACCAATTGAAAATAAGAGAATTGGGAATT
Organism: Drosophila elegans; assembly: GCF_018152505.1. Classification (NCBI taxonomy): domain Eukaryota; kingdom Metazoa; phylum Arthropoda; class Insecta; order Diptera; family Drosophilidae; genus Drosophila; species Drosophila elegans. The sequence continues at coordinate 141,406 of NW_024545670.1, read as the reverse complement.
TAGACAGGTGGAAACTAATCCAGAAAATTAAAAGAGATTTCTGGGTTAAGTGGAAAGAGGAGTATTTACATACTCTGCAACAGAGGCACAAGTGGAAGAGAGACAGTCCTAATATAGAAGAGGGGCAAATTGTGTTATTAAACGATGAGAATACTCATCCAGCCAGATGGACAATAGGCAAAGTTGAAAGGATCCACAGGGGCAAATTTGAAAAGGTCAGAGTGGTAGAAATAAAAATAAAAGATGGATTTGTAAGTAGACCAATCACTAAAGTCTGTGGACAAAGTTGAATTTGACCCTGAAGAAACAAAACCTAAAAGACGAACAAGAGGTACATCGACAATATCGAAACTTTCGTTTATAATGGCTTTGTTATTATTCTCTTACGCTTCAGCTAAAGTTGATCAGCCAAAATATGCAATTGAGAAAATAAACAAAACTTCGGCTATATATCTAGATCCAATGGGTGACGTAGAGATTGTAGCCTCCTCTTGGAATTTAATTATATTTTATAATATGGACGCTTATTTCGAGATATTTAAAAAAGGTAAAGATTTAATCCCAAAAATGAAAGTAATTTGCGAAAGGCTTCTTAGTTTTGAGGATCAGTGTCCTTTAGTTCTCAATAACACAGAAAGGCAGATCTCAGACTTAGAAGAAAATAATAAACTTTTTATGGCTCAGGGGAAATCAAGAAATAAACGAGCTCCGTTTGGATTTATGGGATCGCTTTATCACATTTTATTTGGGATAATGGATGAAGACGACAGGATACAAATGGAGGACAATATGAAAAACTTATTAAGCAATCAACATAGTCTTAATGAGTTAAGTAGGAAACAAAATTCCTTAGTTGATTCTACGACTAATATTTTGAAAAGAACGACTGAAGAAGTTAATTTAAACTTTAAAGGAATGAATAAAAGAATTGAGAACATGACGGCGGTATTGCAGGAATCTTATTATGTGTACAAAGAGTCCATCAACTTCTTCATGATAACAAAACAATTAAGTAACATTATAGATGAATGCGAAAAGATTCAATCCGGAGTCGACTTAATACCAATATATTGAAACCTAGTCAGTTGAAAAGTGAGATTTCCCAAATAAAAGACAGTTTGTCAGAGAATTTTATTCTGCCAGGAAAAAGAACAGGTACAGAATTAGAAGAGGTTTATACTTTACAAACGGCTAGGGGGTTATTTGTAGATAAAACGTTAATTATCAATGCAAAAATACCTTTCTTGGAAGACATGCTTCGGTGCTTTATAAAATTATCCCAGTACTAGTTAGATGAACGTATGATTACAGTACATGTCGATTCTCAGTACTTAGTTTACAATTTTGAAATAGATGCTTATCACCTCATGACAGAACCAACCATTATAAGTGTCAAAGATGGCAATTTAATAAAAGGGTTTGTGAAGGAAGTTGGCCTTGGAGTAGTGCTAACGATAATAGTTGTGAGCTTAAGCCTCTCAAACCAAATAAGCAATCAGATTGCAAATATAAATCAGTGATTGAGAGTAAATCATATTGGGTCGAGTTAGAAAGGAAAAGCAGTTGGCTTTTTAAGGTTCAGAACCATTCTAAGGCTAGAATTCAGTGCAGCAACTCGAAAATAGAAATAGTGGATTTACCTGAGCAAGGAATATTAACGCTAAGGTCAGATTGTACTGCTCGAACTGATGACAAAATATTAGTTGCCCAACACAGTATTCAGCTAGAAGATCAGGGAACATTTTCTGTGTCTTATATTGGAGAGGTTAATGATGTACCGAAGATAGTTTGGAACCAGCTCGATTTGCCCTTAATAAATCATACTGATGAAATCAATCGATTAACACAAGAAATACAATATTTAAAGACTCACAAGTTAGAATTAAAGGAATTAGACTTCCATCATGTAACTGGACATGCTTCTTTAATTTTGGCAATTATTATAATATTTGTATTAACTGTATATTTTATTAGAAAAATAAATGTACGAAGGCAATTACAAGCCATTGCCATACCAAACGGTATAACTAATATTTAATCAATTTATGTTATAAATGAATTATGTTAAAGAATGTTTTGATTAAAAATAAATGAATTAAAGATTTAAATGTTGTAATCCTAAAACATAAGTCATTTCAAGCCGTGCAAGGTGTTAAATTTATAATGCAAAATAAAATATATCGAATAAATACAGTCCACTAATTTTATATTGCAATTGAATCAATTATGTAATTACAACACATACACCACAGTTTGCGGGGGGGCAAAATAGATAACTTCCCCGCCCAGACTAAAAAGATAAGGTCTCTGCGTAGACCATAGCTAAGATTAGAATAAGATTTTCACATAAGTTTCTTGTCAAGAAATTTTAAATAAAATGAAACAGTTTCAATACAGAACTCAAACAAAAAGGTTGTATTTATTTACTATCCTTAACAATACTCGTTTTTATTTTTCTCTCTTAGATCTCTCGTGAGAGAGCGCACATTGACTTAGAAACGGAAAGCTTATATGATAACCAACTCGTATGAAATGACAAAGAGAGATAACTGTATTATTCTTACGGATCTAAGTCAACAACAACAATTATGGACCTGCAAAATAACTTTCAAATCACTTTATTCTAGGATAGCCTACTACAATAATAATTTAACTACATAATCGTGCAGCAAGTAAATCAAAATAAAAAATATTCTATTTAAAATAAAATATAACACATATTACTTACCATCAGTAATATTTTCTGAAAGAATGAATACATCAATATAAGTTCCCACATTTATTATACCATTGAATATGTTTTATTTATTTACTTATAAGTTTACAATTTTAATTGAAGTAAAATGTATTTACTCCAAATGTTATAAATAACAATTTTTTTGTAGAAACAAATTCAAAGGATGTGCTGTCGCAAAAGTAAAGTAGGTCAAGAAAAAGTTTGACGGGGAGGGTATGTGGCAAAAACACAACCCGATTGTTTTACGATCAAGCGACAGATAAGCTTGCTGGGCAGTGTTATGTTGGAGAGGGAAGAAGCTACCAAGAACACCCAAATCCGGCAAGTTCATGCAGGGCAACCAGGTGCCAGACCATTTCAGAAAAAGCAGGATGGGGAAGGATTTACCTCGATCTAATTAGTTGCGGATATATTAAGCGTTTGTCATTCCAGGAATGAAGGTGGGTTAGGGAACTGACAGGAAACCATACAGCTGATGCTGCCGGTTAAGTTTGGCTATGCTCGATCTTCTTGTGAGGCTCGGCTAATAAAGAATCCGCAACTACTTGGGTGGTTCGACGATTAAACTTTCCCAGACTGACAAAGAGCCAGGGGCGTTTGTGAGGCTCCGTTTAGGATGGAGGAACACTGTTGTAGCTCCCAGGCCGGACATTTTGTCTCATACACTATGGTCCATTTCGTTTATCGATCAGTATTAAATAATAAATATATTATTCGCTGTAATATCAATGTCCATTGGTTTGGAGGAGCTTAGCCTGGTTTCCGTCGTCAGGCGGGAAGGGGTTCGGACAGATACTTTTTAGGGAATACTGTAGCCTCAACGAGCGGTTTACCTTAGAAAGGGGAGCAGGAGGAGATGTCAGGAGCTAATAACTCATGATGAGCCCAGTTTCATCCAGACTTCGTGTTCTGTTTTACTAGAGGTTAGGTAAGTTGAACCTTTGCAAAAGTCCACTAACACCTCAAATGGGTTTTTTTTTTTACCCTTGCAGAGGGTATTATGATTTCAGTCAGAAGTTTGCAACGCAGGGAAGGAGACGTTTCCGACCCTATAAAGTATATATATTCTTGATCAGCATCACTAGGAGAGTCGATCTAGCCATTTCCGTCTGTCCGTCCGTTTCTACGCAAACTAGTCCCTCAGTTTTAAAGCTATCTGCATGATAACTTTCCCAAAAGTTGTCCTTCTATTGCAGGTATATAAGTCGGAACGAGCCGGATCGGACGACTATAGCATATTGCTACCATTGAAACAATCGGTAAAATAAATGAAAAAAATTATATCTTTGCTGTTTTTTAGTTTTTTTTGTTTAGTTCTTCGACATATAGCAATGGTTAAATATTCCAGAATTATGGTTTACATTTTATCAAAATCGGGCGTCTAAGTCATATAGTTCCATAGAAATATTAAAAATATATAAAATAACTATCAAATAATTGAGCTTCAAATCATCATAGCTTCAATGTTTTTAAGCATATACGCAAGTAAATCATAATTTTAATGTTTTCAAAAATGTTTAATTTTTGCAATAGCTGCAAGGATATATGAAGTTCGGCTTGCCGAAGTTTGCTTTCTTTATTATTTTATTTTTTTAAGTTCTTCGATATATAGTAAGGGTTAATTATTTCAGAATTAGAGCTTAAATTTTATCAAAATCGGACGAGTATATAGTATATAACTCCCATAGGAACAATCGGAAAAATAAAGGACAAAAATTATAACTTTGAGGTTTTTTAATTTTTTTTTAGTTCTTTGACACATAGTAATGGTTAAATACTTCAGAATTACGGTTTAAATTTCCTCAAAATCGGACGACCAAAGTAAACAGGACTTTTTGAATCTACCGCCCTCTAGTGGCGCCATCTATATGTCAACTGGTGCGTTAGAATCTGCTATCGTTTATCGACTTCCAGTAAAAATTTCATGACATTCCATCTATTGGAAGTGAGGTTATTGCGTTTTAAGTGTCAGTATGTTTTTGTCATCGGTGCGAAAATGAGCTTCGAACAAAGAGCCAACATTAAATTTTGTTTTAAAATTGGTAAAACTTTTACCGAAACGTTTCCATTGATGGAACAAGTTTATGGCGATGATTGCCTATTCCGTAGCAGAGTGCACGAGTTTCAACCTTTTCAAAGTGGTCGTGATGACATAAGTGACGATAAACATGTGGGCCAACCAAAATCCGAGATCACCGAAAATTCCATCGAAACTGTTTGTGAATTCATAAAAAATAAGCCGAAATCATTATTGGAAATAATGGAAATAGAATTGAAGTTTGCTTCCTTTCTTGTTTTTTTTTTTTTGTATTTGGGGGCGTACATTTTCGTCGGATCCTTGACCCAAGAGAATTACCCTTTAATTCAAAATCTTGTATTTACAAACCGTGGTAGAAGAAAATTAGGATCATCGAGAAAGGAAAATTTTCGAAAGTCGGACTGAAAACATGGACAACTAGGAAGATACGGAAGAAGCTGTGGGAGGGACCCCCACAAGGCAGGTTGAGTATGATTCCGCAAAATATGCGTAGACCAGCGGGTCAGCCTGAATCCGAGGATAGGCTTAAAATGTCGATGAGTGCTTTGATCACGCAGAGTATGACCCAAGGTCAGCCATGCTGAAGGTGAAATCCCAAATACATGAACTGGTATTGGATAAATAATTCCCAGACGACAAACCAACCAATGACGAACACTCCAGAGCAGCATGGACAAGTCGCCAAGGTTTCAAAGAGCCTTTCGACGATTATATCACCGGAATGCACAATTTGCATTTCAAGGTGCAACAAAAGATACTAGGAGAAGATTTAGTAAGCATCTTAAAAACATTTTTTTTTCTCAGATGGGAGCTTTTTTCTTAACTTTTCCTGCTTGAACAATGGTGAAGTTCAAATGGGAGGCAACCTGGGTTGACCGATGATTTAATTGAAAACGCACCAAAGCCCGGCAAGTAAACGAAATCGCGCAATGGTCGGAAAAGAGAAAACACAGACCTAGGAGAAGGACGCGGCTCCCACCAAAACAATATTAGCATTAACTAGGAACAGGTCTTTATTGTTGAAAGCCCGGGAATTTAGGTCTAAAGAACATGACACTATTAATTACAGAGCAAAGGTCGAAGCCAAACGTTTGTTGGCGACTTATATGCGGACCAAATAAAATGTTCATAGCGATAATGGGTGGTCGGGCTCAGATTTGTTTATGCGAAGACATTCCATGTTTAAACAATAGATCAATAATTATAAATGAGCAAAGATGTTAATGCATTAGATATACAAATAAATAAACAATAATAATAATAACTAAAATTAGATAAAGAAACGGAGTGCAGTGAGAAACGTTATTTGAGAAGCAAAGTCGCAAAAGTCAGAACTTCTTATTTGTGTTGTTTTAAGTTTGATTGTGAATTACTGTATGTTATCTTAAATTCTCTAAAGCCCAGAATCCAGAGCTTCGAGATCTCATCCCCGGACAAAAGGGGTCCGTTTATTGGGACACAAGTTCCATTCATATGTATATATACACGTTCAGCAGAGCCAATCAAATTAATAAAATTCTACTTAAAATCAATTATAAAACATTTTACTTTACATCAGCAATATATTTTGACACTAAATGATACTAAAAATATAAGGAATAATTCTATATAAGTTCCTAAAATTATTTTACGATTATATTTGTTTTCTTTAATACCTTTTCTACCAAACCTTTTTTCATAAATTTGCAATTTCAAAATGTATAAAATAAAATGTATAATTCTTTCAGGACGAAGGCACTGATATGCCTACGTAACTGAATTGGCGAAATACGAAGGATTCTTTGCATTCATAAGAACAAGGACAGTTTTCACATCTATAGTTTTGTTTCACGTATTTAAGGTCACGGGTTCAAAATCATTTTCATATCCGTAATCAATAAACGGTCCACATTGTTTATCGGTCAGGATAAAAACATCAGCAGGTGTAGATCTCATGGACGGATAAAAGACGTTAGTTTAAAAACAGACGTATTCACAGTAAGTCAAGAAAATTACATAATTTGTTGAAGGACAACCCTGACAATAGATGATAGAGGCCCGCTACAATCTATTGCCACACGAGCAAGTGTGTTGGGGAGGGTATGTGGCCGAAGCACAGTCCGATCGTATTACGATCAAGCGACAATTGCTTGGTGGGTAGTGTGGACTGATGGCTAACTGAATTTTACATTCATTGACTTTTAGCAGGCACGCTTTGCATTAGTTTTTGTTATGTTAAGGAGGGAAAAGCTAGTAGGAATCACACCCAAATCGGACGCTTTTGCCTCAACCCGAGTGCTTTCAGGACTAGGGTACTGATATGCCCACGTAACAACATTCAGAGAAGAAGTCGAACAAAGATCCTCACAATCATGTCACGCAGTCTTTTAGCATAATAGTAATGCGTCTAGCTGTCAGCTCCTCCTATCGATACGTTGGTTTTCACAGGCGAGTAACTTAGCTGGCGGACTTTCCGAGACCTTTTCACCGTGATATACTGTTTAAGCTGTTTCTTTTAAATGCCAAAACTAAAGGCGAGGCTCTGCTTAGCTTAGGATAACATAATTGAACATTTCAAAATTAAACTGATGCAAGTCAATAGCAAACTGAAAATATTTGTAATCTATTGCACAAGAACCAGCAGCTGTCTTGAAATAATCTTTAAAACAGCATCCAAGTTTGTTTAACATCCTTCGAAATTTCCGGCATTAAAATTGGGACCCTATCCTAGTTTACATGTGTTCCACAAAACTTTCTAAGCTTGCGCTCTCATTATGGGAGCAATCCCTACACACGAAAACGGAAATTCCTACTTAGTTCGAGCTTAGTAAATAGAGGCGGTGAACAAATTGTTTTGCAACCGGCCACCAACTTGGCAATTGCACAAACCCCCGTAACTGTTTCACATGCCGTAGTCGGCACCACTCGTTGTGTCATCCAAGCATCACTTCATTCCGGGATTCCGATTCTATACAATCCACCAAGGTCCGTAGTCCTCTCATTCCAAAATAGAATTTCGTCCTTCTCCGCTCAATTCTGGTTATTCTTATTATTGGGTTCCAAAGCCGTTTCCTAAGAAATTCATCCTCTATGGAAAACCTCCGTTTTCATAAGACCGAGAAACGGCTCCTTTGTCGTAGGCGTTTGTATTCCTTCAATGGTCTTCATCGAAACCAAGTCGATAGTCGAAAGACCAAGACGTAGTCGAAAGAAAAGGGGGCTTGGGAGGCTAGCGCTTCCCCAGGCAGCAAGCTCAGAGATATAAGGGATTATTTAAAAGTTTAGATAACCATTTAACCAATAACCCATAGCATTTAAATAAAATAAAAGCAGGAAAAAGTACTCCTAAAACAGTTTAATATTTAAAATCAACTCAAAACATTAACTAATTGCCAATAAACTGCGAAGTACTTGTATTTTGTTATTTTTGGACAATTTGTTTGTATTTTTGGATGTTTAAAACTGTACTTTGCGAGCGCCGCTTTTTGCCAAAAGTGCTAGGAAAAAGCTCACTCTAGCCGCAACATTTTGGTGATCTCGACCAGATTCGCAATTCGGCTATTGCATTAACAATCGATTTCCGAACTGTTTCGAATATACGCATACACAAATACCGGATTCACTGCAGCGATTCTTATGTAAGCGCGGTTCAAAATTGAATTTGGGTTGAGTGCCAAAAGAACATAACTTTGTCGGAAAGTTAAAGACCGATACAAAACAGACCGATACAAGACAAAAAAGTTAATGTCCCCAACTTCTGCGACAGTCAGAATTGAGAGGCCACTTAACCAAAACCTTGTCTCAGAATTGCTGCGCGACTTTAATACTCTTTTTAAAGTATCTAGAAAATCTGTAGTAATAGATAAAATTAATACGCCTTAATCAAAAAATGTAAAGGTAATTTTATGAAACTACAAAATCACGCGCAGACAACTTTTAAACTAACGTAAATCGAATTTAGATGTACTTTCTGCCTGATGCTGCCGACGTTACCGGCTCGTTTGTGAGGCTCGGGTTCAGAAAAAGCAGGAACGCAGACGCTTTGAATTCGCGTCCAGAAAGGATTTACCTCGATCTAATTAGGTAATGTATTATGCGTTTGTTAATCCAGGACGGAAGGGGGCTTGGGAATTGACAAGAAACCATACAGCTTATGCTGCCGGATGAGTTAGGCTATGCTCGATCTTCTTTTGAGGCTCGGCTGGTATTGGCACACGAGCAAGTGTGTTGGGGAGGGTATGTATCCGAAGCACAAGCCGATCGTATTGCGATCAAGCGACAGCTAAGCTTGCTGGGTAGTGTGGACTGATGGCTGACTGAATTTTACATTCATTGACTTTTAGCAGGCACGTTTAATATTTATTCTTGTTATGTTAGGGAGGGAATAAGCTACTAAGAATCACACCCAGATCCGGGGCAACCAGGTGCCTAAACCCCGGCCAAGACACTGATACGCCCACGTAACAATATTCGTTAATATTTTCCTAATAACTAGTATAGTTTGATAACGGTCATAAATATCCATTAGTGAGCCAGTGCGACCATATATACTGATTATTTCTTCACTATTTAATCACTTAATTTTTATTTGCGTACATTCTACAATATGTATCCACACATTTCAGTGTGGCCGTATATGCTTACGAATTTCCTTTGGTTTCAAAATTCCAAATTTATCCATAAGTTCCGTATATCCGTGCGAGTTCCATGTGGTTCTTAAACTTCAAAGATTATTAATTTTCAGAGATTAAGACGGGAATCCAATTCTTATATTTTAAATTATAAATTATAAATTTATATCCAATTTATATATACAGCGTCAACAATTCTGCTGGGGCTACTCCAACTTCATGTACCTGCAAGGTACGCACCGACCATATCATATCATTGTGGGATAAGGCGGAGGAAACATATGTATATACATCTTCCGAATGTATTGTGGCTGCGGGCGAAGATGCCGCAAACACGTTATCTATCCCATATTTAAAATACGATCAAACATATTCTGTTTACTGAAAGCTTGCCGCTCAGCTCAGAGAAAAAGTCGAACAAAGATCCCCACAATCATGTCACGCAGTCTTTTAGCATAATAGTAATGCGTCTAGCTGTCAACTCCCTCCTATCGATACGTTGGTTTTCACAGGCGAGTAACTTAGCTGGCTAACTTTCCGAGACCTTTTCACCGTGATATACTGTTTAAGCTGTCTCTTTTTAATGCCAAAACTAAAGGTGAGGCTCTGCTTAGCTTGGCATGACATAATTGAACATTTCAAAATTAAACTGATGCAAGTCAATAACAAACTGAAAATATTTGTAATCTATTGCACAAGAACCAGCAGCTGCCTTGAAAAAATCCATCCAAGTTTGTTTAACATCCTTCGAAATTTCCGGCATTAAAATTCGGCATTACGTGTTTTCCACAAAACTTCTAAAGCTCGCGCTCTTATTATGGAAGCAACTCCGAAAAAGTAAATTCCTACTTGGATCGAGCTTAATTCATAGAGGCGGTTCACAAAGTGTTTTGAAACCAAATTGGCATTTGCACAAGCTCCGTAACTGTTTCACATACCGTAGTCGGTACCACTTGTTGTTTCATCCAATCATGTCTTCATCCAGGACTCCAACTCTATCCAATCCTTTAAGGTCCGTAATCCTCTCATTCCAAAATAGAATTTCGTACTATTTCGCGCAATTCTGGTTATTCCAAAGCCGAGTTTCCTAAATAATCCATCCTCTATGAAAATGCCTCCGTTGCTTAGTGCCGAGAAAAGGCTCCTTTGTCGTGGGCGTTTGTATTCCTCCAATGGTCTCCATTTGGTGCTCCTACGCTTTCCCACACCAACTCTCCCCCAAGTCTCCGCTCCGCTCTGGAGCGCTAAATAAGTTAAAGCAGTTCCCATTTTCAAGTGTTCTAATTATTTCTGCAGTTTCTTAATATTCATAACATTGATATCATGCATCTCTCGGAAACCTAATTAACAAAAATTACTTCGACCTCACCGGCTACATTTTTTCAACCACTCTGACGGCACCGGCATCCTAATAAAGCAGAGTATCAGCCATCATCCTTTGGAACGGTTTGCTACTAATTATCTACAGGCCACCTCCTTGCGATATAACTAGCGGGCCACTCGCAAAATCGGCCGTATATTGTCCCCATACTTTAATATAACTCTCCAGGTAACATCAATACTGGGGCTCTCGTCTCGCTAACCAAGGTCGTCAATTATACCTTAGCTATCACCACTCCATCTTATAAGCTAGAGTTTGTTTCACCGGGTAGACCCACTTACTGGTCCACAGATCAAAAATAAATACACAGGTTTTATGCTTTAATATAACTCTCCAGGTAACATCAATACTGGGGCTCTCGTCTCGCTAACCAAGGTCGTCAATTATACCTTAGCTATCACCACTCCAGCTTATAAGCTAGAGTTTGTTTCACCGGGTAGACCCACTTACTGGTCCACAGATCAAAAATAAATACACAGGTTTTATTGATTTTGCTGTAGCGAGACAAGATCCGCAAAGTCTAATACGCGCTAAAACACTAGCAGATCTGTCATCTGAACATTTACATGTTCTTTTAAGTGTTATCGACCAGCCACAGTTTCTAAATCGAGACCAATTTCTTACATTAAACAACACAAACTGGCTGAAGTACAGAAGATATGTAAGCTCCCATATTGAGCTCGAACCAAAAATATTCTTCGAGCCTGATTTTAAAAACTCACTCAAGGAATTCACAGAAGTTATGGCTTCCGCTTCCAAACACTCTACGCCGGTGCACATGACTTATACCATCACAAGAAACACACGCACACATATTATGTTGCTCCTACTGAAAAAGCAATGGTCGGAAAAGAATAACGACACAGACCTTCAAGCCTAAGAATTTTAGATGGACGTAGGAGAAGGACGCTAGGGTAAAAAATAACAAACATATATATAAAATTGCAGAAAAATGATTTCAACTTCATTAATAAAATGATTCTCGTAAAGTTTGTGATTGAAGCAATGCAGAAACTCACTAACTACGAAAATAACCGCAATAGTATTGACATACTTGTTCATAAACTCAAGAAATTTATTGAATACATTGAAGACATAGAAATGGGCATGCAACTTTCACGTCCTGGACTCTTAAACTCAATTACGATAATCTAGAAAGCATTGACAGCTATAACACACTTTTAATCAAACCATCAACTTGGATTGACCACAAAAATAACAAATTACTACTTATTTCACATATCCCTATTAACCACAAAGTCATTAACACAATTCAAATAATTCCTTATCCCGACTATATTAGGTATCAGTTAAACTATTCAGATCAACAATCATATTTTGAAGATGAAAATAAAATTTATAATCAAGACAATAAAGAAGTTAATGCATTAAAAATATAAATATTAGAACTTATGCAAAGAACTCAACTTGTAATTTTATACCAACTCTCTCAAAAGAAATTATTCAATACGTTGAACTAAATAAGAAAACAGAATCGCACAAAATTTGGCGATAAATGGAAGCAAAATTATTAGAACAAAACAATGTAAAGTTAAAATTGGAAATGTTATTTTAAGCAAAAATTCGTTAAGTCCTGAAATTTGTTTAAGACCATTGTATTCACCGATTCTTGTAACTAAGACAAAGATAGTAGAACATAATGAAGTTTTAAAACTAATTTATTCATCTGATAATACCACTCTTTACGTAATTATAATAATTATAATTATTGTTCTTATTATTTTTCTTGTCCTATCAACAATTTTATCACTAAATCCACTTACCTTTTTATATACAAAATTAAGAAGACAAGCAAAAAATAATCAAGAACCACAACAAGAAATAGAACGGGCACAAAACCAGTTAACTGCATGGTACCCTGATTTGCCAGCCCAACCATAGGCAAAACTTTTTAAGGTAAGGAAAGTGACATATTTACATATTCAGTTATGTACCCAGAAATAAGAATATTTAGTGTAGGCGATCGAACGCAAAATAATTTAATCCAACGCATTACCAATGTAATCAATCCACATCCGGAGCAGGCGATGCTAGTTATCGACTCAATTAATAAATAATAATGTAAACGAAATAGTAATAGCCGATATATAATATTATGTCTCTTTATTTTTGTTCTTTATGTTGTTCACGCACAGTTCTCCGCTCACAGTTCTGTTTCACACTGAATATGCTGATCGCAGGCAGCTTTTCGTTTTCTCTCCCAACTATCTCTCGTTGAGAGAGCGCACATTGACTTAGAAAGATAACCAATGATAACCAACTGGTATGATATGTTAAAGAGAGTTAACTGTATTATTATTAAGTATCTTTAACAAAAACAAGAACACAGTACTCGGTTCGTTGCTGAGGCTCGGGTTCAGACCCCAGACCGGGAAGGATTTACCTCGATCTAAAGAGTTGCGGTTATACTTAGCGTTTGTTAATCCACAACGGAACGGGGGTGGGGGAATTGACAGGAAACCATACAGCTGATGCTGCCGGATGAGTTAAGCTAAGCTCGATCTTCTTGTGCGGCTCTGCTTGTATGAAATCCGCAACTACTTGAGCGGGTGGACAATTTTACTTACCCAGACTGACGCTGCCGACTCCAGAGCACGCACACAACCAGGGGCGTTTGAGAGGCTCCGTTTGGGATGGAGGAAAACTGTTGTAGCTTCCAGGTTTTTATCAGTCAGGATAAAAACATCAACAGGTGTAGATCTCATGGACGGATAAGAGGGGTAAGTGTATCAGAACACACGTATACACAGTAGGTCAAGAAATTGACATAATTTTTGACGGACAACCTTGACAATAGGAGATCATATTACATGGCCCGCGACGATCCGTTGGCACACAAGCAAGTGTGATGGGGAGGGTATGTGGCCGAAGCACAGTCCGATCGTGTTACGATCAAGCGACAGCTAAGCTTGCTGGGTTGTGTTGTAGGGTTCGGGGTAATAGCAATTAACAAAAACGTATCCCGCATGTCAATTCGGATAGGCCCAGGCAGGAATGTAGAGAAAACGTCCAAACATCCAATCGGTTATGCCTGCTGAGTCGCACTGCACACACACACACACCCCTACTTAGATCTCTCTCTCTCTCGCTCTCTATCGGCGTGTGAAAGGAAAAGAAGGAAAAATGAGCGAGTTTGGGAAAAGTCCCGTTTTTGTGGATCTAGAAGAGATGCTCGCTCACTTGATTTTGGGAACCATAAGCAACCACAAGTATTTGGTCAGCAGTATTAATTTCAACTTTCAATATCGGCACGTGCATAAACTGTACCCCAAAAGCCAGAGAGAACCACGCGCTCTTACAAGAAGAACAGACCCTATTGTTAAAACAATAAAGTCGTTCAAACTGCAAGGGTAATTATTTGTGCTAATTGAAATATGCGAGTGAACCTCACAATGTGTCTATGTATGTATGTAGAGCACGTTAATCGGAGGCCGGCCAGAAAGCACACGCGCTCGTCGCGGGCGCTTTTGCGCTTACATCTTTATAACAAATTACATATTTGTACATCACCGTGCCTGGCCGGCCGATATTTTGCTGCAAAACTGGGAAATCTGTGCGTTGCTGCAGCCCACACACACCAACAAGTGACAACATAAGCCCCATACCAGCAGAGCCCAGCTAAGGCTGCTGCAAGTTTGGGCGCTTGCAACCGCAACTTCGTAAACGCCGCATACGGAACCACGAGCGGAGCACAAGTGATACCTGGCCGAAACTTGGAGAAACGTATACCGACACGTGGAGCCCTAACCTAGAAGGTAGCAGACTTGTGCAACTGCCTTTCGGAAGTACCTGCGGATCATACCATTTCTGGGTGGAAATAAACAGGCCTAAAGAAGACCGGCGCAGCAAACCATCAAAGAGGGATTGCCACTACTAGCAGCATGTAGTCCGCTACGGAGTACAACCGATGCAAGCACGCATACTCGCAAAAACAGCGCGTACACTGACAGACGGCGGCGATACCGATCGCCCATTAGAGAAGTCTTGTTGTTTTGATTTAGCTTGAACTTTTATTTTTTTTTTGTTGAAAATTAGACTTTTTACTTATTAGCTGTTTCTTTTTATTTAGCATATACATTAAGTGAATGCCAGATGCCACTACTAATAATCCCGTTTAAATTAAGATAACCACGCTCTTTGAGAAGTCCTAAACAGCACCTGCATCTTCGATGGGCCCAGCGAATCGGCAGCGGAAAATATGTGCGTAAGTTTTTATTAACGACAACAGTAGCCATACATACATTTGATTTTACCGGGATGTGTTAAAAAAGGGCATAACCAAGAGCTTCATTAAATTTATCAAGTAAAATCATGAATTATTAGAATATGTTTGAACAAAATATATTTAAGAAGTTTAGATTGAAAAGAAGAAGAACATGAATTATTAGAATGTAAGTTCAGAAACTGAAAGGAAACAAAGAATGAATATGAAGAATTTATGTAAACTACCTTGGATTTTGTTACCGTTGAATATGAGCGAATAATTTGTATAAATACGGTCAGCTGCTAGTACAGCGATGCTGTTGACAACCTTCTCGAATATGATTTAATCTACAATAAAGCGTTTGCCAAGGGGTAACAGCAAGCAATTTATACTTTTACTAAGGTTGGGAGGGTCGAGAATGGGGGCAAACTACACCTAAGCCACCCACATTGCTGGCATTCTTCTCTTATTATATATTCTTTAGGGTCCGTCTGTGTCGTCCGATATCTACAATATTTTGACCGATCATTAAAGTACAGATAGTGCACTTAAAAATTTTCGTAGTATAACGGGTGTGATATATAGATGAGGAGGAAGACCCACGCCATATCCGACGAGCTTTGCACCGAGCCATGCAAGAAGTGCACGAACACCGATCCGTCTATACGCTAGAAAACTACCAATATCTAGTGAACACCTACCTCTGGGATACTACAGAAAATGGCGACCAACGTGTGGCTAGAAACCAATTACCGTTTTGAGAAATTAAAGAGAAATTAAACACTCAGGTAGTAAACAAGTGCTAGGAGCCGAAATCGCAAGTTATCCTTAGGAGGTACTAGCCATCAATATTGCTCACATATTCATCCAATTAGCTTTTGAAGTTTTAATAATTTGAAATCTTTTAAATATGTTAATCCGCTGAAACCTATTTTTGTATTTGAGGTTAGCCATAACTGTTTTATAAAGTCGTTTCCTGGAATAGCGACTGCAATTCGAGTCTTTTTGATTTGATATTAGAGGGAAACGAATTCGGAAATTCGTACTTTGGAACTGCGATTGAAAATCAAGTCATTATGGTATCATCGACCAAGGCGAACCAATCGTAGAAAACTAGTTTCGTTGAAATTCTTTAGTTCACCTGGTGTCAGGGCACAGTACGCGTACTTAGGAGTCGCAAGTCATCGGAGGAACTTCGATACTTGACCAGTGCAGCGAATACGAATCCCGGAAGCCATATCCATCAAGCAAATATTAGTATAGAGTATTTTTAGGAGATAATACCAAGCATGTTCGAGAGAAATGACAAACAGCTCGCTAGAAAGCAAAGACCAATTTTGAAGAGACTTAAAAACTATATAAGATTTTGTGGAAAATGCCACTTTATCACAGTACGGAGAACTTGACAGCCGCGTCAAATGATGATACAACGGTTTGCATTTTATTTGCTCGGCCAATTAACGTGGAGTACCTGAAAGCAGTTTCTCCATGTAATCATAAATTCCACCGTCAATGCATCACGGATCACTTACATATAACAAATACTTGCCCAACGTGTAATAACATATGTACTGTGCAACAGTTATCGGTATAAAATAATAATTTGTTAGCTGAGTTGACAGACGCAGAGCAAAGATCACACGCTGCTAGTGCGCCGTCTGAAATCGATCCTGGCGAAGGCAGTAGTAACCAAATCGTGAATCGAGGCCGAGGCCGAGGTAGAGTCAACTCGCGAAGAGGCAGAAATACTGTGCAACCCAGAACCATTGTTACTAGATCGCAGATACCTCTTAATGCAGGACAACAACTAGACAGAACCGCGAACACCGATTCCATATTGGATTCTTCGAAAGCAGAGAGTTTGGAAGAGATAGGAAGGGCAGTGCAAGCGGCAATGCAGACTCAACAGGAGAAACTTATGCACGACCTAACAGTTTTTATTCAGACACGGTTGGCGAACATGCAAGTAGGCAACAATGGACAGTTCCCCAGCGGAAGACGGGTCAACAATATTTCTGAGAACTCAGGGTTCACAGCTGGTTAATCACAGCCAGTGGAGGAGCAGAATTCGCCTAACGTTAGCACAAACATCAGTCCGGTAAATCAGCAGCTTAGTAGGATATCAGGCAGATTCCACATTTCGGTTCAGCCGGAGAAAGTGCCTAATATTATTCAGAGTTGGCACGTCAAATTTGATGGGGCCAAAGATGGATTGCAAACGGAAGACTTTTTGTACAGAGTTAATGCTTTGGCACAACAGAATTTAAATGGTGATCATCAGTTATTATGCGACCACCTGCACCTATTTTTTATAGGCAGGGCTAGCGAGTGGTACTGGAAATACCACAAGGCCAGTGAAAAGGTAACTTGAAATGAGTTTTGCAAAGAATTTAGAGAAAAGTTTAGGGACATAGATACGGACTTAGATATATGGGAATCAATAAACAACAGGCGTCAGACAAATAGGGAACCATTTGAGGAATATCAAATTTTTATCGAAAAACTTGTGTCGCGCTTAAGCACCCCAATTTCTGAACAGTCTCTGGTCCAACTTCTTATTCGACACTCGAAACCCTCTCTTAGGTACGAGTTAATGCACTTAAGTATCGAGTCCTTAGATAGCTTAAGAAAAGAAATTCGAACGCACGAGCAGTTTTGTAAACAGAATAGACAGCAGCCAGGAAGGAATAATTTTTCCGCGCGTTTCAGCTTTGCATCGTAGAGAAATGAGATGCTGGAACTGCGACAAGATTGGGCTTCGCTTTGACGACTGTCTTGAGTCAATCAGTATATTTTGCTTTGGATGCGGAGCCAAAAAAACACCAAGAAGCCAAATTGTGAAAAGTGTAACCCATCGGAAAACCACAAACGGGATGTGTCGGTCAAAAACCACTCGACGCATCAAAAAAATTAAAATCAGATTGTGGTACGCAGACCGATCCAATTGAAAGTTCGGATCTAAACACTCGACCTAATCATCTCAAACCTTACCATGTTAGAGAAGCACAATATACAGCAGCTAGACAGAGAATTTTTGGAGACATTAGCAGCTGTAGCATTTCTCAGAAACCCGGACATTCAACTTCAAGAGTACGACAATTTTGGAAAACGGTGCGACAAAGTCAGAAAAGGTTGTTTGCAGCAGTTTTCCTTAACTCCGATAACCGTTTATATTCCGAAATAAATATATCAGATAAGTGCGACGATTAGTTGTATCGCTGCGAACAATTTATCCCAGCATCCGAGGATTCGTAAATGTTCAGGCCAAATTAAGACAGCTAACGATGCATCGTGTTCAGTCGCGGGCAGACTTATTTTGGATATCACATATCGTAATCGCACTAATGTAGTTGAGTTCTTCGTCATACCAGAGCTCAAGCAAGATATTTATCTTGGTATTGATTTCTTGCGCGATTTCGGATTGCTGAACAAAATAACGGAAGAAACTGGGTCGGTTATCGAACTCGATGTAGGGCGAGAAGACGAGGTGGTTGATATCCCGAAAATACATTCCCTTTCAATAGAACAACGAACAAGGTTAGAAGCAGTAATACGCCAACTCCCTTCTTACGAGTCGGAGGGATTAGGGCGGACGCAGATGCTAGAGCATTCCATCGATGTTGGCGGGGCGAAGCCGGTAAAGCAGCGTCACTGACCGATCTCACCTACAAAGAAGAAAATTATGTTTGCAGAAATAGAAAACATGTTAGCATTAGACGTGATAGAGGAATCCCGAAGCCCTTGGAGCAGCAACTGTGTACTAGTTAAACGAGGAGAAAAGGTTCGGTTATGTTTAGATTCGAGAGAAGTGAATAAGCTGACTGTAAAGGATGCCTATCCTCTTTCTCAAGTAGACGGAATCCTAAGCAGACTGCCACCAGCGCGTTACATCACCGGATTTGACATGAAGCACGCGTTCTGGCAGATTCCGCTCGAGGAAAAGTCAAGGCAGTGCACAGCGTTTACGATACCCAATAGGCCTTTTTATCAGTACAAAGTAATGCCCTTCGGGCTTTGTAACGCCGCGCAAACACTCTGCAGGTTAATGGACTTAGTAATACCAGCTAGTCTGCGCACTCGGGTGTTTGTATACTTAGATGATTTGTTAATTTTGTCTGATGATTTTGAGTCACACATGAAATTGCTAGAAGAGGTCGCTAGGTATTTGCGAAAGGCTAATTTAACGATTAACATAGCAAAATCAAATTTTTGTATGACCGAGATCAAGTATTTAGGATTCATCATAGGGCACGGACAGCTTAAAGTTGATCCAAGTAAAGTTAGTGCCATTAACGAGTTTCCAATTCCGACCACAGTCAAGCAGCTCCGTAGATTTCTTGGGCTTGCCGGCTGGTACAGGCGTTTTGTATCACCGCTTCTATCACCGTTCCTTTGACTGAGTTACTTAAGAAAAACAAATAGTTTTGGTGAAATCGCGAGGCAGAAGAGGCGTTTAATTTACTTAAGTCGAAGTTAACGTCATCCCCGGTGTTGAGAACCCCAGATTTTAAGAGAAAGTTTGTTTTGCTTTGTGATGCAAGTCTTTATGGTCTTGGGTGTGTATTGGCCCAAGAATATGAAGACGGAGTTGAATTTCTAGTTGCATATATGACAGAAAAATTGTCAAAAGCACAGCGAAATTACTCCGTTACTGAACTTGAGTTTAGGGCCTATATAGAAGGGTAAGATTTTTGCGTAGTGACAGATCGTGCTTCCTTGCAGTGGCTTATGAAGCAGAAAGACCTGTCAGGACGCCTAGCAAGGTGGTCAATTCAATTGCAGAGATTTTCGTTTACGATTAAGCACCGAAGTGGGTCACAGAACGTAGTGGCTGACGCATTGTCGAGATGAGAAGAAGCTAACGGTTGCGAAGTCACTGACTCGGGACCAGTAATTGATTTGTTATCTAAGGAATTCGATTCGGAGGACTATCTTGAGCTAGTCAACCGCATAAAGGAGAATCGGGCTAGGTTACCCGATCTAAAAGTGGTAGATAAGTTTGTGTACAAGCGAACTGAGCCATCTGAGGGGGATGCACTCCAAGACGCAGAATCCTGGAAACTCTGGGTTCCAACATTATTAAGAGAACATGTTATGTATCGCGCTCACGATGCTCCTGATTCCGCTCATATAGGGATGACCAAAATGATTGAAAAGTTGAAACGCTATCTATTTTGGCCCGGCATGGTGACTCAGATTCGAGACTATTTTGCTAACTGCTCCATCTGCAAGTCCACCAAGAGTCCCAATCAAATTCTTAGACCTCCAATGGGCAATCCAACTACTTCAGAACGACCGTTCCAAAAACTGTATATGGACCTGTTAGGCCCATAACCTAGGTCTAAGAGCGGCAATATCGGCCTATTAATAATAGTCAACCATTACACGAAATTTCATTTCTTACACCCACTACGAAAATTCACCTCTGATAAAATATGTGATTTCCTGGAAAAATACGTATTTTTTACTTTCGGAGTTTCGGAATCCATATTGACAGACAACGGATCACAGTTTAAGTCTGGCTACTATAAAGCTTTCTTAACCGAGCTTTCTAACGCGAGCGAGCGAGTGAACCGATCGGTCTTGGCGGCTATCAGGGCTTACATCGGAACAGATCATACCAATTGGGACAGAAACATAGATGAGATTAGCGCGTCCTTGAGGGCAAGCACGCATCGTAGCACAGGATATTCGCCGTACTTTTTGTGTTTCGGACAGAATATGGTGATGAACGGCAAGGATTATGAACTCCTAAGGAAATTGAATTTGATTAGAGACGATACAGCTTTAAAAACGTCTGATCTGATGCAATTGACTCGGATGCAGGCACAGGAAAAAGTAAGGGAAGCTCACGCCGCTAACGCTAAAGTGTATGACTTGCGAAGCCGTTCAGTTCGTTTTAAAGTAGGCGATACTGTATACGCTCGTAGCTTTGCACAGAGCAACGCAGCGAAGAAGTTTAATAATAAGCTAGCTCCAGTTTTCATTAAGGCCAAAGTGTGGAAGAAAATTAGTCATATATACTACGAATTAGCATCCGAAGATGACAAACCTCTGGGGGTATACCATTTAAAATTTATAAGGACCTAAAAGAAGAATTCCCGACCTTTTTCAGTTAATACTTCTTCGAGATAGGACTCTAGCAGAATTAACTGCGGTGTAGGGTTCGGGGTAATAGCAATCAACAAAAACGTATCTCGCATGTCAATTCGGATAGGCCCAGGCAGGAATGTAGAGAAGACGTCCAAACTTCCAATCGGTTATGCCTGCTGAGTCGCATTGCACACACACACACACCCCTACTTAGATCTCTCTCTCTCTCTCGCTCTCTATCGGCGTGTGAAAGGAAAAGAAGGAAAAATGAGCGAGTTTGGGAAAAGTCCCGTTTATTGTGGATCTAGAAGTTTCCAATTCGCGCTGCCTGAACCAACGCGAAGAGATGCTCGCTCACTTGATTTTGGGAACCATAAGCAACCACAAGTATTTGGTCAGCAGTATTAATTTCAACTTTCAATATCGGCACGTGCATAAACTGTACCCCAAAAGCCAGAGAGAACCACGCGCTCTTACAAGAAGAACAGACCCTATTGTTAAAACAATAAAGTCGTTCAAACTGCAAGGGTAATTATTTGTGCTAATTGAAATATGCGAGTGAACCTCACAATGTGTCTATGTATGTACGTTAATCGGAGGCCGGCCAGAAAGCACACGCGCTCGTCGCGGGCGCTTTTGCGCTTACATCTTTATAACAAATTACATATTTGTACATCACCGTGCCTGGCCGGCCGATATTTTGCTGCAAAACTGGGAAATCTGTGCGTTGCTGCAGCCCACACACACCAACAAGTGACAACATAAGCCCCATACCAGCAGAGCCCAGTTAAGGCTGCTGCAAGTTTGGGCGCTTGCAACCGCAACTTCGTAAACGCCGCATACGGAACTACGAGCGGAGCACAAGTGATACCTGGCCGAAACTTGGAGAAACGTATACCGACACGTGGAGCCCTAACCTAGAAGGTAGCAGACTTGTGCAACTGCCTTTCGGAAGTACCTGCGGATCATACCATTTCTGGGTGGAAATAAACAGGCCTAAAGAAGACCGGCGCAGCAAACCATCAAAGAGGGATTGCCACTACTAGCAGCATGTAGTCCGCTACGGAGTACAACCGATGCAAGCACGCATACTCGCAAAAACAGCGCGTACACTGACAGACGGCGGCGATACCGATCGCCCATTAGAGAAGTCTTGTTGTTTTGATTTAGCTTGAACTTTTATTTTTTTTTTTGTTGAAAATTAGACTTTTTACTTATTAGCTGTTTCTTTTTATTTAGCATATACATTAAGTGAATGCCAGATGCCACTACTAATAATCCCGTTTAAATTAAGATAACCACGCTCTTTGAGAAGTCCTAAACAGCACCTGCATCTTCGATGGGCCCAGCGAATCGGCAGCGGAAAATATGTGCGTAAGTTTTTATTAACGACAACAGTAGCCATACATACATTTGATTTAACCGGGATGTGTTAAGAAAGGGCATAACCAAGAGCTTCATTAAATTTATCAAGTAAAATCATGAATTATTAGAATATGTTTGAATAAAATATATTTAAGAAGTATATTAATTGTTAGCCGGCTTGAGGTCAGGACGTTGAAAAAAAAAACACAAAATTATTTCAATTTTGGTAATTCGTCAATATATTTCGGTTGCTCTTCGGCAACCGACTTCAGGACAACTATAAAATAATAACAACGATTTTAATATTTTTAACAAACAGAAATACAAAACAATTTACATTTGACCTACATTTAATTTACACGTCTGCGTCCGGTGACGTGGAGTTGTTAACTAATTTTTCTTTCCCTAGTAAGTGTCTATATAAATGAGCGCAATTGTCAGTGTCCGTTTTGTAGTTCATCCGTATGTCTGTAGGTGTTTTTATGATATGTAGCATTTCTATGGTGAATCGTTTGGCATAGTGTTGTTCTTGTGATAAAATACTCGCCTCTTCGAAGTTCGGTGAGTGATTACTCTTGGCACAGTGGGACATGAGTGCTGTTTTTTGGAACGGAGCGGAAATCCTCAAAACTATTATTGACAAAGAGAAACAAGAAGAGGCGCGAACCCAATTCTCTTTACTTATCAAAGACCACAAAACATCTAACAAAGAAAGTGCATTTGATCGTGCAATACTAGACACAGTGGGACAAACAAGGAGATTTCTTAAAGAAAATGACGACATTTTAATATTGACCTCAGACAAAGGTAACAAGACGGTAGCTATGAACAAAGATGACTACAACCAAAAAATGAAGGACATATTAAAGGATATGAACACATACAGGACATTAGGGAAAGACCCCACCGCTAGACTACAAACAAAAAATAACGAAATAGTGGACAAACTATTAAAAATGGAACTTATCTCAAGGATCGAAAGAAATAAGTTGACAACCACCACAGCTTTACCACCACGAATATATGGACTACCCAAAATTCATAAAGAAGGAACCCCTCTACGACCAATCTGCTCCTCCATCGGATCACCATCCTATGCACTATGCAAATACATTATTGACATATTAAAAAACATAACAATAGACTCCAAATACAACATAAAAAATTCAGAAGAATTCAAAGACAAAATCAACAACACATATATTGGCGACGATGAAAGATTAATTTCATTTGACGTAATTTCATTATTTCCGAGTATACCGACAGACCTAGCCCTGGATATAATTAAAAACAAATGGACAATAATACAAAAACACAGTAAAATACCGCAAACAATATTAATGGACATAAAATTTTGTATTCAAGAAAACAGATATTTCAAATTTGAAAACAATTTATACACACAATTAAAAGGAATGCCTATGAGATCGCCAGCCTCGCCGGTCATTGCAGATATTGTAATGGAAACTCTCCTAGACAACACGTTAGAAAAATTAAGACGACCTCCAAGATTACTGACAAAATACGTAGATGACCTGTTCGCAATTATTCAAGAGGATGACATTAAAACTACACTGACCATGCGCAACTCTTTCACCAATAATATAAAATTTACAATGGAACTAGAAGAAAAGGACCAATTACCTTATTTGGACTCAGTGATAATTAGACGTGGAAATCGATCAAAATTAAAATGGTACAAGAAACCAATTGCGTCCGGACGAATCATCAATTTCAACTCCAAACACCCAAAACAAATGATAATAAATACAGCTAGGAGCTGTATACATAGAATGCTCAAAATTTCAGACACGGATTACCACGAAGAGACGACCCAGGAGATAAAATCAATGTTGACAGACAATGATTTCCCAAAACACATAATAAAAACATTATTATCGGAACACAAAACAAGAAAACAAAACAGCGTTAAAAACAATAAAAACAAAAAATATATGTCAATTACATACGTCCCGGCATTATCCGAACGTGTAGCGAAATCGGAATGCTACGACAAAGAAAACATAAGTATCGCACATAAACCGGATCACACATTAAAATCTATATACAACAGAACAAAATCAAAGATAAATGAAGTTGACAAAAAAGACGTAATATATAAAATACCGTGCAACGGCAACAACAACGAAACATGCAACATGATATATATAGGAACAACAAAATCTAAACTTAAAACTAGACTAGCAAAACATAAATCGGACTTCAAAGCTAGACACCATACGAACACGCAAAAAACAGCACTCATGTCCCACTGTGCCAAGAGTAATCACTCACCGAACTTCGAAGAGGCGTGGAAATTAAATGTAGGTCAAATGTAAATTGTTTTGTATTTCTGTTTGTTAAAAATATTAAAATCGTTTTATTATTTTATAGTTGTCCTGAAGACGGTTGCCGAAGAGCAACCGAAATATATTGACGAATTACCAAAATTGAAATAATTTTGTGTTTTTTTTCAACGTCCTGACCTCGAGCCGGCTAACAATTAATATACTTTGGAAAGGTCGCCAAAACCAACTATATATATTTAAGAAGTTTAGATTGAAAAGAAGAAGAACATGAATTATTAGATGTAAGTTCAGAAACTGAAAGGAAACAAAGAATTAATATGAAGAATTTATGTAAATTATATTGGATTTTGTTACCGTTGGATATGAGCGAATAATTTGTATAAATACGGTCAGCTGCTCGTACAGCGATGCTGTTGTCAACCTTCTCGAATATGATTTAATCTACAATAAAGCGTTTGCCAAGGGGTAACAGCAAGCAATTTATACTTTTACTAAGATTGGGAGGGTAGAGAATGGGGGCAAACTCCACCTAAGCCACCCACATTGCTGGTATTCTTCTCTATATAATATATATAATTCTTTAGGGTCCGTCTTGTCGTCCGATATCTACAATATTTTGACCGATCATTAAAGTACAGATAGTGCACTTAAAACTTTTCGTAGTATAACGGGTGTGATATATAGATGAGGAGGAAGACCCACGCCATATCTGACGAGCTTTGCACCGAGCCATGCAAGAAGTGCACAAACACCGATCAGTCTATACGCTAGAAAACTACCAATATCTAGTGAACACCTACCTCTGGGATACTACAGTGTGGACTGATGGCTGACTGAATTTTACACTCATTGACTTTTAGCAGGCACGTTTAATATTTATTCTTGTTATGTTAGGGAGAGAAGAAGCTACTAAGAACCACACCCAAATGAGTTTATGCGGAGCATCCAGGTGCCTGGCTACCGGACGCTTTTACCTCGGCCCAAGTGCTTTCAGGACTAGGGCACTGATATTCCCAAGTCCGTGTGTCAGTGCGACTATATATACCTACTGTTTAGTTTCTCATTTAATTACTTAATTATTATTTGCGTCCGTTCTATAATATTTATGTAAGGAAATACACCGAATTATTAAATTAAGCTTTATCCACACATTTGGTTGTATATTCTTATGAATTTCCTTTGTTTCTTAGATTGCAAATTTATCCATGAATTCCGTATATCCTTGCGAATTCCATGTGGTTCTTAAACTTCAAAGATTAATATTTTCAGAAATTGAGAAGGGAATCAAATTCTTATATTTTAAATCCAATCATAAATACATGTATATCCGCAATGGCAAGCTCCACTTTAAACAAGTTTATTTCTATTTCCAACCGTCTTAGCCATTTCGAGGACAGCGTCAACAATTCTGCTGCGGCTACTAGAACTTTATGTACCTGCAAGGTACTCCGCGACCATATCATACCATTGTGGGAAAAGGCGAATATAAATGACGCGAATGTATTGTGGCTGCGGGCGAAGATGCCGCAAACACACTATCTATCGAACAGGGCTCCTCCCAATCATCTCACGCAGTTTTTTAGCATAATTGTAATGCGTCCTTTGTCGTAGGCGTTTGTATTTCTCCAATGGTCTCCATTCGGTGTTCCTACGCTTTCCCACTCCCCCAAGTCTCCGCTCCGCTCTGGAGCGCTAAATAAGTTAAAGCAGTTCCCATTTTCAAGTGTTCTAATAATTTCTTCAGTTTCTTAATATTCATAAAATTGATATCATGCATCTCTCGGAAACCTAATTAACAAAAATTACTTCGATCTCACCGGTTACATTTTTTACGGAATCAACCACTCTGATGGCACCGGCATCCTAATAAAGCAGAGTATCAGCCAACATCATTTGGAACGGTTTGCTACAAATTACCTACAGGCCACCTCCTTGCGATATAACTAGCGGGCCACTCGCAAAATCGGCCGTATATTGTCCCCATGCTTTAATATAACTCTCCAGGTAACATCAATACTGGGGCTCTCGTCTCGCTAACCAAGGTCGTCAATTATACCTTAGCTATCACCACTCCAGCCTTAAGCTAGAGTTTGTTTCACCGGGTAGACCCACTTACTGGTTGATTTTGCTGTAGCGAGACAAAATCCGCAAAGTTTAATACGCGCTAAAACACTAGCAGATCTGTCATCTAAACATTCACCTGTTCTTTTAAGAGTTATCGACCAGCCACAGCTTCTAATTTCTTCCGCACATGAGCACATGACTACTACCATCACAAGAAACTCACGCCCAAATATACATATTATGTTGCTCGTACAGAAAAAGCAATGGTCGAAAAAGAATAACGACACAGACCTTCAAGCCTAAGAATTTTAGATGGACGTAGGAGAAGGACGCTAGGGTAAATAACAAACATATATATATAATTGCTGAAAAAATCATTCAACTTCATTAATAAAATGATTCTCGTAAAGTTTGTGATTGAAGCAATGCAGAAACTCACTAACTACCGCAATAGTATTGACATAATGGATGAAACGCCAACAGCCGTGAGAGAGAAATAGACGCACTTTTGTGAAGCGGTTTTAAGCAGCAAATCGCTTCTTAATAAATCCACAATTAAGTGCAACAACAATCCAATAAAGAAACGGTGCATAGCAAAACACAAGAGCACAGACAAAACACTCAACACATCAAAACACTCAACACATCAAAACACTCAACCCTCTCGGCAACAACACAATAATGTCTTCAGCAGCAAAGCGACTTAGGAAGGAAACTCACTCCGATCTGAAGGGAGCCCGTGACTCCGATGCTCAACTGCTTCACACGATCGACCTCAGATTTTCCGAGCTAAAGGAAAGTCTTGCAGGGGAGATCCGTGATGGCGAGGCACGTATAACCGGCACTCTGGAAGAAAAATTTAAGTTAATAGCAGCTGACTGCAGCTGACTGCAGCATACTCACACTGAGAGTCACTCAATTGAAGAGCGAGGTGAGAGAGATGGGGAGGCTGAGGCAACGGGTCCAGGAGCTGGAGGCGAAACTGTCTAAAAACTGCCAGGATCAGCGCGTTGACGAGTTGGAGGCAAAGTGGGTGGCCTCCTGCAACGCACAGGCGGCGTCTAAAGTCGCCTGTGACTTGCGTTGGCATAGGGTCCCACAAGTCCAGGGGGAAAATGTGAAAGCACTTTTTCACGCACTGTGCTTCTCTCTCAAACTGACCCCGCCGCCTAAAGTACGTACGATTTTTCGAATGCGACCGCGAAAATCGACCCGTACAGTGGTGGATCCAATTATAATTATTAAAATGGAACACGTGCACGATAAGGCGACACTGCTGCGTGCGATCGGGGCATACCGAAAAGAAAACAAAACGGAACTGAGCTTAAAGCTCATCGGCCTAGACCCGCCAGCGTTTATATATATAAACGAACAGCTGACCAAAACAAAATATGAAATTTTCAAGCGGGCGATGCATCTCAAGAGGCTGAAGCGCCTAACAGCTGTTTTCTCTCGCCGTGGAGATATCTTCGTAAAAGAGAGAGAAGAAATGCGCAAAGCCTCACACGAAAAATTGAAGAATTTAGATACCTCTTTATCAATTCGAGTGTAGATGTTATGTGTTTCTGAAACTTGGTTTGTTCCTAATTTATGTGATGTTTTAGTTGAATGTGATGGTTATAATTTGCATCGCTCTGATCGTGATAGTCATGGGGGTGGGGTTGCAATATATGTTAGTAAAAAGTTATGTTCCACGTTTGTATGTAAACACTCAACCAGTAGTGCAATTGAATACTTATTTATAGAAATTATAGCAACCTAACTGCCGGATTGACTATGAACAATTTTTAAACATCATTCCTGACGTGTCAATTAATTATTCAGACGTCATAATAACAGGCGATTTTAATAGCGATATTTTAAGGGATTCCCACCTTGCAGAGGACATGAAATCGCTGGGGATGAAGGTGGTTAACTTTGTGTCACCTACGCATTTTACCAAAACCCGCAACTCGCTTTTAGACTTATTTTTTTTGTGTCTAATACAGACAAAGTAGCTACATATGACCAACTTATTGTCCCATCGTTCTCAAAACACGACCTCATATACTTGACTTACGCACTTGACCTACAATACCTTGTTCATCCAATAGTTTTTAGGGACTTTAGAAATATCAACTATGACCTTTTGGACTCCACCTTTAATTTGTGCAATTGGAATGACATATATTCCCTTTCCGAAGTAGACGAACAAGTTAACCTTTTACAAAACAATATTTGTTATTTATATAACTGTGTCGTACCTGTTCGTAGCAAAGTTATTCGTTTTTCTGGAAAACCATGGTTCCAAAGAAACATCAAACAAAGAAACATCAATATGGGCATGCAACTTTCACGTCTTGAACTCTTAAACTCAATTACGACAATCTAGAAGGCTTTGACAGCTAAAATACACTTTTAATCAAACCATCAACTTGGATTGACCACAAAAATAACAAATTACTACTTATTTCACATATCCCTATTAACCACAAAGTCATTAACACAATTCAAATAATTCCTTATCCCGACTATAATAGGTATCAGTTAGACTATTCAGATCAACAATTATATTTTGAAGATGAAAGTAAAATTTATAATCAAGACAATAAAGAAGTTAATAATGAATGCATTAAAAAAATAAGTATGCACAAGAACCCAACTTGTAATTTTATACCAACTCTCTCAAAAGAAATTATTCAATACGTTGAACCAAACAACAAAACAAAATCGCACAAAATTGTCAAGAGTTAAATGGCGATAAATGGAAGCAAAATTATTAGAATAAAACAATGTAAAGTTAAAATTGGAAATGGTTTTTTAAGCAAAAATTCGTTAAGTCCTGAATTTGATTTAATACCATTGTATTCATTGATTATTGTAACTAAGACAAAGATAGTAGAACACAATGAAGTTTTAAAACTAATTTATTCATCTGATAATACCACCTTTTATGTAATTATAATAATTATAGTTATTGTTCTTATTATTTTTCTTGTCCTATCAACAATTTTGTCACTAAATCCACTTACCTTTTTATATACAAAATTAAGAAAACAAGAAAAAAATAATCAAGAACCACAACAAGAAATAGAAACCAGTTGCCTGCATGGTACCCTGATATGCCAGCCCAACCATAGGAAAAAACTATTAAAGGTAAGGGAAAACATATTCACATATTCAGTTATGTACCCAGAAATAAGAATATTCAGTGTTGGCGATCCAACGCAAAACCAATGCAATCAATCCACATCCGGAGCAGGCGATGCCGCTCTTCAATAACATAAACAATTCTTGCAATCACTAAGGGCCGCTTCCTGAGTGGCACTCCTACTCTCAAATTATTGTATACAATCAATATCCCAAACGGGCGATCTCGTTCCCAAACTTATGTACAATCAATATCACAAGCGGACGAACTCGCTCCCAAACTTATGTAAACAAGTAAGATTTTTGTCACAAGATATTAGATCAATCGAATAAAGACGTAAAACTTTGTCTTTGTTAATTCTCCTTGGCTTTGTTCTTAGTCAATTGACGGGGCATTAGTTCGACTCAATTAATAAATAATAATGTAGACGAAATAATAATAGCCGATATATAATATTATGTCTCTTTATTTTTATTCTTTATGTTGTTCATGCACAGTTCTCCGCTCACAGTTCTGTTTCACACTGAACATGCTGATCGCAGGCAGCTTTTCAATTTCTCACCCAACTATCTCTCGTTGAGAGAGCGCACATTGACTTAGAAAGATAACCAATGATAACCAACTCGTATGATATGTTAAAATGAGATAACTGTATTATTCTAAGGATCTTAAACAAAAACAACAACTATGGACCTGCAATATAACTGTAAAAGCACTTAATTCTAGGATAGCCTGATACAATGCGGCCGTTCTGACACCATAGATCTTCCGATCACTTCTTAGTATTTTACAATGTAAACTTAAAAATAACACTTGTCTTAAACTATATTGCATATATTAATTAATACTGCTATAATATTTTTATTACAATAATTTTTAGTTCAATTTCTTCTCATCCAAGGTCTTATATTCTGTGCACTCCAAACGGATTAGGGTTTCTTGTTAGTTGAAAACCTTCAACACCTTTATGTAAATATCTATAATTTCTAAATACTTTTTCAATTTTATATGGTCTTTTACTTTTGGGTATAACTTTCTTGAAACACCCACTGTACTGTCGAAATTTGTTATGAATATATACATAAAAAACTTTTACTTTTAAATTTCTAGACCAATATGTTTTTCCAGTAGCATCTAACATCTTCCTATATGACCAAACTTATCATGATATTTGTACAAAATATGACCTTCCATCTCTTCGGGTACATAAAACAAAAACCTTCCATCGTTTGTTTTCCCGTAGATCACGCCATTTCTCATTTCAAACAATTTTAGCTCAACTTTTTCTAACAATGTTTTTGTTAATGTTTTAATGTTTTAATGTTTGAACTTTTCCTTGACATACCACTTAATTATCATTTAATGTATTTGCTTTTGTTATCAAAATATTCGTACCTCGACTTAAAGCATCTACATACTGCATTTTCTTTCCAGCTCTATGCACTACAATATAAACTAAAAAATAACACTTGTCTTTAACAACATATTTTGCGTATTTTCATGAATACAGCTAACAATAGTTTTATAACTGTTATAATAATAATCGTTATATTAAAGTTCCAATGTCCATCTCGCAATTCTTGGTTGACCTTAATGTTCATGAATTACAATCTGTTAATATTCTATAACGCTTGCCTTGTACCTAAATTTTAAATCTTTACAACGCATATATTCTAATTCAAAACTATGATATTTCGCTTCTGTGTTACGGACCTGGTTCTTCGATGGGGCAAGGCCGGCTAGCCAGTCCATCTCGTGGTGGGGTTCTTCCCAGCCCTCAGTCCGCACAATAGCCCAGCTGATCGGCCATCTCAGTCCGACGACATCAATAAGATCAAATGTAAACAAAAACAAAATGTAAACAAAAATAGGAGAATAATGATAAACATTGGACGTTACTGGAAACTTTACTTGGACAATTTGGAGTTTAGGTGATGTACTCCGACACCCCCACCCTACCTGAGATCCGGCATGCATCCTTCGCCAAATCTCACTTCCGATGGCTATCATCAGCCTACTCCAGGGTCAGTCTTATTTCCCCCTCCCCATAGACGAACACTTAGCACAACATCCTATTTTATTATTAACTATAAACATTCATCTTCAGTTAACTTATCTCATATATTTGCATCCCCTTGCTACAGCTGCGATGTCAAATTCATACGGCAACACTTCCTTTGAAATTGATTTAAATTTTCATTACACCTTTGTTGACCCATATACGAATATATAAATATTGATCAGTTCATAATTATACATTTAAATTACCCTACCTATTTGGAGCTCCAACCAGGGGTTTAATATTGAGATCATTTTTATCTCGGGGTTTCTAAACTTATTAACATGAGACTTTTCCTTTTTCTACATTCGCATATAGTTATGAGGTTATTTACTTTACTTGCTAATTTACATCCCAACTGCTGCGAGACCTCCGCCAATTTACATATGTAATTTTATGCAAATGTATATTCTTTTCCTTGTTTCACGAAATTCTGATTATATCAAATTCTTTTTACTTACAAATACTACTTATATTATTTAGAAATGGTCTATATAGACATATGTTAATAAACAATATATGATGTATGTATGTGGGATATATAAGTTTAGTGGTGCATAAATAATTCAATGAATTAACATATAAACTTCGATTAAGGTGGACGAACGACTTTTATTTAAATTATTGGGACGAAATTTTAAATAATATTAAGAGGGAATGTTTTATTTAATTTACTTTAAAAATATTTTAAGTCGTTCATCAATGCTGCGTTCATATTTTAACTTTTTGTAGAGCAATAATGTTTTATAGTCGACCAGAAAAATTTCAACGAAAACAAATCCCGTGCCAGTGTGGTGCGGCTAATTTAAAAGGTTTTAGGTATGTATATGATTAAAGGAATAATTCTTCCTGTCGTGGTCTGGCCCGGAGCCGGTGGCACGTGGTCCAGATATCGTCTAATTTATCTTTATTTCTTTTATATTTTTATTTACTTCGCCAACGGTGAACTTAACCGGAAAATTTTAGATTTACTTTCCCTTTTTTTTTCTTTTTATATTAAATTTTTTCTTTGGAACGGACTTACTTCTTCGTTGACGGTGCCTTCTTTTCCCGGTCCCGGTTGCCTGCTCTGTTTCGTAGTCCAAACTCGTCCCGTTTCCTTTTTTGAAGATGTACATTATAGTATCTTGATAATACACTTTAGATTGATGGCCCATACCCCATCATCTAACTCACTTTTAATATTATATATATTAATTTTCACTACAAATTTCCCGAACCACTTGCTGCTGTACAAATTTTTGGGAACTCGTGGTGGCCTGACCCCTTTCAGCCCTATTTATACCCTCTGCCCAGCACCAGCATCATCTGATTTTTTTCCCTGATCCCTTTCTCGGTTTTTCGCCAACGGCAGAAACCTCTTCCATTTGCATCACGTAGCCGCTCGGCTCTCATTCAGCTATCGGTGTGGGTGCATGGTTTGGTGTGGGTGGAGATACTTCTGGGCCAGGGGAGGTGGTGGAATCTAAGAGCGGATTAAGGTTCTCTTTCCTGACCGTCCACCAGAGCGCCTCTTACTCTCCACACTTCCCCTCCCTTTCTTGGCCCTGCCAACCTTTGAAAAACTGGTCACACTGCCATCTCCTAGGGCGATATTCCCCTGTCGATAGCTTTCAATTGCAACACCACACAAAAATTCGCGAGAATGCTGGCCGAAGCGAATTATTTGTAAACATTGAAAGATTAACTTGCCGTGAAATTGTGTCTATAGTGTTTTTAATAATCAAAACAACAACTTTGCTATCATGCCTTGCCCCCGATTTGCCTTTTGTGCCCAACGTAGGCCTACACCCACTACACTCTTGTTTTACTACCCAGGTATCTATGTATGTATGCGTGTGTACGTGTACAGCTACATCCACTATTTATATTTACATTTTTAGGTCTTTTGCGTGGAAAATCCCAACAGGCTTCCCCCCCAGATCCTCCAATTCGTAGGCATTGTTCCCTATAGGGCGTACGACTCGGCATTTCGCATATTTTCGAGCAAACTTGGCATTGTACATCTTTCCAAAGTTGCTCTGAGTGAAATTGCGTCTGTAGATTTCTTGGCCAGGCTTGGCATGGAAAACTCGAGCCCGTTTCTTATAGCGCTGACTGCTGCGTTTATATGCCTGATGAAGATTCTTTCGAATGTGATCGCGGATAAGTTGGCGCTTATCTACTGGATCCAGCGTCGTTATTTGATGTTCTGTCAAAGACTGCAGTTTTCTTCCCAGTTTGTAGCAGTTTCCATTTAGGAACATCTGTTGTCCAAATACTGCAAAGAACGGTGTTACACCCGTGGCCTCATGCACGGAATCACGAATCGACACTTCAATTTCCGGTAAGTATAGGTCCCAGTCTCAATGATCATTTTCTAAATACGTTCTAATTGCAGCTAGAATGGTCCGATTTACCCTCTCGGCTGCGTTGCTCTGTGGTGAATATACAGCGGTACGCATGTGGTGAATGCCGAATGCCGTGATCATGTCTTGGAAACGAACTGTTTCCCATTCTCGGAGTGAATTACCTCAGGTACGCCAAATTTGTAAAACACCTCGTGCACCAGGAATTCGACCACTTTCCCAACACTCGCCTCCTTCATCGCTTTTAAAAAGAAAATTTCGAAAAATGATCTACAACAACAAATATATATGCTTGTCCCTTTTTGGACCTGGGATACTTTCCAAGAAAATCTAAGTTAAGGCCAGACATGGCCGGGGGGTACGAAGCTCCCCTATACTACCTTATCGTGTTGTTTATCAGCTGCATCTCACTTGCTCACTCGTTCTCTTTGGTACTTAAGGAAGGCAACAACTTTACTTTCGGATTACGTTATAAGTTTATTTTTATAATC
Organism: Drosophila elegans; assembly: GCF_018152505.1. Classification (NCBI taxonomy): domain Eukaryota; kingdom Metazoa; phylum Arthropoda; class Insecta; order Diptera; family Drosophilidae; genus Drosophila; species Drosophila elegans. The sequence goes on along the minus strand of NW_024545670.1, from coordinate 106,556 downwards.
TAATATTCAGTCCGCACGGTACTACGGTGGTTACAGAAGTGAGCTCTTAAATACTAGTGGGTTGGCCTCTTAACCAACTCCGGTCCTCCGGCGTCAGCATGCCGTTGGCAGACGCGGAAGTACCGTAGCCGACGGCAGCGGTTTTGGTTGGTCCGCTTGTTGCGCTCCGGATGTGAGCACTGCATTTTATCTAGCGCAGTGGTAGGGGCCACTTGAGCGTGATGTTGTCGCTGTGTGGCCACTCGAATTGAATGTGTACGATGTGGGTGGCCGAGGGGTTGAATGAGAAAGGTCGTCGTCGGGTATCGTGGATGTCGAGGGGGGTGAAGGGAAGGGGGCGCTAGCCGGTGTTAACTCCTCCCCACCACAAGATCTGTGTCCCACAGATCCTTAAGCCTTTGTCGGTTCGAGGTTCGCAGGCGGGTCTCGCAGCCTTGGGATCCCTTTGGTTGATGTTATCTTCCTCCAAACAAGGTAGATTGCTATTATGATGGATACTGTTATAATTATTTCTGCGGAGAAGGATATTAAAATTTTATTAGACATAGTTGATAATTTTTTCAGGTTCTCCATGCTGAAGTCATGCACGTATTTCAGTGATAGTTCGTAACCCGTTGTCGTTATTTGGGTCAAGACCGCTGGCATTGCCATCAAGTGCGTTGACGAATAACTGCTGAAATTCCGGTCACCGATTGTGACCGTTTCGTTGTCAAATTGTACGACGTAAGAGCCTTCCAGGTGGTGTTCTTTTGTTGGAGTGGATATTGTGCCATTGAAGTTCGTCAGGAAGATTGTGCCGTCATCGATGAGTTCCACCGTTTGTTGGTTTGTCCTAAGATAGTCGCATGCAGCTTGACCTCCTTTAAGAAGTCTTGGAATACAGCTATCCTCCTCCAGTTTGTTAGGTCCTTTTCTCGGCAGACAGTTGTATTGCCGATGGATACGCAATTCCCAAGAAGGGCGTATGTTTCCACCTTATTCATGGCCAGTTTGTTGTACTTCAGCACAACCTGTTTGCCGTCGGATACCTTTGGGTAAATTAGCATCAATCGGTATTTTTGGTCCACCACCTTGGGCATTGCCAAGATATACAATTATGTAGTTCCATTCGTGAGGATTGTTGGTCGGGAGAATTCAACGGCTTCGACCACGTTCTGATAAGGAAGGCTTTCTACCTCTGTCAAAATTTCGTCTATTTCCTCGTGGTCCAATAGATTCGTGTTGACCACGTCAGTCTTTGCCAGTTGGCAGGCTCTTAGTATTTCACTGACTTGGTCCGCTATTATTATTGCCTTGTGGAATACGGCGGTTGTGACATGGAAATCGCCGTCTATTGCGTTGACACTTCCGATGACGTCGTTTAATCTCTGGAGTGATTCGTGTGTCGAATCAAAGAGTTTGGTATTTATCCGGATCTGCTGGTTATTGTTCCTGGTTATGTCGTCTTCTGTTTTTAAGATCGCGTTCCAGTCAGACCTATCAGGTGACCCTGCTACCCATTTCCAGGCTGATCCTAGCCAGTCGATTGATCGTGGCCTCCGTGCTGGTGTGCCATCCATGCGTGAGATGCCCTCTGATGCGTGTTGCAGGTAGTGGAAGACCAAAGCATTGATCCGTTGGTCGGTGATTATCGTAGCTTCGTTGGTTGTTTGGTCGATGACTTGCTTAATGCGGCCTAGATCGATAATATGGGCCAGCTTAAAAACACCGTTGGTTCGCCAGACGGTACCCTGTTGTAAGGGGACAACTGGTGCGTCATATTTGAAAATATGAAGTGCGGTCGCTACGTAGAGCGTGGACACGCTTGTAGTGCCGAAAAAAAGGGGTAATAAATTCTTATAGTTAGGTGATTAATAGTTCTTAGTCTAGATATTTCGTGTAGGTGTTGTTTGTGTTGTTTCTAAATTTTTGGACTTAATTTTTTGGTATTAAGCTAAGTTTATATTATTTTGAAAGTTTTATATTCGATATTGTTTAATTTCATTACTTTAATTTAGGTTCTCTTATTTGTTTTTTAATTTAGTTTATTTTAGTTTATATGCTCAGGTTTGATATTGTTTTAGTTCAGTGTGTTTCTCTGTTAGGTTTTTTTTGTGTTTTTTGTTTTTAGGTTTGTTAGTTTTTTTGTGTTTAAGTTTGTTTTTATTGTGAATTTTGTGTTAGTGTTGTAAAAAAATTTTCCTGTGTTTTTCTTATGGGTCTAGATTGGTTTTGTGTTTTTATTGTGTTTCTCTTATTTTTATATGTCTAAATTTGTTTGTGTTCTAGTTTGGTTTCCTTTATTTTATATGTTTAGATTAATTTTGTTCTCTTTTTTTCTTTTTATATTTTTTTTTATGTTAGCATTTGATGGTATTTTGGTGAGGTTATTTTGTAATTATTTTTGAGCTTGTGAAACGTTAAATACACTTTTCCCTTTTATTATTGAAGTGACATTTAAAAGTTGTAAAATTTCAGGGATATCCTGTTACCAGCCCATTGCTAACGGCGGGGGTGCTATTAGTGAGCGTGAAAAATGAGTGTTTTTATTGCCCATAAATTAACTTCTCAAGTGGGACTTATGGAAAATTTTTCCCGACCTTGTCTTAACAGTGACCCTTCTTTCGTCTTGAACCTCTTCTGCCTTGAACCGCTTTTTTCCTTAGTTTTTATTTGTTTATTGGCGACATATACTGTGTCACCCTCTTCGTAGGAAACCGGGTCGGTCCTTTTTTTATTACGAGCGTTGTTGGTTAAACTTTGTTTATGTTCTACGAGGCCTCGAATATCCTCAAGGGTTTGTTGTTTGAAGTCGGATAATCCCTGGTAATTTATCCTGGAAGTGCGGTTGAAAAAAATGTCTACGGGTTTTTTATTTGTACCGAGTGGACAGAGTTGTTGTACCTGTCCACCACGATCGGAATAAGTTCCGTATTTTTAAAATTGGGATGATCGTCCTTCAAGCAACGATAAATTTCCATAAAAGTGGAGTGAAATATCTCTACCTGACCGTTTACTTCACTTTTTTGAGTTGGGGTGTGATAAAGTTCTATTCCTAGCGTTCGCAGGTAATTCAGAACAGTTGGGCATAAAAGGCCTCTTTCATTATCGGATACTATCATTCTAGGTGCCGTGAAATAGTGTAGTGCATCCAGAAGGGTTACGCGAAGATGGATTGCGGACTTTGATTGCAGTGGAAAAAGTTTGGCGAATTTGGAAAATTTATCAATGCAGCTTAAAAAAATTTCTAGTGTAAAAACGTTTATGTGAAGAATTTCGCAAGGGTAATTGGGGATAGGCGTAGGTTGGAGTGCTGGTTTATTTGGGTGTCTATCGTACTTGTGTAATTTACAAGTAGTGCAAGTAGAAATTTGTGTTCTAATGATACTAGACATCTTGGGAAAATAATATTTCTCCAGGATTTGAATACGGACTTCCCTCGAACTTCTATGGGCTCTATGGTGCTCTTTTTCTATGATCTCACAAATTTCTTCTTCTTCTGTCACATCTTTTACTAAGCGTTGCGTTATACGAATCTTGTATAGCTTGAAATTTTGGTGACAGCAAGTTTGAAGAAGCTGCAGGTAAGTGTCCGAAATTTTAATTCCATTGATTATTGAGGGCTTTAAATATTTATTAAGAGAATCTATCAAGTCTGATGGGTTGTGGTCTTTAATAGGGATTATGTGGCGCTCATAACCGGGGTGCGGGTACTCGCATGAGTAATCGGACACATCTGAATAAAAAATTAATTGGTTTCGATAAGCATTAATCGGGGTTTCAACATGAGGAATTAGACGGGAAGCGTCTTCTAGAGTGCTATGAATTGTTGCGATTGAATCTGTCTCGGAGGCGGTGTCATTACCCAAGTGATTTACGTACGTCGTGACGCGTGAAAGGGCATCGGCTACTATATTGGATTTCCCTGGTTTGTAAATTAGTTCGCAATTGTATTCTTCAATACGGGACTTCCAACGTTTTAATTTGGCGTTAAAATTCCTATTGCCCAGAGCAAATGTTAATGGTTGGTGATCGGTGTAAATCTTAATAGACCCAGCACCATACAAATACGATCGAAGGTTGTCTAAGGCCCATACTATCGCCAACATTTCATTTTCGTTTGTGGCGTAATTCTCTTCTGATTTACTTAATGATCGGGAGATATAAGCAATTGGCCGATCTTTGTTAGAGTCTACCTGGGAAAGGACTGCCCCAATGGCATAGTTTGATGCGTCTGTGGTTAGGTGAAAAGGGTTCGAGAAGTTGGGGAACGCTAGAACTTCTGAGGACGCTAGAATGGTTTTTAAATCATTAAAGGATTTTAAAGCCTGCTCATCTAGTTCAATGGGAACTTTTTTTGACTGAGATGATTTAACCCTCGCAAACTCCCCTCGAGTTAGATTGGTAAGTGGTTTTGCAACTTTCGCGTAATCTTTAATGAATTTCCGATAATATGATGTCATACCCAGGAAACTTTTCAATTCTTTTACATTGGTGGGTGGTTTCATTTTTGTGACCCCCTCTACCTTTTTCTCGTCCGCTCTGATGCCATCTGCGGTCACTACATACCCTAGAAATTCAACGTGTGTCGAGAGAAAATTAGTTCTTTCCGCTATTATTATTGCCTTGTGGAATACGGCGGTTGTGACATGGAAATCGCCGTCTATTGCGTTGACACTTCCGATGACGTCGTTTAATCTCTGGAGTGATTCGTGTGTCGAATCAAAGAGTTTGGTATTTATCCGGATCTGCTGGTTATTGTTCCTGGTTATGTCGTCTTCTGTTTTTAAGATCGCGTTCCAGTCAGACCTATCAGGTGACCCTGCTACCCATTTCCAGGCTGATCCTAGCCAGTCGATTGATCGTGGCCTCCGTGCTGGTGTGCCATCCATGCGTGAGATGCCCTCTGATGCGTGTTGCAGGTAGTGGAAGACCAAAGCATTGATCCGTTGGTCGGTGATTATCGTAGCTTCGTTGGTTGTTTGGTCGATGACTTGCTTAATGCGGCCTAGATCGATAATATGGGCCAGCTTAAAAACACCGTTGGTTCGCCAGACGGTACCCTGTTGTAAGGGGACAACTGGTGCGTCATATTTGAAAATATGAAGTGCGGTCGCTACGTAGAGCGTGGACACGCTTGTAGTGCCGAAAAAAGGGGTAATAAATTCTTATAGTTAGGTGATTAATAGTTCTTAGTCTAGATATTTCGTGTAGGTGTTGTTTGTGTTGTTTCTAAATTTTTGGACTTAATTTTTTGGTATTAAGCTAAGTTTATATTATTTTGAAAGTTTTATATTCGATATTGTTTAATTTCATTACTTTAATTTAGGTTCTCTTATTTGTTTTTTAATTTAGTTTATTTTAGTTTATATGCTCAGGTTTGATATTGTTTTAGTTCAGTGTGTTTCTCTGTTAGGTTTTTTTGTGTTTTTTGTTTTTAGGTTTGTTAGTTTTTTTGTGTTTAAGTTTGTTTTTATTGTGAATTTTGTGTTAGTGTTGTAAAAAAAATTTTCCTGTGTTTTTCTTATGGGTCTAGATTGGTTTTGTGTTTTTATTGTGTTTCTCTTATTTTTATATGTCTAAATTTGTTTGTGTTCTAGTTTGGTTTCCTTTATTTTATATGTTTAGATTAATTTTGTTCTCTTTTTTTCTTTTTATATTTTTTTTTTATGTTAGCATTTGATGGTATTTTGGTGAGGTTATTTTGTAATTATTTTTGAGCTTGTGAAACGTTAAATACACTTTTCCCTTTTATTATTGAAGTGACATTTAAAAGTTGTAAAATTTCAGGGATATCCTGTTACCAGCCCATTGCTAACGGCGGGGGTGCTATTAGTGAGCGTGAAAAATGAGTGTTTTTATTGCCCATAAATTAACTTCTCAAGTGGGACTTATGGAAAATTTTTCCCGACCTTGTCTTAACAGTGACCCTTCTTTCGTCTTGAACCTCTTCTGCCTTGAACCGCTTTTTTCCCTTAGTTTTTATTTGTTTATTGGCGACATATACTGTGTCACCCTCTTCGTAGGAAACCGGGTCGGTCCTTTTTTTATTACGAGCGTTGTTGGTTAAACTTTGTTTATGTTCTACGAGGCCTCGAATATCCTCAAGGGTTTGTTGTTTGAAGTCGGATAATCCCTGGTAATTTATCCTGGAAGTGCGGTTGAAAAAAATGTCTACGGGTTTTTTATTTGTACCGAGTGGACAGAGTTGTTGTACCTGTCCACCACGATCGGAATAAGTTCCGTATTTTTAAAATTGGGATGATCGTCCTTCAAGCAACGATAAATTTCCATAAAAGTGGAGTGAAATATCTCTACCTGACCGTTTACTTCACTTTTTTGAGTTGGGGTGTGATAAAGTTCTATTCCTAGCGTTCGCAGGTAATTCAGAACAGTTGGGCATAAAAGGCCTCTTTCATTATCGGATACTATCATTCTAGGTGCCGTGAAATAGTGTAGTGCATCCAGAAGGGTTACGCGAAGATGGATTGCGGACTTTGATTGCAGTGGAAAAAGTTTGGCGAATTTGGAAAATTTATCAATGCAGCTTAAAAAAATTTCTAGTGTAAAAACGTTTATGTGAAGAATTTCGCAAGGGTAATTGGGGATAGGCGTAGGTTGGAGTGCTGGTTTATTTGGGTGTCTATCGTACTTGTGTAATTTACAAGTAGTGCAAGTAGAAATTTGTGTTCTAATGATACTAGACATCTTGGGAAAATAATATTTCTCCAGGATTTGAATACGGACTTCCCTCGAACTTCTATGGGCTCTATGGTGCTCTTTTTCTATGATCTCACAAATTTCTTCTTCTTCTGTCACATCTTTTACTAAGCGTTGCGTTATACGAATCTTGTATAGCTTGAAATTTTGGTGACAGCAAGTTTGAAGAAGCTGCAGGTAAGTGTCCGAAATTTTAATTCCATTGATTATTGAGGGCTTTAAATATTTATTAAGAGAATCTATCAAGTCTGATGGGTTGTGGTCTTTAATAGGGATTATGTGGCGCTCATAACCGGGGTGCGGGTACTCGCATGAGTAATCGGACACATCTGAATAAAAAATTAATTGGTTTCGATAAGCATTAATCGGGGTTTCAACATGAGGAATTAGACGGGAAGCGTCTTCTAGAGTGCTATGAATTGTTGCGATTGAATCTGTCTCGGAGGCGGTGTCATTACCCAAGTGATTTACGTACGTCGTGACGCGTGAAAGGGCATCGGCTACTATATTGGATTTCCCTGGTTTGTAAATTAGTTCGCAATTGTATTCTTCAATACGGGACTTCCAACGTTTTAATTTGGCGTTAAAATTCCTATTGCCCAGAGCAAATGTTAATGGTTGGTGATCGGTGTAAATCTTAATAGACCCAGCACCATACAAATACGATCGAAGGTTGTCTAAGGCCCATACTATCGCCAACATTTCATTTTCGTTTGTGGCGTAATTCTCTTCTGATTTACTTAATGATCGGGAGATATAAGCAATTGGCCGATCTTTGTTAGAGTCTACCTGGGAAAGGACTGCCCCAATGGCATAGTTTGATGCGTCTGTGGTTAGGTGAAAAGGGTTCGAGAAGTTGGGGAACGCTAGAACTTCTGAGGACGCTAGAATGGTTTTTAAATCATTAAAGGATTTTAAAGCCTGCTCATCTAGTTCAATGGGAACTTTTTTTTGACTGAGATGATTTAACCCTCGCAAACTCCCCTCGAGTTAGATTGGTAAGTGGTTTTGCAACTTTCGCGTAATCTTTAATGAATTTCCGATAATATGATGTCATACCCAGGAAACTTTTCAATTCTTTTACATTGGTGGGTGGTTTCATTTTTGTGACCCCCTCTACCTTTTTCTCGTCCGCTCTGATGCCATCTGCGGTCACTACATACCCTAGAAATTCAACGTGTGTCGAGAGAAAATTAGTTCTTTCCAAGTTGACCTGGAGTCTAGCCTTCTTCAGATTGTCGAAGACAGCTCGAAGGTTTTTCCAGTGGCTATCATAGTCTTCACTGAAGACTATTATGTCATCCATATACACGTAGCATATCTTGCCAATGTGCTCCCTTAGTACGTCGTCGATCATCCTCTGAAATACCGCGGGGGCGTTTTTTAGTCCAAAAGGAAGACGAAGAAACTCGTACTTGCCGTTTAAAGTTGAAAATGCGGTTTTCGGGGTATCAGATTCCAGCATGTGGATTTGGTGGAATCCCGATGTTAAGTCGAGGGTGGTAAAATATTTTGCTTTACCCAGGCTTGCTAGTATGGAATTAATATCTGGTATTGGATAAGAGTCTGCGATTGTGATGGCATTTATGCGCTTGAAGTCGATGACCATGCGGTATTGTTTTTCTCCGTTCGGCTTAGGTTTTTTCAGTACTTCCCAAACCGGGGAGTTATATGGGCTCTTTGATGGTTTAATGATCCCATCCCGCAAGAGTTCTTCAATTTGTCTATCCACTTCCCCTCTCATGTTTGTAGGGTAGGGATAGCTTTTTGTGTATATAGGGTCTGAGGTGCTAGTGCGAATCTCAGCCCTGATGCTCGTGTCCACGGCCTCTCCGGGCGAGAGTGGCTCAAATATCCTAGAATATTCGCGAATGAGAGCATTTAACGCCTCCCTAGCAAGCTCAGGATGCGACGCCTCTAGTAAAGGGTGTACATTTTTTGATTTTTTTGCCAGGAGGGGTATCTTAATATAGGGTGTTATTGTCAACAGGTCATTTTTCCTGTCGATCAGGGCTTTTAGGGTTTTCAATGTGTCGTCCCCTATAATGCCGTCGAAAGATTTCAGACCCGGGAGTACAAAAAAGGTGAGAACAGTGTTGTTCCCCATTGGCTTAAAAAATTGTCCTGTGATACAGTGTGTGATTTTTATGTTATATCCCCCAGCGGATTGTACAGAAAAAGGCGTTAAAAGTGTTTTTGAACCGGCGGAGTTTTTGGGGCTAATAAAATTATTGTTAGCGCCGGTGTCTATCAGGAATTGCAATTTCGCCCCATCCCTGGTCTCGTATTCTATGTATGGTACGCTTGAGAGGCATCGGTCATAAAATTTTGACCCTCTTTTTTGATGGGTCCTAATTCCTCCATATGAGAATCTGGTTCTATTCCCTGAGATGAGTCCTCAAATTTGCCTGTGTTATCTTGGTTGTCATTACGATTTTAATAGAGGTCATCTTGTGATTCCTGGTGATATTCGGTCGGGGCGAGGTACGTTGGTGGTGCCGACGCAATGTAGTAAAGCTACAGTCGGTAATTCTGATAACTTTGGTAATTAGTGTTGGGAGTTTGCCTGAATGTTGGGACGCTTGCTGGGAGGTTCCTTGATTGCATTTTTTCCAGCTCTAAGCTAATGGAGTATGCTTCATGGACGTCCCCGGGTTTGCGTACAACTAGCAACCTAGAAGCGTCGCCCCTCAACCCCCTTATAAATGCGTTCAATGCCTTGTCTCTTTGACCCGCAAGGAGGGCATTCGTGGTTTGTACGGAATAATTCATACCCTTTATGCGATTCATAATGAGCGAAACGTGATTGTTTACTCGTAAGTAAAAATCCTCTAACTTTTGGTTGCCCTGGGTCATTTGCGTTAATTCGTACTCTAACGTACCGAAATCTCGTTTATCCGCGTACCGTAGAGCTAAAATGCGTTTGACTTCCGGCCAGTCGTCATCTCGTACGCTGTACGCGTTGAGCGCTGAGTCGGCGTTACCCCTGATTTTCTGCCTGATCTGAATGAGAACAGACCTATGCAAAGGCCTTTCCCTAATGATTTCGTAGTCATCCACAATAGACTGGGCCCTATTCAGCCAAGAGACGTATTTCTCGGGGTCTCCCTCAAATGTTACTAATTCTTTTGAACAATCTGGTATGACTGATGATTACTTAAGCTCGTATTCAGTGCATGGGTGTGTTAGCGGTAGCGGTACGTTTCCCGAAATCGGATTCGAGAGTACCTATTCTATTCCCTACTTTCTTAGCCTCGTCCTTCATCTCTGCCATTTGGGCAGTCAAGATTGTCATGGAGGCATCAAGGCGTTTCAATACTTCTTTCATTTCCTCCATTTTTTATTTCCTGATTTTTTGCTAAGTATTTTAAAAAGAATTTCCTTTGGTCAGGCCGTGTATTTTATTTTTTAAAAAGAATAGAGTGAAAAATGCAGATGGGCCTAACGGGTAACAGTTTGTCTCCTTACTATTTTTTTATATTTTTTATTTATTCAGGGGAAATTGATTTATTTAAACGTTTCACTCACCCGTTGGTTTCTTTTTTGCTTCGTAAAGATTCTGTGGTTTTTTCTGATTTGTGTGTGTTTTTCGGCCGTTTTCTTGTAGTCTTGTGGTGTTCTTACAGAGTTCTGAAATTAATGCGTTAATGTGCGTTAATACTTTGTGTGAGTTTTTTCTAAGTGCGGTTATTGGGTACTGGGCGCGATGGTCCGTATTTGTCCGTTCTGGCGTTTCGCCTACTAAGGTACGGTTGCCACACAATCCACTGGGCAGCCCTTTTTGAATGCATTCCGCATTCGTGAGCCTTTCCAGCAGATTGCCACACACCACTTTTTGTTTTATTATTATTTTAATTTTATTATCACCTTCGGCTTTTTTCCTAGTTTGCAATCCGAAACAACACTAAAAAAGAATTGGAAAAAAAGTGTTCCCAATTATTTTCCAGTGCTATCTCCTTTTTCAAACTAAAATAATTATTTTTATTATATTTTTTGTTGCCAAAGCCTTTTCTCTCTTTTTTTATAGTGCAATTTTTGCGCTCGCGATTAAGCTACCCACTTGAGTGGACTTAACGCCGCAGCGGGTTATTGCTTCTTTTATTTTATACAGAATTTTTTGTGCCTGCGAATAAGCCACACTGAGAGGTGCGTGGACATATCGCCGCGGCAGGTTCACTGTTTTATTATTTTATTACAACTTTTTACAACTTTTGTTGTATTACACACATTTTTGTGCACTCTCACATACACAACGCTATATTAAATAATTTTTTACCCTTTTTGGGTTTTTCGCTTCACACACATAACGCCGTATTAAATACTTTATACCCTTTTTTGGGTTTTTCGTTTCATTTTAATTTTTTTCCCATTTTTGGGTTTTTTTTATTTTTTATATTTAATAATTATTCACAGGGTACCCGTAGCTTTTTAATCTTTTATGTTTTCTTGCTGGGGGGTACCCTTCTTATCTTTTTTTTTTTTTAACACATTTTTATTCTCTTTGATTTTTTGTCGGGAGGTACCCGCAAAAATTTGGGTCCCACTTTCGCGAGAAAGTGGAATCTGTTCGGGCGCCAGTTAAGGCCAGACATGGCCGGGGGGGGGTACGAAGCTCCCCTATACTACCTTATCGTGTTGTTTATCAGCTGCATCTCACTTGCTCACTCGTTCTCTTTGGTACTTAAGGAAGGCAACAACTTTACTTTCGGATTACGTTAAAAGTTTATTTTTATAATCTAATATTCAGTCCGCACGGTACTACGGTGGTTACAGAAGTGAGCTCTTAAATACTAGTGGGTTGGCCTCTTAACCAACTCCGGTCCTCCGGCGTCAGCATGCCGTTGGCAGACGCGGAAGTACCGTAGCCGACGGCAGCGGTTTTGGTTGGTCCGCTTGTTGCGCTCCGGATGTGAGCGCTGCATTTTATCTAGCGCAGTGGTAGGGGCGGCGGCTGTTGAGCTGAGGCAGCTAGCGGGCGGTCAACAGTCTTTCGCTTGCTTGTTGCTGCCGTTGCTCTTCTGCTGCTAACGGTCTGGCGCTTCCGCTGTCGTTCTCGCGCTGCCGCTGTCGTTCTGTCTCCATCGTCGCGTCGCTGCCGCTGCATCGCTGCTGTTGCATCTCTGCCGCTGTTTAGCTGCTGCTGCCGCCGTCGCTATTGCTGGTGCTGCTGCTGTCGCTATTGCTGGTGCTGCAGCTGTCGCTATTGCTGGTGCTGCCGCTGTAGCTCTTGTGGCCCAGCGGCCGGGTCATTGCAGCCACTTGAGTTGGTGTCGTCTTTATGTGACCACTTGAGCGTAATGTTGTCGCTGTGTGGCCACTCGAATTGAATGTGTACGATGTGGGTGGCTGAGGGGTTGAATGAGAAGGGTCGTCGTCGGGTATCGTGGATGTCGAGGGGGGTGAAGGGAAGGGGGCGCTAGCCGGTGTTAACTTCTATATAGATCTTCTGAAACGGCCGTTCCGTGACTACTTCTTGACCAATTCCAACTTGACAACGATAATTTGGTGGTTTTGATTCCTTGCATTTGGTGCAATTCCGGACATACTCCCGCACTTTTGTCGTCATAGCCGGCCAGTAGAAATGACGTTTCAGACGATGAAGTGTCTTCTTCATCCCCCCCGTGTGCAGCTTTATGATCCTAGTGCGCGTTCGCTATTAGTGTAGATGTTATTCCTGCCGGGATCCACAGCTTCCAAATTTAGCCTTCTACTTGGTCGTCAAGTTGTTCGAATGTCGTTCTTTTGAAGACTAATCCTCCATCTACGCGTAAATCAGCAATGTTGATATATTTCGACTAATTTCTTCTCTTAATTCTTGGTATTCCGCGGACTCGAATTCTGTCGTCTGAAATCCAATGGCATCAGATAAATCGAATCTCAGCTCCGCGATGCAGCGTGTCAGCAACCACGTTTTCAGTTCCCTTGCGATGCTCAATTTTAAAGTTGAAACTCTGAAGCCTTAAAGACCACCTTGCCAAACGCCCGTTTAGATCCTTGAGGGACATTAGCCATTTTAGGCTTGCGTGGTCCGTGATCACAGTAAACGGCATCAGCTCCACGTAAGGCCTAAACTTTTCAACTGCTAAAACCGCTCCCAGACATTCTTTTTCAGTGACGGAATACAAAATCTGATGTTTATTCAGCTTGGAAGAGAAGAAAGCTACGGGACGTTCTGAATTTTCGTCGTCCAACTGGAACAATACTGCTCCCACTCCATAGTTAGAGGCGTCGCATTGGATAAATAATGGACGTTTAAAATCAGCATGGACTAATACCGGGGCTGTAGTTAACGCCATCTTTAAGTGCTTTATGGCCTCGACAGCCTCCGGAGTCAAGGAAAACTTGCCCCTTGGATGTTTCTTGAAAGCGTCAGTTAGCGGTGCTGCAATGGATGCAAAGTTTTTTATGAATCGTCTGTACCACCCTGCTGTAGGAAGCTTCGTAACTCCTTTACGTTCTTCGGATCAGGAATCTTCTGTATGGCCAAGACTCTTTCTGGATCCATTTGCAGCTTTCCACCCCCAATGATAAACCCAAGGTTTTTTAAAGATTTGAAACAAAATTTAGCCTTCTTTAAATTTCTTCAAATTTGCTCGTTTCAGGCATTGTGCTAGTCAGGAGCTATCACCAGAAGATCGTCCAGATAGACAAATACGTTTGATCGTAGTTGTGTCGGAATGACTTGGTCCATCAGTCGACATAATCTTTGGGCCGCATTGCAGAGGCCGAAAGGCATCATCACGAATTGGTAAAGTGGTCGTCCGGCTACTGTGAAAGCGGTATACTTCCGGCTTTCCGGTTCCAATTTTATTTGCCAGAACGCAAATTTAAGATCGACGCTAGATATATAATATGTCTGGTCGATCCTAGACAATATGCCTTCGATACTCGGGAGAGGGTAGGCGTCCTTTACGGTGAGCTGGTTAAGTTTCCGCGCGTCCAAGCAGAATCTGTTTTTATCTGGCTTTCGCACGACCGTTGTTCTATTGCTCCACGGACTGTCACTAACCTCCTAGCTCTAGCATTTTGTCTACTTCTTTCCAGACCACTTCCTGCATCGCTGGTGATAGCGGGTAACAACGATCCTTAAACGGTACTGCGCCCTTCACCAGCTGGATCTGGTGCTGTTCTGCTGCAGTCGTTCCTAGCCCGGCTTCTTCGTAAGTCAAAAATTCCTTCTTCACGTTTTCCAACTCCTCAGCTTCATTCTTTCCCAGGTCCCAAGCTTCTACCTCCGTTTCTTGTCTTCTATCTTCCGCATAGTGGCTGATCTGAAACATCTTGACTTCAGCTACTTGAGCGTGACTGGATTCGCTGTTTTCGTCGCCTAGAACTGCTGGCGCCAACTCAAAAGATCTCCAAAAATCGATCCCCAAGCACATCGATTGTTCCAGGTACGGGCATATGTAGAAGAGAATGTCCTTTACAATCCCCTTATATTCAAAAGGAAGCTTTATTTTTCCGATTATGGATCTGTCTTCGCCGGCAGCTGTTTTAACAACGGACACATATCTGTCCATCTCTACCCCGAGTTTGGCCATCAGCTCCCTACTGTCTTTGCCCAGTAGACTTACGGAGGCTCCTGTATCCAGTAGGGCCGCAATCTTCCGGCCGTGTATGGTCACCTCAGCGAAAACCCTTGGATCCGTTCTCGTTCCACGTTGGATTGCTTCAGCCACCTCCTGGCGCGTTTGTCGCCTCTTCTTAAAGCGGGAACGAGTCTTTAAAAGCCTGCGGCTGACTCCCCGCATACCTTCAAGCTGTCTGGCGTCAAAAATCCTGTTTCGTACTTCAATATATCTTTTCATTCTTTGCTCTGCTGGTAGAAATCTTAATTTATTAATCCCTAATCTATTTTGTTTATTAATAATATATTGATAATTTTCTTCTTCCTTATCATCTACTTCCACGCAGGTTTCTGGCCCAACCGTAGCTTTCGTCACGCTTGGTCGGCCGTTTCCCGAACAATTCGGACATGTCGGAGTAAAGTGTTCCGGTTTCCCGCAGCGGTAGCAAAAGATTCTGCGTTCCTTGGCCACACAATCACGGAACCCGTGATCAAACTGTCCGCAGTTCCAACAACATATCTTCTGCTAGGTCAACAGGTGAGCCTCCTCTATAATCACCTCTTCTTCCTTGTCCTGCGATTCCGGTTTCGGTATGATTTCTTCCTCTTCCAGAGGACGAAAACTTCTGCGACGGGCGGTATGCTGGCCTGGGCCTGACAAAAGTGTCTTCCACTTCCAAGCATTCCTCGCGAAGCTGCTCCACGCTGCGTACCCTGACTGCGTAAACATAGCGAGCGATATCCTCAGCGAGTCCTTTCTTAATCACTCGGATCATTTCGAACTCCGACATGGGTTGGGTAAGTCTGGTAGATAATCGCCGCATGGCTCCGAAATAATCCTCGACTAATTCCCCAGGTCTTTGTCGCCGTTCATGGAGAGCGCGTAGCCGCTCAAACTCACCACCGACGCCTCGAAATCTGGCCACAATTTCGTCCTTTAGATCTTCCCAAACCTCGGGCGGTCGCTCACGAACAAATTGAAAATACCAGTCGGCCGCTTTGCCCCTGACCAGGTGATGAAAACTGTCGAGGACCTCATCCCAGGAACACCGACTTTGCCTTCGAAGAAACTCAACCCGGAAAACAAAATCTTCCACCATCATTTTGTTTGGGTCTCCATCGAAGTATATCTGCCACTTTTCAACTCGTCCCCACCTCGTAAATCTACCCTCGGACTCCCTTTCCGCTTGCTGACGCAAGGCTCGCCCATCCTCGAACCTAGGAGATCTCTGGATGGGTTCGTTCTGCGCGGAATACTGTTTTGCATCTAGGGATTGCGGACGTTGTACATGCGGCGAAGCTGGAGGTACGCCTGTGAAATATTTTGGCTTAGTTCCAGTGCTCTTCCTGTCCTTCTCGTCCTGCCTGCTGCTATGCCTGCTATCACTTCCGTCCTTCGCTACTTCCTGCATCTGTAGCAACTCTACTTGCTGCTTCAATGGTCCCATTGCCTCGGTAACGGCAATCATCATTTCCATAAACCCGCGCCGGATCTCCTCTTGATCGGCTTATGGACTCCATCATTCCTCCTCGCTGCGTCTCCTGAGCCTGGGCTAAGGCCACATTGACAGCCGATGTGATTTCTGATGGCAGGACCTTCGATGCTACTGGCAAATTCCAGCTGTCATCGTCTCCTTCTTGATGCTCCTTCCGAGGATTCCCTGGCGGAGGAGTCCTGTCTACCATTTTCGCCTTGCTCATCAACTTTTCCTAATCTATCTCTACTTCGATGTTTTACTAATATTTATCTTTACATTTTTTTTTTATAGTTTTGAACCGGCTGCGCATCCACAACACACAATGACAACTCAAACAAAAATTCACAACTCAACAAGGAGGGAAAAACTCAACATTCACCGGAGCCAACTTCACCCCGGATTTCAGTGTCTTCAATTTCCAGCACAAGTTTCTCGGTGAGCGCTGTTGACCATCCCATCTTCCACAGATTCTATAATCTATACTTCCCCTTACTTACATCACTAAATGATTGTTCTAGGAGTGAAGAGCCGCCATGAGTGCAACGCGTGGCCGACTTCTCTGGTCCCCACGGGCCCCTCACAGTCGATATTCCACATCCTGACCTCATCACGGGTAAGTAAGGGAAGTTTTCCCTATTTGGACGATATCTGATTCCGGTTATTATTCTGCTTTATTTTCCAGGCGCTCGAGTAGCACACCAGGCATCGGGATAGTCGCTAACTGGCCGAAGAAATATTTCCTGCTAGTGCCGAACCACCCTTACCGAGCAACCTCTTCCGTTCGTCAGATACGTACCAATATCTTTCAACAAAAAAAATTTTACATTTACTTTGGGGTATCTTTGCTTCCAGATCCCCCCCGGCACCGCGCTACTATGAACCGACCATCAGGTCCTTCATAGGCCATCAGTCACCGAGGTACCCGAATCACCAAGTCCCTTCCGAGATCCTACCTCTCGGCTGGTTATTTATAATTCCCACCGGTGTGCAATTCGCATCCTTTTTAACCCTTTGGATGATAGGATCAGCGAATCCATGCCTTTAATTTGGGCGCCATCTATTGTTACGGACCTGGTTCTTCGATGGGGCAAGGCCGGCTAGCCAGTCCATCTCGTGGTGAAGTTCTTCCCAGCCCTCAGTCCGCACAATAGCCCAGCTGATCGGCCATCTCAGTCCGACGACATCAATAAGATCAAATGTAAACAAAAACAAAATGTAAACAAAAATAGGATAAATAATGATAAACATTGGACGTTACTGGAAACTTTACTTGCACTGGACAATTTGGAGTTTAGGTGATGTACTCTGACACCCCCACCCTACCTGAGATCCGGCATGCATCCTTCGCCAAATCTCCCTTCCGATGGCTATCATCAGCCTACTCCAGGGTCAGTCTCATTTCCCCCTCCCCATAGACGAACACTTAGCACAACATCCTATTTTATTATTAACCATTCATCTTCAATTTTTGCTTTATATCTTCAGTTAACTTATCTCATAATTTGCATCCCCTTGCTACAGCTGCGATGTCAAATTCATACGGCAACACTTCCTTTGAAATATTGATCAATTCATAATTATACATTTAAATCACCCTACCTATTTGGAGCTCCAACCAGGGGTTTAATATTGAGATCATTTTTGTCTCGGGGTTTCTAAACTTATTAACATGAGACTTTTCCTTTTTCTACATTCGCATATAGTTGTGTAGGTTATTTACTTTACTTGCTAATTTACATCCCAACTGCTGCGAGACCTCCGCAAATTTACATATGTAATTTTATGCAAATGTATATTTTTTTCCTTGTTTCACGAAATTCTGATTATATCAAATTCTTTTTACTTACAAATACTACTTATATTATTTAGAAATGGTCTATATAGACATATGTTAATAAACAATATATGATGTATGTGTGTGGGATATATAAGTTTAGTGGTGCATAAATAATTCAATGAATTAACATATAAACTTAGATTAAGGTGGACGAACGACTTTTATTTAAATTATTGGGACGAAATTTTAAATAATATTAAGAGGGAATGTTTTATTTAATTTACTTAAAAACTATTTTAAGTCTTTCATCAATGCTGCGTTCATATTTTAACTTTTTGTAGAGCAATAATGTTTTATAGTCGACCAGAAAAATTTCAACGAAAACAAATCCCGTGCCAGTGTGGTGCGGCTAATTCAAAAGGTTTTAGGTATGTATATGATTAAAGGAATAATTCTTCCTGTCGTGGTCTGGCCCGGAGCCGGTGGCACGTGGTCCAGATATCGTATAATTTTACATTACATTACATTATATTATCTTGATACTACACTTTAGATTGATGGCCACTACCCCATCATCTAACTCACTTTTAATATTATATATATTAATTTTCACTACAAATTTCCCGAACCACTTGCTGCTGTAAAAATTTTTGGGAACTCGTGGTGGCCTGACCCCTTTCAGTCCTATTTATACCTTCTGCCCAGCACCAGCATCACCCGATTTTTTGCCCTGATCCCTTTCTCGGTTTTTCGCCAACGGCAGAAACCTCTTCCATTTGCATCACGTAGCCGCTCGGCTCTCATTCAGCTATCGGTGTGGGTGCATGGTTTGGTGTGGGTGGAGATACTTCTGGGCCAGGGGAGGTGGTGGAATCTAAGAGCGGATTAAGGTTCTCTTTCCTGACCGTCCACCAGAGCGCCTCTTACTCTCCACACTTCCCCTCCCTTTCTTGGCCCTGCCAACCTTTGAAAAACTGGTCACACTGCCATCTCCTAGGGCGATATTCCTTTGTCGATAGCTTTCAATTGCAACATCTGTTTCTGTAGTACGTTCCGAAAAATGAATATTACTCCAAACCCTAGGGCACTGGCATCAAAATGAAGCTCAATATCATTTTTGTAGTTATAAATTGACAACACTGGTGATTCCAGTAATTATTCTTTCAGCATTTCAAAACATTCTGGTTCTTTTTCTTGAAAAAAAAATTTTTTTCTTTCCTTAATATATCATATAACAGGTTTGCTATTGTAGAATAATTTTGTTAAAAATGACCAAAGTCCCAAATAGCTTTGAACAGCTTGAATTTTTTCCTGGCTCTGGGAAATTTGGACTGCTATATAACTGACTCCTTTTCAACAAAGACATAAAAATATAAATTTTTTAAATCCAATTCAAAACATTCTGGTTTTTTTCTTGAAAAAAACATTTTTTTCTTTCCTTAATAAATCATATAACAGGTTTGCTATTGTAGAATAATTTTGTTAAAAATGACCAAAGTCCCAAATAGCTTTGAACAGCTTGAGTTTTTCCTGGCTCTGGGAAATTTGGACTGCTATATAACTGACTCCTTTTCAACAAATACATAAAAATATAAATTTTTTAAATCCAATTTCGTAAACACAGTTTTCCACCTAATTTGTCTCACAAATCGTCAATTAATGGTAAAGAATAATTGTCGTTAACAGTCATTTTATTCAATTTCATATATTCAATACATACTCGTAAATCTCCTGACTTCTTCTTTGCTTACACTTTTGGGAACGCAAATTCAGAAGTACTATCCTATTCTTTTTCCTAATCTAATCATCTACCTTTTTTTGCAACTTTTCTTTCCCTGTGTACGATAATCTTCTTTGTGACTTTCTTCTAATTTAATATTCATTTCCTAATTTATTCAATTTCATATATTCAATACATAATCGTAAATCTCCTGACTTCTTCTTTGCTTACACTTTTGGGATCGCAAATTCAGAACTACTACGTCTAATAATTCCTTTTCCTAATCTAATCATCTACCTTTTTTTGCAATTTTCCTTTCCTGTGTACGATAATCTTCTTTGTGACTTTCTTCTAATTTAATATTCATTTCCTAATTGACAGCGGGCTTATCAGGCTTGTTTGCATGAATTTAATTGTCTTCTAACAACATAAAAAACATTCTTTTTATATTGTACTGAACTTTATCACAAATTTTATATTTAATTTTGTCATTTACTAAACAATCATTTTATTTTCAAAACTTTCTTCAAATTGTGCATTCTTTACTGTCTCTTCACAACTTTCACCTCTAAAAGTTTCTCAATAATTTCTTAATCTCTAACACTTTCACTAATTTCTTCATTTCTAATTGTTTCATCTTTAACTGTTTCACCTTAGGTCTCACTTTCATATTGATCTAATTTTTCTTCAACTGTTTGCTTAATATGTTAATTTATTTTGAAAAATCCAAATTGTGTAATTTCTCTACCGTTACCATTTTCAGAGCGTTTAAATCCTTATTAAAATTATATGCATGCATAAAATCTCTAAAATATTGACTCATTATCAACTACATTTAAGTAAAACTAAACATTTATTAACTTGTTTTTAATATAAACCAACATTTTTTAAAACATTTCAATTTGCTTTAATTATATCCGTAACTCGTTGGATTCACTGCTTTTAAAGAGGCTTCTTGAGATACTTTTTTTGTAAACATATAGAGCTTCCCGAGTCAATGAGGCTTTCCATAAATAATGATTATAAAAATGTATTTGTTGGTTTCTCCAGTCTTCTTTGTTTTACATTCGACTACTATATTGCCTACTTCTCCACACACGTAGCATGAACCAGGAACGCTCTTCGGCTTCCAGCAGTCGTTAGTCCAATGTCCTCTTAAGTTGCAGTTGTTACATCGTGAGTCCTTGGGTACCACAAACGTCTGCTTTTTCTTGTCAACTGCAAAACCGTTCAGGCTATGAAATTTTCGCAAGCGCTCACAACATTTGTATTGGTTCTTAGAAGCATTGCAACCGTGCTTGAATGCGCATGTTTTCAACTGGTATTTCCTCGATTATGCCGTCTATTAACTCCTCCATATCCATATTTATTTCCCTTGCCATTATCATCTTACCCTCATAGTATACTACAAATCGCTCATTTACCTTTCACGAACGGTTTTCAAAAACACGACGTGTTCTGATATAGACATTTTCTCGCCGAACGCCACTTCCAAACGTTTGAATAAGAAATTAATCGGTTCACTTATACGACTTGGACCAGCATGTAACCATTGTAAAGCATCTCCCTTCAAGTTAGAAATGCATAGAGTGCCCCTTTTATTCATTTCACCAGCCTTAATCCTGTCATTGCAGCGTCCGCTGCCTTCATCTGTGCCAACGTCGTCTTTGCCACATTCTCAG
Organism: Drosophila elegans; assembly: GCF_018152505.1. Lineage (NCBI taxonomy): Eukaryota > Metazoa > Arthropoda > Insecta > Diptera > Drosophilidae > Drosophila > Drosophila elegans. Next base: position 85,633 of record NW_024545670.1, on the reverse strand, counting down.
AAATGCCAAATGTTTGATTTTTAACAAGCCGATGGTTCAACTATGTCTCTCTGAAATTGCACCACTTGCGATTCCTTTTGTTGTTCTTGCTCACATTTCCTTCCCTCGATTCTTCAGCTTCAATTTTTATACGCACATCTTGGAACTGTCAACCAACGAGCCCACAATTCCACTTTGGTATCCGTGCTGATCAAATTTAGTGACGCCAACCACGTCTCTAATGTCACCACTCTGGCGTCACAAAAATCAACGTTTTTGTCCATTTCGCACGTAGATTTTTTGACCACGAATAATAGTCTATATTTAATATTATGTGTCTTTATTTTTATTCTTTATGTTGTCCACGCACAGTTCTCCGCTCACAGTTCTGTTTCACACTGAATATGCTGCATCTCAATAACAATACTCGTTTTTATTTTTCTCTCTTAGATCTCTCGTTGAGATAGCGCACATTGACTAAGAAACGGAAAGCTTATATGATAACCAACTCGTATAATATGACAAAGAGAGATAACTGTATTATTCTAACGGATCTAAAGCAACAACAACAATTATGGACCTGCAAAATAACTTTCAAATCACTTTATTCTAGGATAGCCTGCTACAATAATAATTTAACTACATAATCGTGCAGCAAGTTAATCTAAATAATAATATTCTACTTAAAATAAAATATAACACATTTTACTTACCATCAGTAATATTTCCTGAAAATTTTTTTTTACAAAAAAGGAATGAATAAATCAATATAAGTTCCCACATTTATTATACCATTGTATATGTTTTATTTATTTACTTATAAGTTTACAATTTTAAATGAAGTAAAATGTATTTACTCCAAATGTTATAAATAACAATTTTTTTGTAGAAACCAATTCAAAGGATGTGCTGACGCAAAAGTAATGTATGTTAAGAAAAAGTTTGACGGGGAGGGTATGTGGCAAAAACACAACCCGATTGTATTACGATCAAGCGACAGATAAGCTTGCTGGGCAGTGTGTACTGATGGCTGACTGACTTTTACATTTATTGACTTTAAGCAGGCACGTTTAATATTTATTCTTGTTATGTTGGAGAGGGAAGAAGCTACCAAGAACACCCAAATCCGGCAAGTTCATACGGGGCAACCAGGTGCCAGACCATTTCAGAAAAAGCAGGATCGAGAAGGATTTACCTCGATCTAATGATTTGCGGATATATTAAGCGATTGTCATTCCAGGACTGAAGAGGGGTTAGGGAACTGACAGGAAACCATACAGCTGATGCTGCCGGATAAGTTAGGCTATGCTCAATCTCCTTGTGAGGCTCGACTAGTAAAGAATCCGCAACTACTTGGGTGGATCGACGATTAAACTTTCCCAGACTGACAAAGAGCCAGGGGCGTTTGTGAGGCTCCGTTTAGGATGGAGGAACACTGTTTTAGCTGCCAGGCCGGACATATTTGTCTCATACATTATGGTCCATTTCGTTTATCGGTCAGTATTAAATAATAAATATATTCTTCGCTGTAATATCAATGTCCAATGGTTTGGAGGAGCTTAGCCTGGTGTCCGTCGTCAGGCGGGAGGGGGTTTGGACAGATACTTTTTAGGGAATACTGCAGCCACAACGAGCGGTTTACCCTAGAAAGGGGAGCAGGAGGAGATGCCAAGAGCTAATAACTCATGATGAGCCCAGTTTCATTCAGACATCGAGATCTGTTTTACTAGAGGTTAGGTAAGTTGAACCTTTGCAAAAGTCCACTAACACCTCAAATGGGTATTTTTTATACCCTTGCAGAGGGTATTATAATTTCAGTCAGAAGTTTGAAACGCAGTGAAGGAGACGTTTCCGACCCTATAAAGTATATATATTCTTGATCAGCATCACTAGGAGAGTCGATCTAGCCATTTCCGTCTGTCCGTTCGCTTCTACGCAAACTAGTCCCTCAGTTTTAAAGCTATCTGCATGAAACTTTCCCAAAAGTTGTCTTTCTATTGCAGGTAGAAACAAGCCGGATCGGACGACTATAGCATATAGCTCCCATAGGAACAATCGGAAAATTAAATTAAAAACAAATTATAACTTTGCTGTTTTTTTTATTTTTTTTTAGTTCTTCGACATATAGTAAGGGTTAATTATTTCAGAATTAGGGTTTAAATTTCATCAAAATCGGACGACTATAGCATATAGCTGCCATAGGAACAATCGGAAAAATAAAGGACAAAAATTATAACTTTGAGGTTTTTTAATTTTTTTTTAGTTCTTTGACACATAGTAATGGTTAAATACTTCAGAATTACGGATTAAATTTCCTCAAAATCGGACGACCAAAGTAAACAGGACTTTGTGAATCTAGCGCCCTCTTGTGGCGCCATCTATATTTCAACTGGTGCGTTAGAATCTGCTATCGTTTATCGACTTCCAGTAAAAATATCATGACATTTCATCTATTAGAAGTGAGGTTATTGCGTATTAAATGTCAGTATGTTATTGTCATCGGCGCGAAAATGAGCTTCGAACAAAGAGCCCACATTAAATTTGATTTTAAAATTGGTAAAACTTTTACCGAAACGTTTCAATTGATGAAACAAGTTTATGGCGATGATTGCCTACCCCGCGTAGCAGAGTGCACGAGTGGTTTCAACCTTTTCAATGTGGTCGTGAGGACATATCTGACGATGAACATGTGGGCCAACTAAAATCCGAGATCACCGAAAATTCCATCAAAACTGTGCGTGAATTCATAAAAAATAAGCCGAAATCATTTTTGAAATTAATGGAAATAGAATTTAACATCTCCAAAACATCGATTTATCTCATTTTGACCGAACATTTGGGCTTACAAAAGGAGTGTGCACGGTTTGTTCCGCACAAATTGACTGACGTCCAAAAATTGTTCAGAATTCAACATACGAAGGACATCATTAAAGAGGCAAAAAAAGACCCGAACTTCCTTAACAATATTGTAACTGGTTACGAAACTTTGTGTTTTCAACATGTTCCCGAAACGAAACGCCAGAATGCTGAATGGAAGGCGCCGGACGAGCCGAAACCCAAAAAAATCGAGCCGGGAGAAGTCAAAGGTAAAGACAATGCTGATTTGTTTTTATGATTCCAAGGGTATTGTCCACAAAGAATTTGTTCCACCCGGCCAAAACGTTAATGCGGTATTCTACCTTGCAGTTTTGAAGCGTTTGGTGCGTCGTATTCGACGTGTTCGACCCGAATATCGCGAAGATGGAAGTTGGCGTTTATTGCACGATAATGCGCCGTCTCATCGATCGACGCTTGTGTCTGACTATTTGACCAAAAATCACATTTTAACCATCAACCAGTCCCCGTATTCACCTGATATTTGTATTTTTATTTTTTCAAGAAATTCTTTTTGATTATTTAATTATTTGACAGTTCAGAATTACGCTTTTAATTGTATTAAAATCGGTAAACGGTATTATAGAGCTGCCATAGGAACTCAAATAATTGAGCTTCAAATTATCATAGCTTTAATGCTTTTAAACATACACGGAAGTAAATCATAATTTTATGTCTTCAAGAATATTAAATAGCTGCAAGGGTATATGAACTTCGGCTTTCCGAAGTTTGCTTCCTTTCTTGTCTTTTTTTTGTATATGGGGGCTTACATTTTCGTCGGATCCTTGACCCAAGAGAATTACCCCTTAATTCAAAATCTTATATATAAAAACCGTGGTAGAAGAAAAATTAGGATCATCGAGAAAGGAAAATTTCCGAAAGTCGGACTGACAACTAGGAAGATACGGAAGAAGCTGTGGGAGGGACCACCACAAAGCAGGTTGAGTATGATTCCGCAACATATGCGTAGACCAGCGGGTCAGCCTGAATCCGAGGATAGACTTAAAATGTCGATGAGTGCTTTGATCACGCTGAGTAATGACTGACCATGCAGAAGGTTAAATCCCAAATACATGAACTGGTATCGGATAAATAATTCCCAGACGACAAACCAACCAATGACGAACACTTCAGAGCAGCATGGACAAGTCGCCAAGGTTTCAAAGAGCCTTTCGACGATTATATCACCAGAATGCACAATTTGCATTTCAAGGTGCAACAAAAGATACCAGAAGAAGATTTAGTAAGCATCTTAAAAACAATTTTTTTTTTCTCAGATGGGAGCCTATTTCTTAACTTTTCCTGCTTGAACAATGGTGATGTTCAAATGGGAGGCAACCTGGGTTGACCGATGATTTAATTGAAAACGCACCAAAGCCCAGCAAGTAAACGAAATCGAGCAATGCTCGGAAAAGAGACAGAAACAATATTAGCATCAACTAGGAGTAGCTCTTTATTGGTGACAGCCCGGGAATCTAGGTCGAAAGAACATGAGACTATTAATTACAGGGCAAAGGTCGAAGCTAAACGTTTGTTGGCGACTTATATGCGGACCAAATAAAATGTTCATAGCGATAATGGGTGGTCGGGCGCAGATTTGTTTATGCGAAGACATTCCATGCTTAAACAATAGATCAATAATAATAAATGAGCAGAGATGTTAATGCATTAGATATACAAATTAATAAACGATAAAAATAATAACTAAAATTATATATAGAAACGGAGTGCAGTGAGCAACGTTATTTGAGAGGCAAAGTCGCAAAAGTCAGAACTTCTTATTTGTGTTGTTTTAAGTTTGATTGTGAATTACTGTATGTTATCTTAAATTCTCTAAAGCCCATAATCCAGAGCTTCGAGATCTCATCCCCGGACAAAAGGGGTCCGTTTATTAGGACACAAGTTCCATTCATATGTATATATACACGTTCAGCAGAGCCAATCAAATTAATAATATTCTACTTAAAATCAATTATAAAACATTTTACTTTACATCAGCAATATATTTTGACACTAAATGATACTAAAAATATAAGGAATAATTCTATATAAGTTCCTAAAATTATTTTACGATTATATTTGTTTTCTTTAATACCTTTTCTACCAAACCTTTTTTCATAAATTTGCAATTTCAAATTAAGTAAAATGTATAATTCTTTCAGGACGAAGGCACTGATATGCCTACGTAACTGAATTGGCGAAATACGAAGGATTCTTTGCTTTCTTAAAAACAAGGACAGTTTTTACAGCTATAGTTTTGTTTCACGTATTTAAGGTCACGGGTTCAAAATCATTTTCATATCCGTAATCAATAAATGGCATAGATTTCAGTTACAAGGGCAAAGAGCAGAGGTAGTACACATTTTGAACTAAATTACGCTTTAATCAAAAAATGTAAAGGGGCTTTTATAATACTACAAAATCACGCGTAGACAACTTTCAAATTAACGTAAATCGAATTTATTTTTCGTTGATTTTTTTTTCTGAATTAAAATAAAAATTTACAAAATTATGAAAATTATATGAGTGCATTTAAATTTTGTTCATATCTTGTTTGGTTTAGCTTTTATAGGCTGTTGAAGTTTTTTTTGGCTGCTGGTTGAAATAACCTGTGAGCCACTGTACTTGAGCGGGTGGACGATTATACTTTTCCATACTGACGCTGATGAAGGAAAACTGCTGTAGCTCCCAGACCGAAAATATTTGTCTCATACATTACAGTCCACATTGTTTATCGGTCTGGATAAAAACATCAGCAGGTGTAGATCTCATGGACGGATAAAAGGCGTAAGTTTATAAAAACACACGTATTCACAGTAAGTCAAGAAAATTACATAATTTTTGAAGGACAACCCTGACAATAGATGATAGAGGCCCGCTACAATCTATTGGCACACGAGCAAGTGTGTACGGGAGGGTATGTGGCCGAAGCACAGTCCGATCGTATTACGATCAAGCGACAATTGCTTGGTGGGTAGTGTGGACTGATGGCTGACTGAATTTTACATTCATTGACTTTTAGCAGGCACGCTTAGCATTAGTTTTTGTTATGTTAAGGAGGGAAAAAGCTAGTAAGAATCACACCCAAACCGGACGCTTTTCCCTCGGCCCGAGTGCTTTCAGGACTAGGGCACTGATATGCCCACGTAACAACATTCAGAGAACAAGTCGAACAAAGATCCTCACAAATCATGTCACGCTGTCTTTTAGCATAATAGTAATGCGTCTAGCTGTCAGCTCCCTCTTATCGATACGTTGGTTTTCACAGGCGAGTAACTTAGCTGGCTGACTTTCCGAGACCTTTTCACCGTGATATACTGTTTAAGCAGTTCCTTTTAAATGCCAAAACTAAAGGCGAGGCTCTGCTTAGCTTAGGATAACATAATTGAACATTTCAAAATTAAACTGATGCAAGTCAATAGCAAACTGAAAATATTTGTAATCTATTGCACAAGAACCAGCAGCTGCCTTGAAAAAATCTTTAAAAGAGCATCCAAGTTTGTTTAACATCCTTCGAAATTTCCGGCATTAAAATTGTCCTTCGTCCATTTCGTCCTTCTCCGCTCAATTCTGGTTATTCTTATTATTGGGTTCCAAAGCCGTTTCCTAAGAAATTCATCCTCTATGGAAATGCCTCCGTTTTCATAAGACCGAGAAACGGCTCCTTTGTCGTAGGCGTTTGTATTCCTTCCAAGTCGTAGTCGAAAGAAAAGGGGGCTTGGGAGGCTAGCGCTTCCCCGGGCAGCAAGTTAAGAGATATAAGGCATTATTTAAAAGTTTAGATAACCATTTCACCAATAACCCATAGCATTTAAATAAAATAAAAGCAGAAAAAAGTACTCCTAAAAGAGTTTAATATTTAAAATCAACTCAAAACATTAACTAATTGCCAATAAACTGCGAAGTACTTGTATTTTGTTATTTTTGGACAATTTGTTTGTATTTTTGGATGTTTAAAACTGTACTTTGCGAGCGCCGCTTTTTGCCAAAAGTACTAGTAAAAAAGCTCACTCTTGCCGCAACATTTTGGTGATCTCGACCAGATTCGCAATTCGGCTATTGCATTAACAATTGATTTCCGAACTGTTTCGAATATACGCATACACAAATACCGGTTTCACTGCAGTGATTCTTATGTAAGCGCGGTTCAAAATTGAATTTGGGTTGAACCAAAAAGAACATAACTTTGTCGGAAAGTTAAGGACCGATACAAAACAGGGAGTCCTTAAATAAGCGCAAGGTGAACTTCAAGCCGGCCTACATATAATATAAAAATATGTTGCAGTTTGTTTTTATATTTTTGTTGATTTAAGTTTGATTGTGAATTAGTGAATATATGTAATCTTAAATTCTCTAAAGCCCAGGATCCAGAGCGTCAAGATCTTATCGCCGGATAAAAGGGTTAAGTATCAGAACACAAGTTTCATTAATATTTATATATATACGTGCAGCAGAGCTAATCAAAATAATAATATTCTACTTAAAATCAATTAAAATCAGATCAGTAATATTTTTGATAGTTTTTATGATACTAAAAAAATAAGGAATAAATCAATAAAATTTCATACATTTTTTACGATTATATTTGTTTCCTTTAATATCTTTTCTATTCAAACTTTTTCATAAATTTGCAATTTTAAATTAAGTAAAATGAAAAATTTTTTAGGACAAGTGCACTGATATGCCCACGAAACAGAATTGGCGCAATACGAAGGAATCTTTGAATCTTTAGGAGTTTAGCAGTTTTTACATATGTAGTTTTGTTTCAATAATTCAATGTCACGGTTTCAAAATCGAGGTACCGGAAGTAGGTCATATCCGTAAACAATAAATGGCATAGATTTCGATTATGCCGTCTATTAACTCCTCCATATCCATATTTATTTCCCTTGCCATTATCATCTTACCCTTATAGTATTGTATTTCAAGGTGCAACAAAAGATACTAGAAGAAGATTTAGTAAGCATCTTAAAAACATTTTTTTTTCTCAGATGGGAGCTTTTTTCTTAACTTTTCCTGCTTGAACAATGGTGAAGTTCAAATGGGAGGCAACCTGGGTTGTCATACTTAGAGAGAGGCATTGGTGATACAACCGTTGCTGAGTTGTTAGCCTGTAACATAGTTCTTGTCAAGAAAAAGAATTGGGAAATCAGAATCTGCATCGATTATGGAGGGTTAAAAGAATGACAGTTAGTGATAACTTTCCGTCCCCACTAATCGAAGACCGTCTATCTTGAAGGTAAAAAGTATTTTCAGTTGTCGACTGAAAAGTGTATTTCATCAAATCGGTATGGAAGCTGAGTCAGTAAAATACACCACATTTATTACGCCTGACGGGCTCTTCGAGTACCTGCGTATGCCAATGGGTCTGAAAAATGGGCCTGCTGTGTTTCAGCGATTTATTTCCAACGAACTCCATGAAACTATACGTAAACGTGAGGCTTATGATTATATATGTAGATGACATTATTCTAGCGGCACCTTGTTTTACTTTTCAAATCTTGAAATCAACTACAAGAAAATTAAATTTCTAAAGAACTGCGTTGACTATTTAGGATACAATGTCTGTACTATCACTTGTACCTACAAACGAAGCACACATACAAGTACCTCCATTCTAGTTTAGGTCTGTTTTCATACTTTCGTAAGTTTTGCTAAGCCGTAATCTGATTTGCTTAAAAATAGAGGACCGTTTCCGAAGAAACAACTGGAAAAATAAGATTTTACTAGTTTAAAGAAAGCCTTGTCAAGCCCGCCTGTCCTTAAGATGCGAGCTCTCACGTGCTTAGAGCCATAATGATGCAACGCCAAAATGATGGAAATTTGTACCCAAGCAACTGCCGTTAAATCCCGTTTAGTTTTGAACTTTAGACCCCACGTCGATACTTTGAGTCGGCAAACGGAATAATTAGATCCCGCGATAGATAAAGTTTGAAAGTGAAAGTGAAAGAGTCGTTTGGGGGGTTACGCCAAAGGTTCTCATGGACGCCGGGAGAGAGAGTGATGTCGGAGTTGATCGCGTCGTATCTTGCTCCGGAGTTAAAAATCCAACGGGCTGGACGTTGGGGCGAGGCCAAGCCAGGCAAACGATTTCACGAGAGTGGAAACGTTGGGTGATGTCACTGGTCCCTTCCGTGATTGGGGCGCACAAGTCGTTTTCCGTGTGTCGGAGACCAGACGGACCGGGTGTCCGCGTACCGGTCGCATGCACTACGACGAGGGAAACTGGGGTACTAGACCAGACGGGACGGGTGTCCGCGTACAGGTCACAAATACTACGAGGGGGGAAGCTAGGATTCTAAACCAGACGGGCCGGGTGTCCGCGTACAGGTCACAAATACTACGAGGGGGGAAGCTTGGGTACTTGGCCAGACGGGTTGGGTGTCCGCGTACAGGTCACATATACTACGAGTGGGGAAGATAGGGTACTTGACCAGACGTGTCGGGTGTCCGCGTACAGATCGCATGCACTACGAGGAAAGAAGCTACTGATAGACTACGAATAAAAATCACAAACGAGGGTTTTCACTTTCACTTCTTTTCTTTATTTTTTGCTAGATTGTTTTATTTATCTAATACCGTCTTTCCTTGACGGAGCGGAATATTATGTACACTAACCTCGGAACGCTGATCAGCCCACTTATTCACTTTCCGCGTGCCGTCGCGCGACCGTGTTGTGTTACTTCGGATTACACGAAAAATTACTGCCGGAGACACGTCTGTCCCGTCTTACTATTCCGACACAAGAGACCGCCAACTCGATCGTTGTACGACCACCTTCCCCACGCTTCCTTTTTCTTGCGTTCGGGAATCCTGGTATATTCCTTACTTTCTAGTATTTTCTATTAACTCGCTAAATATAGGCTAGCATTGCCACTCGGGTTTTGAACTTAACTATGACTTACTATTCGGTTACAACTTAAAATTTATTATCCATAACACATCGCTTACAACTATAATCTTACATACTACTAACTTAATATTTATTATTCATGATAAGTCGCTTACACCTATAACCTTTCATACTATCAACCATTGTATCGTACACCGTCTAAGTGTGTACGTTACAACGGATTTACGGATTTGGAATAGTAAAGGATCGAAGCACGGTTGCATCGCATAAAAGAAACAAGCAAGTTGGTACATCGGAACATGAAAAAAGCAGCACAAGATCAAGCCAGAAAGTACAACCTACGGAAAAGAGGCTGGAGACCCAAAGTAGGAGATCTCGTATGGGACAACAACATCCATTATCAAAGGCAGCTATTGGGTTTGCAGCCAAGTTAGCACCGAAATACGAGGGCCCATTCAAAGTGACTGGCCCACCGTCACAACAACTAATAAAACTAAGTACAACGACATTATTCAAACGCGCGATTAAAGCCAACAGCACCCGGTCACACTTATTCGATGAAGTTATTGATCGCCGATAATCATCGCCCAATAACTCGATTACCCAAAGCGTGATTATCGTCATCGTCCGATCTGATCACACTAACCGTCGCCTATATAGGCGGAGCCATAGCCCCAGACCAGGCACTTGCGTTCCGACGAGCTTCGAGGAAACATCACCCAGGAGGAATATCCGGGTAAGTGTTCTGGTAGAATGTCTTGGTAGCGGTGGTGGATCCGTAAGAGTTCGACATTATGTCGGCTCTACGACCTGGAGAGGATCACCGACGCCCGGTGCGGTTTTGGAATACGCACCCAAGACAGGTCGTGATCACTGAGCCCGTCACGGTTTGCGTAATTCCGGCCCATATCAGTGAGTTCCTCCCAGAAGTCACGTTTCCGGCTTCCACCCGGAAACGATACGTAATAAACGGCAGGACAAAATTAAGATGCCCGGCATCTCTTCTGGTATATCAAGTGTTAGTCTTACAATTAGAAAATGCGCTGTTGTCAAAATCTCTTCAAGATTATTTTCGTCATCCATCGAATACAACGGCCTGGAATTCAATGTCTTCAATTTCTGCTAATAATGTGCTCATTTCTTCCTAAGTAATTGTGCTGTCTCCTATGACTCGTTTTAAATGATGTTTTACCGAAATTCCTCCAAAGTGAGGACTTGCCGGGGGAATAAATTGCCATTGTATGCTAGGGTCGGATTTATACACTTTCATTTAATTGCTTCTATAAGGACAATATTTAATTTTTTTTAACAAAGTTAGTACCATTGTCAGAATATATAGTCTGCATCGTCCTTTTCTTGCTACGTATCGTTTTAGGGCTGCCATAAAAGCTTCATTAGTAAGATCACTTACTGCTTCTAAGTGAACGGCTTTTGTGCTCATACATACAAAAACGGCGATGTATCGTTTTTACGATTTTTGTCCTCTTCCATTTGAAACTATCATATTAATAGGTCCGGCGTAGTCTACTCGTGAATGCGTAAATGGTTGTGATGTAGTAGCTCTTTGATCCGGAATCTGCCCCATTAATTGCAGTGCACATTGCTGTCGAAATCTGGTACACCGTACACAATGATGCACGACGGTTTTAATTGTATTGTATTTTTTAAACACATTATTCACAACATTGAATTGTTTATTATAATTGGATTAAAATTGTAAGGATGCTCTCTGGCCGGGGTACAGATCTCAGTCAGATCCAGGAGTCCTTTACAAGAAATTTGTAAATCACCGAAACACCGGACTAGAAATTATCATTCCACGAGTGAATGAGTCGTTTGGGAAGTCACACCGAAGGTTCTCATAGACGCCGGGAGAGAGAGAGAGTTGGTGTCGGAGTTGGTCGCGCCGTACCTTGCTCCTGGGTTAAAAATTCCACGGGCTGGACCTTGGGGCGAGGCCAAGCCAGGCAAACAGTTTTCGCGAGTATGGGGACGCCGGATAGTCCCGCTGATCACTTCCGCGATTGGGACACGTAAGTCACTTTCCACGTGCCGTAGGCCAAAATTTCACCGGGCTGGACCTTGGGGCGAGGCCAAGCCGGATAGGATTTGTCAGACACGAGGGGGGATTGGAGGAGAAAGGATGGCGGTACGATTGACCAGTCGGGAATGATGTCCGCGCGCAGGTCACATGCACTACGAAGAGAAAAGCTATTGTACTAGACCAGACGGGCCGGGTGTCCACGTGCCGGTCGCATGCGCTACGAGGAGGAAAACTAGGGTACTAGACCAGACGGGCCGGGTGTCCGCGTGTCGGTCGCATGCGCTACGAGGAGGAAAGCTAGGGTACTAGACCAGACGGGCCGGGTGTCCACGTACAGGTCACATGCACTACGAGGAGGGGAATCTAAGGTACTAGACCGAACGGGATGGGTGTCCACGTCGGGTCTCAAATGCTACGATGTGGGGAACCAAGATACTGGACCAGACGGGCCGGGTGTCCACGTACAGGTCCCAAATACTACGGGGAGTGAGGTTAGGATACTAGACCGGACGGGACGGATGTCCACGTACAGGCCCCATGCACTACGAGGGGGGAGGTCAGGGTACTAGACCGGACGGGACGGATGTCCACGTACAGGCCACATGCACTACGAGGAAGAGAGCTAGGCTACTATAAATAAAAAGAATCACGATCATGGAATTCAATCATTTACTTTGTTTTATTATTCTATTTTATTTTTATTATTATCATCTTTTTATTTATCTACTGTCTTCCTACGAGTCCGCTAAACCGTCTTTGCTTGACGGATAGGAATTTTGCATACACTAACCTCAAAAACACTCACTAGTCCACTTCTTCACTAACCGCGTGCCTTCGCGCAGTCGAGGCGTAACTCGAATTATCCGGCAAGCGAGTTAAGGGAGGCGCGTCCGCTCCGTTCTACTTTTCCGGCACGAGAGACCGCCTGCTCGATCGGTGTGAGACCACCTTCCCCACGCTCTCCTTTTCCCGCTTTCGGGATTTCTAGTATATTTCTTAATTTCTAGTATTTTTCCTTACCCACTAAAAATCTGCTGGCGTTGCTACTCGGGTTCGGAACTTAGCTTAATATTCAATTTCAACTTAAAATTTATTATTCATTATGTGTCACTATATATAACTATAACTTACATACTACTAACTTAATATTTAATATTCACGGTCAGTCGTTTATACCTATAACCTTACATATTATTCTTCAAAAATTGTATTGTACACCTAAGTGTGTACGTTACACCCCCCCCTTTCTTCCCGCGGCGCGATAAAGAGGCGCCCGTCGCTCTTGATGGTGACGATGAAGCGGAGTCCGTCACCTCCTATGGCTATGCGGACTCGGCGTCCGCGGCCGGCCCGGGTCGCTACCTTCCTCTCGATCTCCTGGACGATACGCCTGGGTAGGTAACGTAAACCGTTACCACCAATCCAGCCCTCCGGCAACGGGCAGAGGTCGTCCTCCCCTCCTGTGGGTTCCGTCAACTTCGATACGGCTTCTACGCCGTCCGTCGTCGTGGCATTCGGTGGGGTATTCCTAGCGGCGGATTCGGTCGAATCGATCTCCGAAATATCCATTAGGACCTGGTCCAGCAAGCGATCTTCCCACTCGGTCAGCTGGTCGATTGGATGAGCACAGCTGGGGAAGTGCTGGGGATCTACGGCCCCGTCCCACCGCTGTCCAGCGTCGCCTCGATAGGGATAATCTGGCCGAGATCTGGCCGAGGTGTCCACGTCCCGCAGATCCTGCTGCGGCGACGTCTGGAAACACCGGCGGAATAATGGCCTTTCCCCTTCGTCGTCCTCGCTGTCGGAGATCAGTTCGAATCCCGCCAGGTATACGGGATCTGGGGAGTCTGATGTTATGATCCTGGGTTCGGGGAGTCCCGCTTCCTGTACGGGTTCTACCTCCTGTACCCGAACTTGGTTAGCCGGAGAGGTCTGGGTACTCTGGCTAGACATTTTCGTCTCCTTGACCCGCTCCACGACTGGGGATGTCTGAACCCCTAGAGAAACCGACACGGGGGGCACTACAGTACGTCGGGGCGGGGTCCTCGGTTGTCCTATCCTCTCGCCGACTGCCTTCTCGACATCAACGTCGGGATCTATCACTCTGCTGTTTTCCAACGCCGGGGGCAGAGGCGGGGATGGCGGTTCGTCGACGTAGGGTCCCTCTGCAGGTAACCCCGGAACTTTGACTACCACCGAGCGGACGTCGATGCGCATGAACGAGACGTGTCCCGCGTACCGGCAGACCTGGTCTTCGGACGTATGATGGTATGAATGTTCCACGTCCGGGAATCGCGGAGGACTGGGCTTTGGGTAACCCGGATGGCCTGACCGAGGGTCGCGTCGGGTCCACGGGTACTCCTCCTCCGAGGTGGGCCGTCGGGACTCCGCATAGTACGGCTCCCCTGGCCGTCGTCCGTTGGGGTAACCGCTGGACCCACCTGGTGAGCTTTCCCTGGAACGTGGGGGCCTGCTGAACATCTCCGAATCCTGGTCACTGGCGTCGTCTTCGTCGTCTTCCAGGCGGTAGGGAGCGGACTGGGGCGACGTCGGATGATGATATTGTCGCGACCCGTCGGGTCGGGGGCTCCACAAGCCTCCGCGGAGTCCTGCGAACCGGGATCCTTCCGGAGCCTGGGAACAGTCGTCTGTCTCCACCGAGCTACCGTCTGTTTCGCCGTCCGACGTGATGAACTCCCCTTCCATCGCTTCGTCGCCTCCGTCATGATGACCCGTCTCCATGTGGAAGACCTCCGTGTCGTTGGAGTCGTCCGACAACACAATTACTTCATCCATCTGAAACGGTAAACTTAACTTATTGATATTGCCCCACCTCTTCGAACTCCCTACCTGACGGTGTAGCTAACAAAGGACTCGGCCTTAATCTATTATAATGGTTATACAATAGTTACTCGACTGGTTACACAATGGTTATTCGGTGGTTATACAGTGGTTATACAGTGGTTATACAATGTTTACTAGACTAGTTGTTATACTATTCTGCGGCTGTATGCCGCTCACTGCATCGGGTCGTTCGATCCGACAATACTATCGTCGATCCTATCCGGAGGGGCTTCTGCGTAGTACGGTTTGAGCTGGGATATGTTGGCGATGCGTCGCCGTCGATCTCCGGGACGTTGCAGGCGTACCAAGTTCGGAGATGTGAACTTCGTAACGGTATAAGGGCCGTCATACTTGGGAGCAAGTTTGGCGGCGAATCCCTCGGCTGCTTTCGATAAGGGATGCTGACGCAGTCAAACTTGACCGCCGAGCGTGGGTCTCCATTCTCGCCTTCGTAGGTTATAATGTCTCGCCTGGTCTTGAGACGCTCGCTGAAGATTCGCTCGTACGATGTCCAAGATGCCTTTGAGGTGAGACGCCTTGTCTTCAGGACCTGTATGCACGACCGCCGATCCGGGGGTGAGTTCATCATACAGCATCGCAGGCAAGCGTGGTTCTCGTCCTTGAGTTAGGAACGCGGGACTATACCCCGTCGAATCCGAATCTGCTATTGATCGCGAGGGATATCTCTGGCAGCATATTATCCCACGAACTCTGGTCGCCTTCCGACAGCTGGGATATCAGCGTCTTCACAGTGCGGTTGGTCCTTTCTGTGGGATTCTCTTGTGGACAATATGGAGCCGTGTACTGGACTTCTACGCCGAGCTTGGTGAAATAGTCTTTCAGGACCCGGCTTGTGAATTGGGTTCCATTGTCGCACACGAACTTCCGGGGAATGCCCACTCGTGCAAGTATACGTTCCCGAAACGCTTTCTGCACTTGAGCTGCGGTGGCTTTCCGGAGTGGTATCAGTTCTATCCATTTCGAAAATACGTCGTGAAACACCAGAAGCATGGTATTTCCTTGTTTTGACCGGGGTAGCGGGCCTACAAAATCCGCGCAGAGAATGTCGAAAGGTTCGCTGACAACCCGGGTTAGCATCTTACCTGCCGCTTTGGTTTGTTCAGTCTTAAACTTTTGGCAGGATTCACAATGGCGAACATGGCGTTTCGCGTCGCGATACATACCGGGCCAGAAATACCTCTGGGTCAGACGCGTGATCGTTTTTCGGACTCCCAAGTGTCCTGCGGTCGGGGAATCGTGACATTCACGTAAGACGCGGCTTCTACGGGAAGTTGGCACACAGAGCTTCCACGGGAAGTAGTCCTCATCATCAGCTCGGTAGCCCATGTTCCTGTAGAGCTGGTCGTTTTCGATCATGTAGTCAGCGAATTTCTCGGGTTCCTCCTGTATTTGCTCCTTCATCCTTTTGATCCAGTAGCAGTGGTCCTCGAGTTCGACAGCACCCTGCAGTATCTCACAAGGCCGCCGAGAAAGTGCGTCGGCCACGACGTTTAATTTACCTCGTCGATAGCGTACGTCGAATTGGAATTGCTGCAATTCTAGCGCCCAACGCGCT
Organism: Drosophila elegans; assembly: GCF_018152505.1. Lineage (NCBI taxonomy): Eukaryota > Metazoa > Arthropoda > Insecta > Diptera > Drosophilidae > Drosophila > Drosophila elegans. The sequence goes on along the minus strand of NW_024545670.1, from coordinate 69,463 downwards.
ATTCGGCCAGAAGGACTCTCAATAGAATTTAGCCACTTGAGGGCTAGATGGTCAATAACGACCTCGAATCGGTACCCTTCCAGATAGCACCGCATCTTCCTGATTGCCCAGATTATGGCCAGACACTCTTTCTCCGTGGTAGTGTAATTTTGTTCCGCGGGTGTTAATCGGCGGCTAGCGTATGCGATGACCTTCTCTTGACTTTCGGAGCCCTGTGATAAAACTACGCCCAAGCCGACGTCACTCGCGTCTGTTTGCAAAATGAACTTCTGGTCAAAATCCGGACAGCCCAATACGGGAGCAGTAGTCAGGCATCTTTTAATTTCTTCCAAGGCGGTTTGCTGTTCTGGTCCCCAGGTCCACTTCCGTCCTTTCTTTAGTAGCGCGGTCATCGGTTGCACGATAGTCGCGAAGCTAGGGACAAATCGCCGATACCACGAGGCCATCCCGATCCATTGGCGGAGTTCCTTTAAGTTAGAGGGGGCCTTCAACCCGTTGATCGCAGACACCTTCTCGGGGTCAGTCTGAATTCCGTCACTGCTGATGACGTGGCCGAGGTAAACGAGTTTCTGCTTGAAGAAGCAACACTTCTTTGGATTTATCCTTTATTCTTTGGATTTATCCTTAAGGCCCGCAATCTGCGGAAAACTTCCGAGAGATGAGTAAAGTGCTGTTCTTCTGTCGCGCTTATGATAATAATATCGTCTAGGTAAGCGAAGGCGACCGGTTCCATTTCCACGCCGATTACACTATCCAGAGCGCGTTGAAACGTGGCGCTGGCAGAATGCAACCCGAAGGGCATGACCTTCCATTGATACAATCCTCTCCCAGGGACCGTGAACGCTGTATATTGGCGACTATCCCTAGCCATGGGAATTTGCCAATAGCCATGCTTCAAGTCCAACGTGGAGATATATCGGGCGTGGCGTAATTTCTCCAGAATGTGATTGATTCTCGGGACTGGGTAGGCGTCGGGCACTGAGTGTGCGTTTAACTGACGGTAATCTATACACATGCGCCAATCGCCAGTTTTCTTCTTGACCAATACGATGGGAGCGCTGTGTGGGCTTCTGGAGGGTTCGATGGCCCCGTCACGGAGCAGTTCGTCTACTTGGGCATCGATGACATGTTGCATCGCGGGGTTCCGGGGATAATATCTTTGTTTTACGGGCTTGTCGTCGCGCATGACGATGGTGTGCTTGGCGACGTGAGACACCCCGTGCAGTTTCTCGAATAAGGCCAGTTCCCGATCGATGAAGCTTTGTTGCGCCGGACTCAATAATGTGCTCTGTCGCTGTTCTTCGTTTTCTACCGTCCCCATCCTAATGGGTGCGCCGGCGTTGATGTTCGGGGTCATAGCTCGCGTAGGAATAGGACTGGGTGTCTCTGCTTCTTCTGGCCTGGCGGTTCCCAAATGGGCACCAACCGCAACAGGGTGCACCGTTTTCTCCTGGTTGCCCCGCGCCTTTATAAGTACTGGCTGTAAGAAATGGTCTCCAGCCGCTTGGGCTTCATTTTGCAAGTCGAGGGTAGCTCGACCACATCGCACCTGAGTTCCCGCTACTTTGAGGAAGTCCATTCCAAGTATTATACGATCTAACATGGTGGGCATTACTAACATGGGTAAGAGCACCGTAGTGCCGGCCAACGTAACCGAGGTTCGCCAGAGCTTTGTCACATCCAGACATGACCGATCGGCCAACGCTATTCTAGTGACAACATCCTGTAACTCGTCTGTACTCGCGGCCAGTCGAGTAAAACTTTCACTGACGAAACTCCTCGATGCCCCTGTATCAATGGTGGCGTCCACACGTTGTCCTCCGACTTCTATCGCTGCTGTGATGAGCCCGCCGTGTAATCTCAACGGGGGTTTTACTGGGGTCGGGTTGCTGCTCCGTTCGTCTCCGCCGCACCCGGGTTCCGGCGGAGACGTTCTCCGTTTCCCGACGCATTTCGACGGCAACATTCTATCGTTAAAACTCCTGGTCGCCTACAGTCCCAACAGAAATCCCGACGTGGGTTGGGGCAGTTCCTTTGGAGATGTCCGTTCTCTCCACAGCGATTACAAGCCCGCCTTATGTCTACTCGAGAGGTTCCTTGACCGATCATCTGATGGGTCACTTGTCCTGTCTGCGTTGTATTCACCAGATTCCGAAATGGGTTCGGCGATCGGCGAAGTTGAGGTTCTTCTTGGTTCCGGTCCGTGGTTACTTTTGGCTCGCGTCGAGTCGTCTCGAGTTGTTTGACACTCTCATATTCTGTGGCCATATGGGTCAATTGTGTCAAAGTCGCGAATTCACTGCGTTTAATATACAGTCGGTATTCTGGAGCCATGTTTTCATATGCCCGGTATAATTCTTCCTCTTCTCGATAACCGGCTTGCTGCATCTTGGTTCTGAGCTCGATCAAGTAGGTCTTGAAAGGCTCTCCTCTCCGCTGCACGTGGGTCCGTATCTCATCTTCCAACCGCTCGAAATATCGAGGTGGTAGGAAGAAATCGAGGAATTCCCTCCTGAAAGTTCCCCATGAGGCCGACTGTAAGTGGCTCGTGCGGAACCATCGTGCCGCTGGGCCCTCCAAGATCTCGGACATAACGCGGGGTACCTCCTCTGGATTTATCCTGTAAGTCGTCATCTTTTCCTCGAGCGCGGCGATGAGAGTCAACGGATCTGAACTCCCATCGAACCGTAAATTCCATTTGTGCATCTTCTCGGGGAGCAGATGTTGAGTTGGAGCCGTGCTGCTCCGTGTGTCTTGTGCTTGTAGGTCGGCGGGTAAGCGGGCGTCTACCGGTGGCATCCAGGTACCGTGCGTCGATCCTGGGTGGATCCCCCAATGGCGGGCTGGAGTCCCGATCGATGTAGCTCCGGACGTCATGGGAATGGTGAGGGATTCTGCGAACTGTCCCGTCTCACCGTTCCTGCCTGGAGGGTTCGGACTTGGGGCCCGGCTACTATATTGCTCCTGCAACTGTGCCAGTCGGTCCCACACACTTTGTGGGAACGACCCTGTGTTGACGAGGTTGGCGAATGCCTTCCTGGTCTCCTCGACGGTTCCGTCGGCTTTAAAACCAAACTCCAGGGCGAGAGCGCTGAGTTCGTCTTTTCGGCGAGCGTATATCCAGCGGACTCCTATACCTGGATTCTTAACAAAATCGGCTTCTTCGTACTCACCGTCAGATTTCTTAGGGTTACTCATCATTGGTTATCCTCTTCGATTTAGTTTGGTGTGAACTTCCTTCTCAAGTCTTCTAGATCCTTCCGGAGATCGGTTCGGGTGACTCTACCCTTCTTTTTCTTCAGTGGGTCTTTAAGCCACTTGGGTGATTCTCTAGCTAGTCTCGGTGTCCCTGCTCGGGCGCCACTTGTAAGGATGCTCTCTGGCCGGGGTACAGATCTCAGTCAGATCCAGGAGTCCTTTACAAGAAATTTGTAAATCACCGAAACACCGGACTAGAGAGTATCATTCAACGAGTGAATGAGTCGTTTGGGGAGTCACACCGAAGGTTCTCACAGACGCCGGGAGAGAGAGAGTTGGTGTCGGAGTTGGTCGCGCCGTACCTTGCGCCTGGGTTAAAAATTCCACGGGCTGGACCTTGGGGCGAGGCCAAGCCAGGCAAACAGTTTTCGCGAGTATGGGGACGCCGGATAGTCCCGCTGATCACTTCCGCGATTGGGACACGTAAGTCACTTTCCACGTGTCGTAGGCGAAAATTTCACCGGGCTGGACCTTGGGGCGAGGCCAAGCCAGACGAACGGTTTCGCGAGTATGAGGATGCCGGGTAGTTCCGCTGATCACTTCCGCGATTGGGACACGTAAAGCGCTTTCCGCGTGTCGCAGGCCAAAAATTCACCGGGCCTTCAGACGAGGCCAAGCTAGGATACTATTTCGCGAGAGTAGGGCCGGGGAGGTTGCGTCGCGCGCAAGTCGTTCTCGACGTATCGGATGCCAAAAATCCACCGGGCTGGACCTTCGGGCGAGGCCAAGCCGGATATGATTTGTCGGACACGAGGGGAGATTGGAGGAGAAAGGATGGCGGTACGATTGACCAGTCGGGAATGATGTCCGCGCGCAGGTCACATGCACTACGAGGAAGGGAATCTAAGGTACTAGACTTAACGGGATGGGTGTCCACGTCGGGTCTCAAATGCTACGATGTGGGGAACCAAGATACTGGACCAGACGGGCCGGGTGTCCACGTACAGGTCCCAAATACTACGGGGAGGGAGGTTAGGATACTAGACCGGACGGGACGGATGTCCACGTACAGGCCACATGCACTACGAGGAGGGAGGTTAGGATACTAGACCAGACGGGACGGATGTCCACGTACAGGCCACATGCACTACGAGGAAGGAAGCTAGGATACTATAAATAAAAAGAATCACGATCATGGAATTCAATCATTTACTTTGTTTTATTATTTTATTTTATTATTATTATTATTATTTTTTTCATTTATCTACTATCTTCCTAGGAGTCCGCTACACCGTCTTCGCTTGACGGATAGGAATTTTGCATACACTAACCTCAAAAACACTCACTAGTCCACTTCTTCACTAACCGCGTGCCTTCGCGCGGTCGAGGCGTAACTCGGATTATCCGGCAAGCAAGTTAAGGGAGGCGCGTCCGCTCCGTTCTACTTTTCCGGCACGAGAGCCCCTTATTCTTTTGTCGTCGCGCGGTCGAGGCGTTACTCGAATTACACGGAAAATTACTGCGGGAGACACGTCCGCCCCGTCTTACCATTCCGACACAAGAGACCGCCTGCTCGATCGGTGTGTGACCACCTTCCCCACGCTCCCTTTTTCCCGCTTTCGGGATTTCTAGTATATTTCTTAATTTCTAGTATTTTCTTTACTCACTAAATATTGGCTGGCGTTGCCACTCGGGTTTGGAACTTAACTTAACTACTGCTTAATATTCAGTTTCAACTTAATATGTATTATTCATTATGCGTCGCTTACACCTATAACCTTACATACTATTAACTTAATATTTATTATTCACGATCAGTCGCTTATACCTATAACCTTACATATTACTATTCAAAAATTGTATCGTACACCTAAGTGTGTACGTTACACCCCCCCCTTTCTTCACGCGGCGCGATACAAAGGCGCCCGTCGCCGGTAAACTAACCTTCGAGTTCCCTACATGACGGCGTAGCTAACAAAGGACTCGGTCTTAATCTATTACAATGGGTATACGAGGCTTATACAGTGGTTATACAGTGGTTATACAATGGTTAAACAATGAATATTAAATTTATTTGCGGCTGCATGCTGCTTACTGTGTCGGGTTACTCAGTCCGGCGACGCTGTCATCGATCCTGTCTGGAGTGGCTTCTGCGTAGTATGGTTTGAGCTGGGATATGTTGGCGATCCGTCGCCGTCGATCTCCGGGACGTTGCAGGCGTACCAAGTTCGGAGATGTGAACTTCGTAACGGTGTAAGGGCCGTCATACTTGGGAGCAAGTTTGGCGGCGAATCCCTCGGCTGCTTTCGATAAGGGATGCTGACGCAGCCAAACCTGACCGCCGAGCGTGGGTCTCCATTCTCGCCTTCGTAGGTTATAGTGTCTCGCCTGGTCTTGAGACGCTCGCTGAAGATTCGCTCGTACGATGTCGAAGATGCCTTTGAGGTGAGACGCCTTGTCTTCAGGACCTGTATGCACGACCGCCGATCCGGGGGTTAGTTCATCATACAGCATCGCAGGCAAGCGTGGTTCCCGTCCTTGAGTTAGGAACGCGGGACTATACCCCGTCGAATCCGATACACTGCTATTGATCGCGAGGGATATCTCTGGCAGCATATTATCCCACGAACTCTGGTCGCCTTCCGACAGCTGGGATATCAGTGTCTTCACAGTGCGGTTGGTCCTTTCTGTGGGATTCTCTTGTGGACAATATGGAGCCGTGTACTGGACTTCTACGCCGAGCTTGGTGAAATAGTCTTTCAGGACCCGGCTTGTGAATTGGGTTCCATTGTCGCACACGAACTTCCGGGGAATGCCCACTCGTGCAAGTATGCGTTCCCGAAACGCTTTCTGCACTTGAGCTGCGGTGGCTTTCCGGAGTGGTATCAGTTCTATCCATTTCGAAAATACGTCGTGAAACACCAGAAGCATATATTTCCTTGTTTTGACCGGGGTAGCGGGCCTACAAAGTCCGCGCAGAGAATGTCGAAAGGTTCGCTGACGACCCGGGTTAGCATCTTACCTGCCGCTTTGGTTTGTTCAGTCTTAAACTTTTGGCAGGATTCACAATGGCGATCATGGCGTTTCGCGTCGCGATACATACCGGGCCAGAAATACCTCTGGGTCAGACGCGTGATCGTTTTTCGGACTCCCAAGTGTCCTGCGGTCGGGGAATCGTGACATTCACGTAAGACGCGGCTTCTACGGGAAGTTGGCACACAGAGCTTCCACGGGAAGTAGTCCTCATCATCAGCTCGGTAGCCCATGTTCCTGTAGAGCTGGTCGTTTTCGATCATGTAGTCAGCGAATTTCTCGGGTTCCTCCTGTATTTGCTCCTTCATCCTTTTGATCCAGTAGCAGTGGTCCTCGAGTTCGACAGCACCCTGCAGTATCTCACAAGGCCGCCGAGAAAGTGCGTCGGCCACGACGTTTAATTTACCTCGTCGATAGCGTACGTCGAATTGGAATTGCTGCAATTCTAGCGCCCAACGCGCTATTCGGCCAGAAGGACTCTCAATAGAATTTAGCCACTTGAGGGCTAGATGGTCAATAACGACCTCGAATCGGTACCCTTCCAGATAGCACCGCATCTTCCTGATTGCCCAGATTATGGCCAGACACTCTTTCTCCGTGGTAGTGTAATTTTGTTCCGCGGGGGTTAATCGGCGGCTAGCGTATGCGATGACCTTCTCTTGACTTTCGGAGCCCTGTGATAAAACTACGCCCAAGCCGACGTCACTCGCGTCTGTTTGCAAAATGAACTTCTGGTCAAAATCCGGACAGCCCAATACGGGAGCAGTAGTCAGGCATCTTTTAATTTCTTCCAAGGCGGTTTGCTGTTCTGGTCCCCAGGTCCACTTCCGTCCTTTCTTTAGTAGCGCGGTCATCGGTTGCACGATAGTCGCGAAGCTAGGGACAAATCGCCGATACCACGAGGCCATCCCGATCCATTGGCGGAGTTCCTTTAAGTTAGAGGGGGCCTTCAACCCGTTGATCGCAGACACCTTCTCGGGGTCAGTCTGAATTCCGTCACTGCTGATGACGTGGCCGAGGTAAACGAGTTTCTGCTTGAAGAAGCAACACTTCTTTGGATTTATCCTTTATTCTTTGGATTTATCCTTAAGGCCCGCAATCTGCGGAAAACTTCCGAGAGATGAGTAAAGTGCTGTTCTTCTGTCGCGCTTATGATAATAATATCGTCTAGGTAAGCGAAGGCGACCGGTTCCATTTCCACGCCGATTACACTATCCAGAGCGCGTTGAAACGTGGCGCTGGCAGAATGCAACCCGAAGGGCATGACCTTCCATTGATACAATCCTCTCCCAGGGACCGTGAACGCTGTATATTGGCGACTATCCCTAGCCATGGGAATTTGCCAATAGCCATGCTTCAAGTCCAACGTGGAGATATATCGGGCGTGGCGTAATTTCTCCAGAATGTGATTGATTCTCGGGACTGGGTAGGCGTCGGGCACTGAGTGTGCGTTTAACTGACGGTAATCTATACACATGCGCCAATCGCCAGTTTTCTTCTTGACCAATACGATGGGAGCGCTGTGTGGGCTTCTGGAGGGTTCGATGGCCCCGTCACGGAGCAGTTCGTCTACTTGGGCATCGATGACATGTTGCATCGCGGGGTTCCGGGGATAATATCTTTGTTTTACGGGCTTGTCGTCGCGCATGAAGATGGTGTGCTCGGCGACGTGAGACACCCCGTGCAGTTTCTCGAATAAGGCCAGTTCCCGATCGATGAAGCTTTGTTGCGCCGGACTCAATAATGTGCTCTGTCGCTGTTCTTCGTTTTCTACCGTCCCCATCCTAATGGGTGCGCCGGCGTTGATGTTCGGGGTCATAGCTCGCGTAGGAATAGGACTGGGTGTCTCTGCTTCTTCTGGCCTGGCGGTTCCCAAATGGGCACCAACCGCAACAGGGTGCACCGTTTTCTCCTGGTTGCCCCGCGCCTTTATAAGTACTGGCTGTAAGAAATGGTCTCCAGCCGCTTGGGCTTCATTTTGCAAGTCGAGGGTAGCTCGACCACATCGCACCTGAGTTCCCGCTACTTTGAGGAAGTCCATTCCAAGTATTATACGATCTAACATGGTGGGCATTACTAACATGGGTAAGAGCACCGTAGTGCCGGCCAACGTAACCGAGGTTCGCCAGAGCTTTGTCACATCCAGACATGACCGATCGGCCAACGCTATTCTAGTGACAACATCCTGTAACTCGTCTGTACTCGCGGCCAGTCGAGTAAAACTTTCACTGACGAAACTCCTCGATGCCCCTGTATCAATGGTGGCGTCCACACGTTGTCCTCCGACTTCTATCGCTGCTGTGATGAGCCCGCCGTGTAATCTCAACGGGGGGTTTTACTGGGGTCGGGTTGCTGCTCCGTTCGTCTCCGCCGCACCCGGGTTCCGGCGGAGACGTTCTCCGTTTCCCGACGCATTTCGACGGCAACATTCTATCGTTAAAACTCCTGGTCGCCCACAGTCCCAACAGAAATCCCGACGTGGGTTGGGGCAGTTCCTTTGGAGATGTCCGTTCTCTCCACAGCGATTACAAGCCCGCCTTATGTCTACTCGAGAGGTTCCTTGACCGATCATCTGATGGGTCACTTGTCCTGTCTGCGTTATATTCACCGGATTCCGGAATGGGTTCGGCGATCGGCGAAGTTAAGGTTCTTCTTGGTTCCGGTCCGTGGTTACTTTTGGCTCGCGTCGAGTCGTCTCGAGTTGTTTGACACTCTCATATTCTGTGGCCATATGGGTCAATTGTGTCAAAGTCGCGAATTCACTGCGTTTAATATACAGTCGGTATTCTGGAGCCATGTTTTCATATGCCCGGTATAATTCTTCCTCTTCTCGATAACCGGCTTGCTGCATCTTGGTTCTGAGCTCGATCAAGTAGGTCTTGAAAGGCTCTCCTCTCCGCTGCACGTGGGTCCGTATCTCATCTTCCAACCGCTCGAAATATCGAGGTGGTAGGAAGAAATCGAGGAATTCCCTCCTGAAAGTTCCCCATGAGGCCGACTGTAAGTGGCTCGTGCGGAACCATCGTGCCGCTGGGCCCTCCAAGATCTCGGACATAACGCGGGGTACCTCCTCTGGATTTATCCTGTAAGTCGTCATCTTTTCCTCGAGCGCGGCGATGAGAGTCAACGGATCTGAACTCCCATCGAACCGTAAATTCCATTTGTGCATCTTCTCGGGGAGCAGATGTTGAGTTGGAGCCGTGCTGCTCCGTGTGTCTTGTGCTTGTAGGTCGGCGGGTAAGCGGGCGTCTACCGGTGGCATCCAGGTACCGTGCGTCGATCCTGGGTGGATCCCCCAATGGCGGGCTGGAGTCCCGATCGATGTAGCTCCGGACGTCATGGGAATGGTGAGGGATTCTGCGAACTGTCCCGTCTCACCGTTCCTGCCTGGAGGGTTCGGACTTGGGGCCCGGCTACTATATTGCTCCTGCAACTGAGCCAGTCGGTCCCAAACACTTTGTGGGAACGACCCTGTGTTGACGAGGTTGGCGAATGCCTTCCTGGTCTCCTCGACGGTTCCGTCGGCTTTAAAACCAAACTCCAGGGCGAGAGCGCTGAGTTCGTCTTTTCGGCGAGCGTATATCCAGCGGACTCCTATACCTGGATTCTTAACAAAATCGGCTTCTTCGTACTCACCGTCAGATTCCTTAGGGTTACTCATCATTGGTTATCCTCTTCGATTTAGTTTGGTGTGAACTTCCTTCTCAAGTCTTCTAGATCCTTCCGGAGATCGGTTTGGGTGACTCTACCCTTCTTTTTCTTCAGTGGGTCTTTAAGCCACTTGGGTGATTCTCTAGCTAGTCTCGGTGTCCCTGCTCGGGCGCCACTTGTAAGGATGCTCTCTGGCCGGGGTACAGATCTCAGTCAGATCCAGGAGTCCTTTACAAGAAATTTGTAAATCACCGAAACACCGGACTAGAGAGTATCATTCAACGAGTGAATGAGTCGTTTGGGGAGTCACACCGAAGGTTCTCACAGACGCCGGGAGAGAGAGAGTTGGTGTCGGAGTTGGTCGCGCCGTACCTTGCGCCTGGGTTAAAAATTCCACGGGCTGGACCTTGGGGCGAGGCCAAGCCAGGCAAACAGTTTTCGCGAGTATGGGGACGCCGGATAGTCCCGCTGATCACTTCCGCGATTGGGACACGTAAGTCACTTTCCACGTGTCGTAGGCGAAAATTTCACCGGGCTGGACCTTGGGGCGAGGCCAAGCCAGACGAACGGTTTCGCGAGTATGAGGATGCCGGGTAGTTCCGCTGATCAGTTCCGCGATTGGGACACGTAAGTCGCTTTCCGCGTGTCGCAGGCCAAAAATTCACCGGGCCTTCAGACGAGGCCAAGCTAGGATACTATTTCGCGAGAGTAGGGCCGGGGAGGTTGCGTCGCGCGCAAGTCGTTCTCGACGTATCGGATGCCAAAAATCCACCGGGCTGGACCTTCGGGCGAGGCCAAGCCGGATAGGATTTGTCGGACACGAGGGGGGATTGGAGGAGAAAGGATGGCGGTACGATTGACCAGTCGGGAATGATGTCCGCGCGCAGGTCACATGCACTACGAGGAAGGGAATCTAAGGTACTAGACCGAACAGGATGGGTGTCCACGTCGGGTCTCAAATGCTACGATGTGGGGAACCAAGATACTGGACCAGACGGGCCGGGTGTCCACGTACAGGTCCCAAATACTACGGGGAGGGAGGTTAGGATACTAGACCGGACGGGACGGATGTCCACGTACAGGCCACATGCACTACGAGGAGGGAGGTTAGGATACTAGACCAGACGGGACGGATGTCCACGTACAGGCCACATGCACTACGAGGAAGGAAGCTAGGATACTATAAATAAAAAGAATCACGATCATGGAATTCAATCATTTACTTTGTTTTATTATTTTATTTTATTATTATTATTATTATTTTTTTCATTTATCTACTATCTTCCTAGGAGTCCGCTACACCGTCTTCGCTTGACGGATAGGAATTTTGCATACACTAACCTCAAAAACACTCACTAGTCCACTTCTTCACTAACCGCGTGCCTTCGCGCGGTCGAGGCGTAACTCGGATTATCCGGCAAGCAAGTTAAGGGAGGCGCGTCCGCTCCGTTCTACTTTTCCGGCACGAGAGCCCCTTATTCTTTTGTCGTCGCGCGGTCGAGGCGTTACTCGAATTACACGGAAAATTACTGCGGGAGACACGTCCGCCCCGTCTTACCATTCCGACACAAGAGACCGCCTGCTCGATCGGTGTGTGACCACCTTCCCCACGCTCCCTTTTTCCCGCTTTCGGGATTTCTAGTATATTTCTTAATTTCTAGTATTTTCTTTACTCACTAAATATTGGCTGGCGTTGCCACTCGGGTTTGGAACTTAACTTAACTACTGCTTAATATTCAGTTTCAACTTAATATGTATTATTCATTATGCGTCGCTTACACCTATAACCTTACATACTATTAACTTAATATTTATTATTCACGATCAGTCACTTATACCTATAACCTTACATATTACTATTCAAAAATTGTATCGTACACCTAAGTGTGTACGGTACACGTCGAAGAACTAAACCAAAAAATTTAAAACAGCAAAGTTATAATTTTTTTTCATTTATTTTTCCGATTGTTCCTATGGGAGCTATATGCTATAGTCGTCCGATCCGGCTCGTTCCGACTTATATACTACCTGCAATAGAAAGACAACTTTTGGGAAAGTTTCATGCAGATAGCTTTAAAACTGAGAGACTAGTTTGCATATAAACGGACGGACAGACGGACAGACTGACAGACGGACAGACGGACAGACGGACGGACAGACGGACGGACAGACGGACATGGCTGGGATTGTTCCTATGGGAGCTATATGATATAGTCGTCCGATTTTGAGGAAATTTAAACCGTAATTCTGAAATATTTAACCATTACTATATGTCGAAGAACTAAAAAAAAAATTAAAAAACAGCAAAGTTATAATTTTTTTTGTATTTTTTTTGGGATTGTTCCTATGGGAGCTATACGCTATAGTCTTCCGATCTGGCTCGTTCCGACTTATATACTACCTGCAATAGAAAGACAATTTTTGGGAAAGTTTCATGCAGATATCTTTAAAACTGCGAGACTAGTTTGCGTAGAAACGGACGGAAAGACGGACGGACAGATGCACAGACGGACATGGCTAGATCGACTCGCCTAGTGTTGCTGATTAAGAATATATATACTTTATAGGGTCGGAGAGGTCTCCTTCACTGCGTTGCAAACTTCTGACTGAAATTATAATACCCTCTGCAAGGGTATAAAAATTATAACTTTGCTGTTTTTTAATTTTTTTTTAGTCCTTCGACATATAGTAATGGTTAAATATTTCAGAATTACGGTTTAAATTTCCTCAAAATCGGTCGACTATATCATATAGCTCCCATAGGAACAATCCCAAAAAAAATACAAAAAAAAATTATAACTTTGCTGTTTTTTAATTTTTTTGTAGTTCTTCGCCATATAGTAATGATTAAATATTTCAGAATTACGGTTTAAATTTCCTCAAAATCGGACGACTATATCATTTAGCTCCCATAGGAACAATCGCAAAAAAAATACAAAAAAAATTATAACTTTGCTGTTTTTAACTTTTTCTTTTAGTTCTTCGACATATAGTAAAAGTTAAATATTTCAGAATTACTGTTTAAATTTCATAAAAATCGGACGACTATATCATATAGCTTCCATAGGAACAATCGGAAAGAAATACAAAAAAAATTATAACTTTGCTGTTTTTAACTTTTTCTTTTAGTTCTTCGACATATAGTAATGGTTAAATATTTCAGAATTACGTTTTAAATTTCATCAAAATCGGACGACTATATCATATAGCTCCATAGGAACAATCGGAAAGAAATACAAAAAAGTATAACTTTGATGTTTTTAAATTTTTCTATTAGTTCTTCGACATATAGTAATGGTTAAATATTTCAGAATTACGTTTTAAATTTCATCAAAATCGGACGACTATATCATATAGCTCCCATTGAAATAATAAAAATATATAAAATAACTATCTAATAATTGAGCTGCAAATCATCATAGCTTCAATGTTTTCAGACATATACGCAAGTAAATCATAATTTTAATGTTTTAAAAAATATTTAATTTTTTGCAATAGCTGCAAGGGTATATGAACTTCGGCTTGCCGAAGTTTGCTACCTTTCTTGTTTCTTATTTATTTTTTCGATTGTTCCTATGGGAGCTATATGCTATAGTCTTCCGATCCGGCTCGTTCCGACTGCAATAGAAAGACAACTTCTGGGAAAGTTTCATGCAGATAGCTTTAAAACTGAGAGACTAGTTTGCGTAGAAACGGACGAACTGACGGACAGACGGACAGACGGGCATAGCTAGATCGACTCGCCTAGTGATGCTGATCAAGAATATATATACTTTATAGGGTCGGAGATGTCTCCTTCACTGCGTTGCAAACTTCTGTCTGAAATTATAATACCCTCTGCAAGGGTATAAAAATTTACAAAATTATGAAAATTATATGAAGTGCATTTAAACTTTGTTCATATCTTGTTTGGTTTAGCTTTTATAGGCTGTTGAAGTTTTTTTTTGGCTGCTGGTTGAAATAAGCTGTGAGCCACTGTACTTGAGCGGGTGGACGATTTTCCTTTTCCATACTGACGCTGATGGAGGAATACTGCTGTAGCTCCCAGGCCGGAAATATTTGTCTAATACATTATAGTCCACTTTGTTTATCGGTCAGGATAAAAACATCAGCAGGTGTAGATCTCATGGACGGATAAGAGGGGTAAGTTTATAAAAGCAAACGTATACACAGTAGGTCAAGAAAATTACATAATTTTTGAAGGACAACCCTGACAATAGAGGATAGAGGCCCGCTACAATCTATTGGCACACGAGCAAGTGTGTTGGGGAGGGTATGTGGCCGAAGCACAGTCCGATCGTATTACGATCAAGCGACAATTGCTTGGTGGGTAGTGTGGACTGATGGCTAACTGAATTTTACATTCATTGACTTTTAGCAGGCACGCTTTGCATTAGTTTTTGTTATGTTAAGGAGGGAGCTAGTAAGAATCACACCCAAATCGGACGCTTTTGCCTCGGCCCGAGTGCTTTCAGGACTATGGCACTGATATGCCCACGTAACAACATTCGTTAATATTTCCCGAAAAATTCCTACTGGTATATTTTGATAACGGTCATAAATATCCATCCGTGCGTTAGTGTGACCATTTATACTGTTCAGTTCCCCACTATTTAATTACTTTATTTCTATTTGCGTCCGTTCTACAATATTTATGTAAGGAAATATTCCGAATTATTAAAATATGCTTCATCCACACATTTCAGTGTGGCCGTATATTCTTACGAATTTCCTTTGGTTCCTAAATTCAAAATTTATCCATAAATTCCGTATATCCGTGCGAGTTCCATGTGGTTCTTAAACTTCAAAGATTATTAATTTTCTGAGATTGAGACGGGAATCCAATTCTTATATTTTAAATCCAATCATAAATAAATTTGCATATATCCGCAATGACAAGCGCCGATTTAAAAAAGTTTATTTCTTTTTCCAACCGTCTAAACCATTTTAGGGACAGCGTCAACAATTCTGCTGGGGCTACTCCAACTTTATGTACCTGCAAGGTACGCTCCGACCATATCATATCATTGTGGGATAAGGCGGAGGAAACATATGTATATACATGATCCGAATGTATTGTGACTGCGGGCGAAGATGCCGCAAACACGTTATCTATCCTATATTCAAAATACGATCAAACATATTCTTTTTACTGAAAGCTTGCCGCTCAGCTCAGAGAACTAATCGAACAAAGATTCTCCCAATCATCTCACGCAGTCTTTTAGCATAATAGTAATGCGTCTAGCTGTCAGCTCCCTCCTATCGATACGTTGGTTTTCACGGGCGAGTAACTTAGCTGGATGACTTTCCGAGACCTTTTCACCGTGATATACTGTTTAAGCTGTTTCTTTTTTTAATGCCAAAACTAAAGGTGAGGCTCTGCTTAGATTGGGATGACATAATTGAACATTTCAAAATTAAACTGATGCAAGTCAATAGCAAACTGAAAATATTTGTAATCTATTGCACAAGAACCAGTAGCTGCCTTGAAAAAATCTTTAAAACAGCATCCAAGATTGTTTAACATCCTTCGAAATTTCCGGCATTAAAATTGGGACCCTATCCTAGTTTACATGTGTTCCACAAAACGTTCTAAGCTTGCGCTCTCATTATGGGAGCAATCCCTACACACGAAAACGGAAATTCCTTCTTAGTTCGAGCTTTGTTCATAGAGGCGTCGAACAAATTGTTTTGCAACCGGCCACCAACTTGGCAATTGCACAAACCCCCGTAACTGTTTCACATGCCGTAGTCGGCACCACTCTTTGTTTCATCCAAGCATCACTTCATTCCGGGACTCCGGTTCTATCCAATCCACCAAGGTCCGTAGTCCTCTCATTTCAAAATAGAATTTCGTCCTTCTCCGCTCAATTCTGGTTATTCTTATTATTTGGTTCCAAAGCCGTTTCCTAAGAAATCCATCCTCTATGGAAATGCTCCGTTTTCATAAGATCGAGAAACGGCTCCTTTGTCGTAGGCGTTTGTATTCCTCCAATGGTCTCCATCCTACGCTTTACCACTCCAACTCTGCCCCAAGTCGTAGTCGAAATAAAAGGGGGCTTGGGAGGCTAGCGCTTCCCCAGGCAGCAAGTTCAGAGATATAAGGCATTATTTAAAAGTTTAGATAACCATTTAACCAATAACCCATAGCATTTAAATAAAAAAAAGCAGGAAAAAGTACTCCTAAAAGAGTTTAATATTTAAAATCAACTCAAAACATTAACTAATTGCCAATAAACTGCGAAGTACTTGTATTTTGTTATTTTGGACAATTTGTTTGTATTTTTGGTTGTTTAAAGCTGTACTTTGCGAGCGCCGCTTTTTGCCAAAAGTACTAGTAAAAAAGCTCACTCTAGCCGCAACATTTTGGTGATCTCGACCAGATTCGCAATTCGGCTATAAACAATTAACAATTGATTTCCGAATTTTCGCCCACATACATGCGCACAGTAAACGGTTCTCGCCGTTCTCGCCCACATACATACGCACATACCGTGAACTGTTTCGAATACACGCATACACGAATACCGATTTCACTGCAGCGATTCTTATGTAAGCGTGGTTCAAAATTCAATTTGGTTTCTTTTGAGTGCCAAAAGAACATAACTTTGTCGGAAAGTTAAAGACCGATACAAAACAGGGGGTCCTTTAATAAGCACAAGGTGAACTTCAAGCCGCCCTACATATAATATAAAAATATGTGGCAGTTTTTATATTTTTGTTGATTTAAGTTTGATTGTGAATTAGTAAATATATGTAATCTTAAATTCTCTAAAGCCCAGGATCCAGAGCGTCAAGATCTTATCGCCGGATAAAAGGGGTAAGTCTATCAGAACACAAGTTCCATTTATATTTATATATATGCGTGCAGCAGAGCTAATCAAAATAATAATACTCTACTTAAAACCAATTAAAATCAGATCAGTAATATTTTTTGATAGTTTTTATGATACTAAAAAAAGAAGGAATAAATCAATATAATTTCCTACATTTTTTACGATTATATTTGTTTTCTTTAATATCTTTTCTATTCAAACTTTTTTCATAAATTTGCAATTTTAAATTAAGTAAAATGAATAATCCTTTCAGGACAAGTGCACTGATATGCCCACGAAACAGAATTGGCGCAATACGAAGGAATCTTTGAATCTTTAGAAGTTTAGCAGTTTGTAGTTTTGTTTCACGTATTCAATGTCACGGTTTCAAAATCGAGGTACCGGAAGTAGGTCATATCCGTAAACAATAAATGGCATAGATTTTAGTTATAAGGGCAAAGAGCAATGATAGTACGCATTTTTAACTAAATTATTCATACTTCCTAAAAAAGTTAATGTCCCCAACTTCTGCGACAGTCAGAATTGAGAGGCCACTTAATCAAAACCTTGCCTCAGAATTGCTGCGCGACTTTAATACTCTTTTTAAAGTATCTAGAAAATCTGTATTAATGGATAAAATGAATACGCTTTAATCAAAAAATGTTAAGGTAATTTTATGAAACTACAAAATCACGCGCAGACAACATTTAAAATAACGTAAATCGAATTTAGCTGTACTTTCTGCCTGATGCTGCCGACGTTTCCGGGCACAAATACCCGGCTCGTTTGTGAGACTCGGGTTCAGAAAAAGCAGGAATGCAGACGCTTTGAATACGCGTCCAGGAAGGATTTACTTCGATCTAATGAGTTGCGTTTATATTATGCATTTGTCAATCCAGGAAGGAAGGGGGCTTGGGGAATTGACAAGAAACCGTACAGCTTATGCTGCCGGATGAGTTAGGCTATGCTCGATCTTCTTTTGAGGCTCGGCTGGTATAGAATCCGTAACTACTTGAGCGGGTGGACGATTTTGACAAGAAACCATACAGCTTATGATGCCGGATGAGTTAGACTATGCTCGATCTTCTTTTGAGAATCGGATGGTATAGAATCCGCAACTACTTGAGCGGGATGAGGATTTTACTTTTCCAGACTGACGCTGCCGACTCCAGACCACGCACAAAACCAGGGGCGTTTGAGAGGCTCCGTTTCTGATAGAGGAAACATACATTATGGTCCACTTTGTTTATCGGTCAGAATAAAAACATCAGCAGGTGTAGATTCCATGGACGGATAAGAGGGGTAAGATTATCCGAACACATGTGATGGGAGGGTATGTAGCCGAAGCACAAGCCGATCGTATTGCGATCAAGCGACAGCTAAGCTTGCTGGGTAGTGTGGACTGATGGCTGACTGAATTTTACATTCATTGACTTTGTTACGGAACTGCATCTTTCCCGGAGGGCAGCGCCGGCTAGCCACGGAGTCCCAGGGCGGAGTACCCCCTATGCCCTGCAGTCCGAACAATCGATTCCAACTCATCGGACGTCTCACGTCGATTTACCATCTCTAGCACAAATCAAAACAAAACAAAATTATATTTACATCAAGCAACTAAGATAATTCGACGAAATTGGTGGCTTCGATGTCCTTGCCACGACGCACCCACCCAACCTTGGGTGCCCCAAGAAAGATGTGGGAGGCACACCCCATCTCCGGCAGACCGGAGTCTATTCCTGGTGGATTAGGATCGGCTCATCTCCCCGCCCAAGGTAACTCACACAACCATCTCGGTAGCTTGTTTACATTTAATTCTTGGTGAGATTAATAAGTAAATACATTCATTATTGATTCCTACTGATAACCTATTCTTTTCGTTAGAAACTTTAAGGCCGATCTCAGACCGTCGCCCAGATGAGAAGCGGTCAAAGCGGAAACAACCGAAAGGGAAATTTTTAGACGCTTAAAGTTCAAAGTGTTAGGCAAAGTCGCCGCACGGCACCAAATTGGAGGCGTTTGCCAACCGGGTCGCCTAATCCTGAGGAGCTCCAAGGGAAAAGAAGGGACGTGCTGATAAGGTAAGTACGCTAAACAAATCCCACAAGTTATTAAATTTCGCGACCCAATTTAGATGTTGTTGGATGCGCGGCTAGGGTTCGGGCTTGAGCCTCTAATTTTAGATTAGATTTCACAGTAAGTACTTGACAATCTTGACTGCATGATTTCACAAAACCATTACTAAAACTAATTTATTGCAGAGTTCAACGTCGGATGTGTTGAAACTGCAGCCCGAATGGAAAAACGCTAGCGGCGAAAACCAGCGCGAGTCCGCACGGAGCCAATTGGTCCGGAGGGTAGCGCAGCGTAGCCGGAGGCAGTGCGTCGGTGGACTTGGAGATGACCACGTGGCCAGCGCGGGCATTCGTTCCCGGAACGGACTCACCGAGGGAATCTCCGTATCTGGCCGTCTTGGCGGCAGTCGCTGTAGCTGCTGGCGCTTGAGGCTGCTGCTGCTGCTACTGATCGCTGCTGCTGCGGCTGATGTTGCTGCTGCTGATGCTGCTGCGGCTTATGCTGCTTCGGCTGATGTTGCTGCTGCTGATGCTGCTGATGTTGCTGCTGCTGATGCTGCTGCGGCCAATGCTGCTGAGGCCAATGCTGTTGAGGCTAATGCTGCGACGGCTGGTGGGCGACGACCAGGTTAGGTCCGCCTGGTAAGTTTTCACTGCCCAAATCTTTAAAACTTCCGGGGCCCTTTAGTTAGGGTCCCCGGCGGCTTCAATATAAAAAAACACTGTAATTTACAAGTTCCGGACTAATAAATAAACACTCACCTTGAGTTATTCAAACACTAATCACGAACTTAAATTTTGGGTTTTTTTTTTCTGACCGTTCTCCTACTACTTCTTGCAGCAACTAAAGCAAAACCCTGACCTACACCAAAGTCGCTCGCCATTTTCCCTCCCGCTCTCTCAAGATGGGTCAGCGAACGTATTCAAGGCCATCTAACCCAGTAAACAAGCGAACCGGGCTAAATTTAAATAGCTAGATCCTCTCCCGCTATTAATAGTCGGTGTCACCACCAAATCTTATCGATAGCGGGACCTGCTGACGTATCGGTTCGTTTCAGTATTTTCCAGACGGCTTCAACTGAAAATGCAACACCACCCTGGATTCCGAGAGACGCTAACACAGAGTTTTAAACAAGCGCAGGAATACTTGGGAGCATTTGGATTTGGGACTATTCGGATTCAGCCGGCCTCGATACCAAGATGCAGTTCCAACGGTGACCAACGCGGGGCCCACGCTTTACGGGAAGTAGACACATGCCGATTCTGAGCTCGTGTACTTTGTTATTCCTCTTTCCAGATCACAACCTAATGTCCTTGGCATGGTACACTCCGATCGGTCGTCCTTGAAGATCTTCAAGCTCGTACGCATTATTGCCGACTGTCCTGACCACCCGAGCTTTTAGGAACTTCCGAGCAAACTTTGCATTGAAGGCCTTTTTGAAATCGCTGGGGACAAAGTTGCGGCGATACACTTCCTGACCCGGCTTCGCAAGGAAAGTACGAGCCCTTTTGTCGTACCGCAGGCGACTCCGATCGTATGCATCTTCGAGGTTCTTCTGCACCTTGTCATGGATCACTTGGAGTTTATCAGCTGTTCTCATCCCAGACATTTCGTGATCACACAGCGACTTCAACTTCCTTGCCAACTTGTAGCTGGCTCCGTTCAGGAACATGTGTCGTCCGAATACGGTGAAGAACGGAGCTTCTCCAGTTGCTGAATGGACCGCGTTGCGGAGGGCCACCTCAATCTCCGGAAGATACGCGTCCCATTCTCGATGGTCTTCTTCTAAGTAACTTCGGATCGCCGCCAACACGCTTTGGTTCACCCTTTCCGCTGCGTTGCTTTGCGGAGAGTGGACTGGCGTTTTGATGTGCGTGATGCCAAAGCTCTCCATCGCCTCCTCGAAGACCTTGGACGTAAACTGGCGGCCGTTGTCCGAATGCACAATTTCTGGAACCCCAAACTTGTAGAACACCTCGTGAATGAGGAACTCCACTACATTGGAGGCCGATGCCTCTTGCATGGCTTTCAGAAATGTGTATTTGGAGAAGTGATCCACCACAATGAAGATGTAGGCCTGTCCCTTCTTCGACCTCGGATACTTCCCCAGGAAATCGATGTACAGCTTCTGGAATGGCTGCTCAGTCTGGACTCTCTCACCGATACCAACTTGCATCCGGAAATTCGGGGATTTCGTCTCCTTGCACACTTCACACCTGCGTATGAACTCCCGGACTTGCAGTGCCATGCCAGGCCAGTAAAACTGCCGCCGTAGGTTTTCCAGAGTTTTTCCCATTCCGCCATGAGCTGCCATTGGATCCGAATGTGCACGCTCAATTATGCTGTGGGTCAGACTCTGGGGAATCCACAACTTCCATTCGAAGCCTTCCACCTCGTCATCCAGATTTGCCGAAAAGACTCTCTTGAAGATGAGACCATCCACTATCCTCAAGTCAGGTAGGTTGTCCAAGTTTTTTTCCACCGCTTGTAACAACTCCGCGTACTCTTCTCCAGCAAACTCAGTGGTCTCGAAGCCGAGCAACTCTGACGGGTCCACCGTTAGCTCTTCAACACAACGCGAAAGGGTATCTGCCACAACGTTCTCGCTTCCTTTCCTGTGTTCGATGTTGAAGTCATATCCCTGGAGTTGCAATGACCACCGAGCCAGCCGACCCGAAAGATCTTTCATGGACATGAGCCACTTCAAGCTGGCATGATCGGTGATGCACGTGAACGGCAGGGCTGCGAGGCATTCCTTTTCAGTGACGGTGTAATGGACTTGGTGACGATTCATCTTGGCCGAGAAGAACGCTATTGGTTGTTCCTGGCCGTCTTCATCCCGCTGGAACAACACTGCACCGACTCCGATCTGGGATGCATCGCACTGGATGAAAAAGTGCCGCTTGAAGTCCGCATGTACCAGCACTGGCGCAGTAGTTAGGGCCATCTTCAAGGACTCTACTGCCAGCAGTGCTTCTGGACTCAAGGAAAACTTCTTATTTCCCGTCTTCTTCAAGGATTCCGTGAGCGGGGCAGCCAAAGTTGCGAAGTTCTTTATGAACCGACGGTACCAACCAGCGGTCCCAAGAAAGGCTCTCACTTCCTTCATGGTCCTTGGCTCAGGCATCCGCCTAATAGCTGCTACACGCCCTGGATCCATCCGCAGACGTCCTCCACCCACTATGAAGCCGAGGTAGGTCAAAGACTTGAAGCAAAACTTCGACTTGCTCAGCCCAATGGTTAACCCTGCTTCCTTCAGGCATTCAGCGACTCGGCGAAGATACTTCAAGTGCGTTCTTATGTCAGGCGCTAGTATTAGCAGATCATCCAAGTAGACGAACACGTTCGAGCGGATTTCAGCGGGAATTACTCGGTCCATGAGTCTCACCAGCCTCTGTGATGCGTTGCAGAGTCCAAAAGGCATCACACGGAACTGGTAAAGAGGCCGACCAGGAACCGCGAAGGCTGTGTATTCCTTGCTGCTCGTGTCCAACTCAATCTGCCAAAAAGCGAACTTCAAATCCACGCTGGAAATGTAGTATGTTTGCTCAATTCTGGACAGGATGCCGTCTATGCTGGGCAACGGGTAAGCATCTTTGATGGTCACATCATTAAGCTTACGTGCGTCTAAGCAGAACCGGTGTTTTCCAGATCTTGACACTACGGTGGTGCGGTTACTCCAGGGGCTTTTGCTCTCCTCGATGACTCCGAGCGCTAGCATCTTGTCGACCTCGTCCTCGACCACCTTCTGCTTCGCGGGAGACATCGGATAGGGTCGATCCTTGAACACTTTGGCTCCGTCCATCAGCTCAATAGTGTGTTTCCCCAGACTGGTGGTACCTAAGCCATCCCTCTCGAAAGTCAAGAACTGCTGCTTGATCTCCTCCAGCTCTTGTTCCTCGGCCTTGGAAAGCGTCCAGGACTCGGGATCGGGTTTCTCCTCATCGTCATCCTCGACTTCCGCGTAGTGTTCCATCTCCCTGGCGTGTAATTCTTCGGCCTTCTTCACGCCTTCCGAATTGATGTGGCCTATAATCGCTGGGGCCAGTCCGAATGCTTGCCAAAAATCAACTCCAAAATAAGCTGGCTGCTCCAGGTAAGGACACAAGTAGAAGAGAATGTGCTCTGTCCGTCCTCGGTATTCCACCGTACTTGACCCGTCCTATAATTGACCGATCCTCTCCAGAGGCCGTACGGACTGCGGATAAGTACTTCTGGACGGGCACATCCAAGGCCTCGACCAGCTCTCTGCCACCTTTTCCAAGCAGACTCACACTCGCTCCAGTGTCCAACAATCCCGTCAGTTGCTTGGTCAGAACTCGGACTGCGGCGAACGGTCTGGGATCTCGCGATAAACTGCGCCTCACGGCGGCCACTGCTTCGCGTCGGCAGTTCCGACGTTGCGAAATCGCTCCCTGGCCTTTTGCACCTTGCGAGACACCACACGCATCCCGCCTAACTGGTGCTCTGAGAAGATCCTGTTCCTGGTCTCTAGATACCGCCGCATCCTCTCCGCATAAGGTAAGTATCGTAATGCAAACTTATTACTATTTTTAGAAGGTAAACATTTATCTAACCCTACCAGCTCTTCTTCTCTGCGGAACTCCTGTCTGGACGCATCCTCTCCGCCCTCGGATCGCCCAGCCGACCGTTTTCCGCACAATCCGGACATTTGGGAGACACGGTGTCGGGCTTCCCACATCGGTAGCAGAACAGTCTGCGTTCTGTTGCTGCGCAGTCACGGAACCCGTGATCCACGGCTCCGCAATTCCAGCAACCGGCTCGGAACGGATTTTTAGGCTTCGCCCGCACTTCGTCCACCTCTTGCCACGGAGGATCCTCACCAGGATCTGGGCCAATCGCCTCGCTAACCTTGGCCTTTTCCGCCAGAGGATACCGCATCGGCTGCGTGTACGTGGTCCGTCCACGTCGTCCAAAACTGCGCTCCACCTCGCAGCACTCTTCCCGCAGTTCATCCACCGTGAGCACGTCCATCGCGTAGACAAACCTTGCGATGCTCTCCCTCAATCCCTTTTTAATAATCTTCACCAGCTGCCGCTCTGACAGTGGCCTTTTCAGTCGAGCCGCCAACTGCTGCATCGCATGGATATAATCGGCAACTCCTTCTCCGGGCTGCTGCTCCCTCTGCAGAAGTTGGTGCATCCGATCATGCTCCGTCTGATGGCATCGGAACCTATCCATCAGCGAGGCTCGAAGCTGGGACCACCTGTCCACCCTGCATTGACGCACGTGCACCCAGTACCACTCCCGAGCCCGCCCAGTGAGCAGCAGGTGGAAGTTTCGGAGCACCTCTTGCCACGGACATTGGCACTGCCGCTGCAGGAACTCGAACCGGAAGAGAAAATCTTCCACCGAATTTCGCTCATCCTCCCCGTCGAAGGATACGCCCTACCGCTCAATTCGCCATTGCTGGTTGGCGGCTGCCGGCCCCATATTGGCATACAGACGCGGCTCCTCCCGGAACTCTGAGGCCCTGCGGTCCTCAATGCACCAGCTGCGGGCCGGGCCATCGTCTCGGCGCGACCTGAAATGATCCGGAGGATACCCGGGACTGCTACTTTCCAACTCCTGGAAATCCAGCGGCCTCCTCGTCGGTTTGGGTGGCACCCTCGGCGGAGGTAGCCTGGAACCGTCCCTGCCGGTGACCTGTGTGTTCTTCGGCACCGCACCTTGCGGGGCTTGACCAGGGATTCCCGCGTTGATCCTTGAATCCGGACGCCTTCGCTCATCCGGCATGCTCTCCAGGGGGAAGCTGAGGCCGCTGAGCAGCAGGCCTTAACACCTCGTTCATCAGCTTCATCATCTCCAGGAAGCCACTTCGGATCTTGTCCCTCAGTGCCTGATTGATCCCGCCTTCTTGGGCCTTCCGATGGGTCTCCGCCGCCTGTGCCAAAGCCACATTAACGGCCGACCTTGCCGCGGAGTCCACAAAGGGATCGTGGAGTCTTGCGTCCTTATCGTCCAGCTGCAATAACTCATCCGCTGCGGAACCAATTCCCTCCAGGATCTGCTGCTGCCTTAGGTCCTGCTGCAGCTCTGTGTCCTTTGGTCCTTTTTGCTCTTGTTGCAGTCCCTGGCGCAAACGGGCAAGCGGAGTCCTGGGCAACCCTTCCGATATGCGCGGCAAGCCAGCCTCGGTAACGCCCTCCACATCCGTGGACCACATCTTTTCGTCGTCCTCGCCTGGAAAACCTTTCGACCGAAGCAGGTGATCATGCTTGCTGCCTTGTCGCTTTGACATCCTGAATTTTGATAACCCCTAACACGACTTCTGAAACCCCGAATTCAACGTGGCCACCAAAAGCCCAAATTATGTATAAATAAATAAATTATACTGAATGATAGTAAATAATAATAAACAATAAATAAACACCACTAAATAATATGCACCTAAATAATACGAATACTTATATTACCAGGCCAATAAATAATAATAATAAATAAATAGAAACAATAAACCATAAACCATAAGAAATAAATAAGAAAATATATTAAAGACCCACAAATACCTAAGGCTAAACAAATTCACACCAAATATTAGCTCTTATCAAAAAAACAAGTCCCTCGACTAAATTTCTTTCTCTATTTTTATTTTATTTTTTTTTTTTCCAGCCTCAATAAGGGGAGATGGAGCCGATCGCCAGCCGGTAGACTCCGCGCCAGTCGTCTTGCGTCTACAATTTCGTCCGAATTCTCACTAAACAAACCGCTCGTCAACTGGACTAACTTTCAGCTGTGCTGAAAGTCGCCAGTTAAGGACTTCGGCTGTTTGCAGGATCGCATAGGATTTCCTTTTGGACTTTGCGTTTTTCATTCAAGTTGCGGTGGCCGAGCAGCGCGTGACGAAGTCACGGGTCACGACCACACATTTAAGTTTTAACCGATATGATCTGAAAACGCAAATACCCAGAAAACCCAAGGATCTGCACAAAAAAAACAACTACACTGTAACCCCAAAACAAGACATTCATTAAAATTACGTTAACAAAATAAATATGTCCCTAATACCTATATCACAGTCTCATCACCGTTTTTGGTTTAACCTTTTGTGCTTATTGCACGGACGACCTGGGATGCGAATCCTTCGATTTTCTTCGAAGAGGATGTCACCGCCAAATCACAGCTAATCCCTGTGAACTGTGCCTCGGGAGCAATTGTCCTACTTCTAGTGGACACGCCTCCCTTTCTTCCTACAAAATTTAAACAACTTTTCTCCACCAGTCCGCATCCCGGTGCAATTGCATGTGTGTCATGCAAGCCACCGTTCGTGGGCTGGTTGGAGATAATAACTATGCGAGACGCCGTCGACTCGGCTATCACATATTTTATTTGTTAATTTGGGCGCCATATTGTTACGGAACTGCATCTTTCCCGGAGGGCAGCGCCGGCTAGCCACGGAGTCCCAGGGCGGAGTACCCCCTATGCCCTGCAGTCCGAACAATCGATTCCAACTCATCGGACGTCTCACGTCGATTTACCATCTCTAGCACAAATCAAAACAAAACAAAATTATATTTACATCAAGCAACTAAGATAATTCGACGAAATTGGTGGCTTCGATGTCCTTGCCACGACGCACCCACCCAACCTTGGGTGCCCCAAGAAAGATGTGGGAGGCACACCCCATCTCCGGCAGACCGGAGTCTATTCCTGGTGGATTAGGATCGGCTCATCTCCCCGCCCAAGGTAACTCACACAACCATCTCGGTAGCTTGTTTAAATTTAATTCTTGTTGAGATTAATAAGTAAATACATTCATTATTGATTCCTACTGATAACCTATTCTTTTCGTTAGAAACTTTAAGGCCGATCTCAGACCGTCGCCCAGATGCGAAGCGGTCAAAGCGGAAACAACCGAAAGGGAAATTTTTAGACGCTTAAAGTTCAAAGTGTCAGGCAAAGTCGCCGCACGGCACCAAATTGGAGGCGTTTGCCAACCGGGTCGCCTAATCCTGAGGAGCTCCAAGGGAAAAGAAGGGACGTGCTGATAAGGTAAGTACGCTAAACAAATCCCACAAGTTATTAAATTTCGCGACCCAATTTAGATATTGTTGGACGCGCGGCTAGGGTTCGGGCTTGAGCCTCTAATTTTAGATTAGATTTCACAGTAAGTACTTGACAATCTTGACTGCATGATTTATTAATTAATAACTAATTTATTGCAGAGTTCAACGGCGGATGTGTTGAAACTGCAGCCCGAATGGAAAAACGCTAGCGGCGAAAACCAGCGCGAGTCCGCACGGAGCCAATTGGTCCGGAGGGTAGCGCAGCGTAGCCGGAGGCAGTGCGTCGGTGGACTTGGAGATGACCACGTGGCCAGCGCGGGCATTCGTTCCCGGAACGGACTCACCGAGGGAATCTCCGTATCTGGCCGTCTTGGCGGCAGTCGCTGTAGCTGCTGGCGCTTGAGGCTGCTGCTGCTGCTACTGATCGCTGCTGCTGCGGCTGATGTTGCTGCTGCTGATGCTGCTGCGGCTTATGCTGCTGCGGCTGATGTTGCTGCTGCTGATGCTGCTGATGTTGCTGCTGCTGATGCTGCTGCGGCCAATGCTGCTGAGGCCAATGCTGTTGAGGCTAATGCTGCGACGGCTGGTGGACGACGACCAGGTTAGGTCCGCCTGGTAAGTTTTCACTGCCCAAATCTTTAAAACTTCCGGGGCCCTTTAGTTAGGGTCCCCGGCGGCTTCAATATAAAAAAACACTGTAATTTACAAGTTCCGGACTAATAAATAAACACTCACCTTGAGTTATTCAAACACTAATCACGAACTTAAATTTTGGGTTTTTTTTTTCTGACCGTTCTCCTACTACTTCTTGCAGCAACTAAAGCAAAACCCTGACCTACACCAAAGTCGCTCGCCATTTTCCCTCCCGCTCTCTCAAGATGGGTCAGCGAACGTATTCAAGGCCATCTAACCCAGTTAACGAGCGAACCGGGCTAAATTTAAATAGCTAGATCCTCTCCCGCTATTAATAGTCGGTGTCACCACCAAATCTTATCGATAGCGGGACCTGCTGACGTATCGGTTCGTTTCAGTATTTTCCAGACGGCTTCAACTGAAAATGCAACAACTTTTAGCAGGCACTTTTATTATTTATTCTTGTTATGTTAGGGAGGGAATAAGCTACTAAGAATCACACCCAAATCCGGTGAGTTCATGCGGGGCAATACTCGGACTAGGGCACTGATACGTCCACGTAACAATATTCGTTAATATTTTCCTAGTATAGTTTGATAACGGTCATAAATATCAGTCCGTGCGCCAGTGCGACCATATATACTGTTCAGTTCCCCACTATTTATTCACTTAATTTTTTTTTTGCGTCCATTCTAGAATATTTATGTAAGGAAATATTCCGAATTATTAAATTAAGCTTCATCCACACATTTCAGTGTGGTCGTATATTCTTACGAATTTCCTTTGGTTCCAAAATTCCAAATTTATCCATAAATTCCGTATATCCGTGTGAGTTCCATGTCGTTCTTAAACTTCAAAGATTAATAATTTTCAGAGATTGAGACGGGAATCCAATTCTTATATTTTAAATCCAATCATAATAAATTTATATTCGCAATGGCAAGCGCCGATTTAAAAAAGTTTATTTCTATTTCCAACCGTCTAAGCCATTTAAGGGACAGCGGCAACAATTCTGCTGGGGCTACTGCAACATTATGTACCTGTAAGGTACGCCCCGACCATATCATATCATTGTGGGATAAGGCGGAGGAAACATATGTATATACATGTTCCGAATGTATTGTGGCTGCGGTCGAAGATGCCGCAAGCACGTTATTCATCCCATATTCGAAATACGATCAAACATATTCTGTGTACTGAAATCGAACAAAGATCCTCCCAATCATCTCACGCAGTCTTTTAGCATAATAGTAAGCTGTCGGCTCCCTCCTATCGATATGTTGGTTTTCACAGGCGAGTAACTTAGCTGGCTGACTTTCCGAGACCTTTTCACCGTGATATACTGTTTAAGCTGTTTCTTTTAAATGCCAAAACTAAAGGCGAGGCTCTGCTTAGTTTGGGATAACATAATTGAACATTTCAAAATTAAACTGATGTAAGTCAATAGCAAACTGAAAATATTTGTAATTCATTGCACAGGAACCTGCACCAGCCTTGAAAAATCTTTAAAACAGCATCCAAGTTTGTTTAACATCCTTCGAAATTTCCGGCATTAAAGTTCGGCATTACATGTGTTCCACAAAACTTCTAAAGCTCGCGCTCTCATTATGGGAGCAATTCTGAAAAAGTAAATTCCTACTTGGATCGAGCGGTGCACAAAGTGTTTTGAAACCAACTTGGCAATTGCAAAAGCTCCGTAACTGTTTCACTTACCGTAGTCGGTACCACTTGTTGTTTCATCCAAGCATATCTTCATCCAGGACTCCGACTCTATCCAATCCTTTAAGGTCCGTAATCCTCTCATTCCAAAATTGAATTTCGTACTATTTCGCGCAATTTAGGTTATTCTTATTATTGGGGACCAAAACCGAGTTTCCTAAAAGATCCATCCTCTATAAAAATGCCTCCGTTGCTTAGTGCTGAGAAAAGACTCCTTTGTCGTCGGCGTTTGTATTCCTCCAATGGTCTCCATTCGGTGTTCCTACGCTTTCCCACTCCAACTCTCACATAAGTCTCCGCTCCGCTCTGGAGCGCTAAATAAGTTAAAGCAGATCCCATTTTCAAGTGTTCTAATAATTTCTTCAGTTTCTTAATATTCATAACATTGATATCATGCATCTCTCGGAAACCTAATTAACAAAAATTACTTCGATCTCACCGGTTACATTTTTTACGAAATCAACCAGTCTGACGGCACTGGCATCCTAATAAAGCAGCGTATCAGTCATCATCCTATGGAACGGTTTGCTACTAATTACCTACAGGCCACCTCCTTGCGAATAACTAGCGGGCCACTCGCAAAATTCCCCATGCTTTAATAGATAAGCAAAGTTCATTGAGTTCTATAACTCTCTAGGTTACAGCTTTATAGCAGCAGGTGACTATAATGAAAAGCATCAATACTGGGGCTCTCGTCTCGCTAACCCTAAAGGTCGTCAATTATACAAAGCTATCACCACTCCAGCCAATAAGCTAATGTTTGTTTTACCGGGTAGATCCACTTACTGGCCCACAGAACCAAAAAAAAAAAACACCCAGGTGTAAGTAAGCTCCAATATTGAGCTCGAACCCAAAACATCCTGCGAGGCTGATATTAAAAACTCACTGGAAGAATTCATAGAAGTTATGTCTACCGCTGAAAAACACTCAAACATCATCACAAGAAACACACGCCCAAATAGACATATGATCTCGCTCCTACTGAAAAAGCGTCGACTACGCAGAGCATGGTAGGCCCACCGTTCTCCAGGCGTAGTCAAAAGAGAAGAAGGGCATGGGAGGTTAGCGCTCCCCCAGGCACCAAGTTCAGAAAAATATCCATTTAACCACTAATCCATTGCATTTAAATAAAATAAAAGCAGGAACAATTACTTCTAAAAGAGTTTAATAGAGTTTGTACAATTAACAATTAACTAACAAACTTTAGTGTGGGCTTAATTTCCGTATTTTCGCCCATACGCACAGTGAACGGTTCTCGTTCATATACATACCCACATACAGTGAACGATTTCAAATACACGCATACTGGTTTCCCTTCAGATGCTCTTATCAGCTGCCCTCCAATTCCACCTTTTCGCACGCGGCAACTTTTGAGTGCCAACAGAACATGACGGTGAACTTTGTCGGATGAAAAAGTGGAAAGTTATAGACCGATACAAAACAGGGATGTCCTTTAATAAGCGCAAGGTTAATGCCCTTGTTCAGCGAGTGCAAAGTATAAGTAATGAACTTTCGCAAGAATCTATAGCAACCTCAAATAGCTACAAGATTTAATACAATGAAATCGATATCGTGAAATTTTTGACAAGTGCGTAATGACAATTATAGTTCGTGCTCGCAGCCAGCTGCAGATTCGTATGCCTGAGCAGCCGCCTTGCTCTCATCGGATCGGCCAACATTGGTTATGGCCAATCCATAGCGCGTCCCGGAAGTAAAATTGCAAACCTTTTCTGGGGCTATAAGAAGTTCGCAGATTTTGGTAGCGCCTGAATTATAATCAGAGCGTTTTAAATTTTTGGCGCAAACTATTTCGTAGCGCTGGAACTATTAAATAAACGTTGTAGTAAAAAACGTCTTGTAATACAGGCACTCATCAGTGAGATATTTGGGCTTGATAAGGTGGAGGTGGCGTTTGCAATAAACTTACGTAAATTATCGGACAAGCTAATCGCACTCTTGAGGGCTTTGCTGGGAATGGGCAGTTTGGAGGAACTTTGTTTGTACGTTTTTTTCAAAAATGGACAGAGCTACGCTATCTTAATGGGAAGAGCATGCGACGATGAGGGAAATACCCAAGATCGTAGGTATCACTTCGTTTTTAGAGTCACGATGCCAGCGTCTGTAAACTATGGAACATGCCATGGCCACATATGCGCCTAGCAAGCTAGTTGTAAAGAACAACAAATTTAACAACAGTAGAAATGTATTCGAAGCGACTAATTCTAATGCCTGCGTTATGGGTTTTGTTGAAATCCTCTACATATTCTTGCGCATCCTTCGGCAACCTTTTGCCGTCTGCTCGACTAAGAGAGGTGAAGAAAACTTATTTGTGTATAAACTGGCCCCCCTACCAGGTTACAGCATGCAAGTCCAACAGTGCCGCTTCTATGGCATCACACATTACTTCATTTCAACACACCAGATGCCACCACAGTACTATCTTCGATAAGCGTGCTGCAACATGCCGAGCCGCTTTCCCAAATAGAAGACCCCAAAATCTAAATCAGGATGTCGTTCTGGCTGTCGATGGCTACACTATAAATCTAAGCCTGCATTCTCGAGCCTTAGAGCATCAGGCAAATATTGTCGCTCTAGTTGCACCTAAAATGACAGATCACCAGCCAAGCTTCTCTTTAGATATTGCGGGTTGGAATATTCCAAAAAATATACGATTATCGGATCCAGAATTCTTCAGGCCTCAGCGCATAGACCTTCACATAGGAGCAAACTTTTCTCAGACGGCCAAATAAAGTTGGCGCCAGAGCTACCAGTACTTTGGGTTGGTTCGTTTCGGTTGGGTGGTTTCAGGAGGTAGCAGACAATTAGAGAGGGTGAACAAGAGGCAGTTGAAAAAATTGATATACTGCTAAAGCGCTTTTGGGATATTGAATCTTGTGGCGTAAACTTGGAAGTCAAACAAGAACATGTAGATTGTAAGACTCATTTCAAATCAAATTTTGCTTGCCTCTCAACTGGAGAGTTCTCAGTAAAGTTGCCTCTAAAACTTAACTTGGATGTTCTTGTTTAGAAAGAAGACTGGATCGGCATCCTCAGCTAAAGGAAAAGTACGCAGCATTCATCAAAGGATATAGAGATTTGGCTCACATGGCGTTGGTGAGTCCCGAATCAAAAGTACGATGTCAATACTACAAGTCGCATCATTGCGTTCTTAAAGAAGACAGTTCGACCATAAAGCTCAGAATCGTATTCGACGGTTCTGCAGCAACTTCTACCACCCTTCAAGCTAAATTATTGCATACACTGTTGCGGCTTCGAACATTCGAGTGGCATTAACTGTGGACATTTGTAAGATATCAGTATAGCAGTGTACGGAGAGATTCTTCACTAGAGAAAATACAAATTTACAGATTCGATACAGTCACCTACGGAACCAGATGCCATTCTTGCAATACGTTGCATGCTAAAGTTGGCTCAGGACGTGCAAGATGCATTTCCAATCGGCTCTTACGTTTTAAATAGTGATTTTTACGACGATAATTTAATGACAGGAGGCGAATCTACAGAAGAAGTGGCAGAAATCATGGCCATGTTGAAAAAAGAACATTTTCAATTCACATAGTTGTGCTTCAACGCATCGGAACTCTTAAGTGAAATTTCTAAACAGGATAAGGAGAAGCCACTAGAGTTTCACGATGAAGAAGACTTCACAAAGACCCCTGGCCTATCCTAGGACCCCGGTTCAGATCAATTTCTTTTCTCTGTCTCGCCCAAGACGACGTCTTCTAGGCCAACGAAACGTTCTATTCTGTCCACAATTGTTCGCTTCTATGACCATTTGGGATAGGTTAATCCGGGCGTAACGAAAAACTCAATCGCATCTACTGTGCTCAAGGTCTCGTATGTCACCTCTTAAGGGTATCACAATTCAGCTAATTAACGAAAAACAGGCATGCAAATATTTGCCGGTAATTTTCACTGTTGGTCAGCGTTACATACCAACTAATATAAATACGGCAGACATATTGTCGATTGAAGCTCTACTTTCAGAGCTCATATACTCAGAATTATGGTTCCAAGGGCCAGCTTTCTTAGCTAAAGATCAAACGTCTTGGCAAGAATCTGTAATTTCAAAGAAACCACTATCAGAGTTTCGTAAACGAGTCTTTCTCGCAATATGTTCATCTTCGGATCTATCGGAAGGGCCTAAACTCGCAAGCTCTTTCCACAAATTACAGCGTACCTTTGCTTGCAATAATTCATCAGCAGTATTGGCCTATCGGCGGCCGGAAATGTCGCGAGCGTGGTAAGCAAGTGCATCAGCTGCAGCAACTGCACCACATAATGGCAGACCTCCCCAAGGAAAGATTGGATGACTCATTGTACACTCTTAAGATCACTGGAGAAGACTTCTTTGGCCCTTTTTTATTACAAAGCGAAGTTCTTATCAGGCCACCTACCAATGCTACATTTGTGTGATTATTTGCTTTGCAACGAAGGCCATACAACTGAAGCTGGTGCAGTATTTATATACTTCTGCCTTCCTCAGTGCTCTTCAGCGGCTTATTTCTACAAGATGTCGACCCAGAGAAATATGGTCGAACAACGCGAAAAACTTTGTGGACGCCAGCAACGAGCTTAGGCGCTTAAAGGAGTTATTTATGAACGATAAGTATCAGAAGGCAGTACAAGACTTTTGTGGAATTTTTCCGTTGCTTTCCGCACTTTGGTGGGCTTTGGGAGACTGCGGTATAAACCAGTTCCAGTTCTGTGATCAGTTTTGAGGATTTATGTACATTAGTTTGCCATATTACTGCAATCGTAATCATGACCATTAATTTCAATTACAGAGCATCCAGACGACTTGGATGTGCTGACCCCCGCTCCAACTCCACCCAATTCTTTGGCCGTTCCAGACGTCACTGCATTTTAATTCAATAGACTTGATCGTTAGCAAAGGGTTTCTTATCTTCAACAGTTGTTTTGGTCCCGCTGAAAGGAAGAGTACCCCACCCTTTTACAGGAGAAGTCAAAATAGAGGTCTAATCAACCTGGACTTGCTTCGCTGATATAGACCTCATCCCACTTAGATGGCCTTTAGCTAAAGTGACCAAGCTAATCTTCGGAACTGATGGCCTTGCAAGAGTTGCTGAGCATAAGACTGCACATATAAAAAATTAAACAAAGCTTAACGTGCCTATGTAGAACAGCTTTTTGCCACCTGCGACCAGAACTCTAAAGAGCACACTCAGACATACAGCCACCAATGGAACCCGACTTGCCATTAAATTCCCAAGCAGGTGAATGGCTACAATCTTTGCCTCTCTTTTACAAAATGTCTTTAAGTCCCATCCGCCAACGAACCAATTTTTCCGAATTTCCTAATCGTAGGTCCTTCGTTCCCAATTACTGTTCAAAAATTCACAATTTAAAATACCATTAAAGAACAGCTGATACTAAAAAAAGCTCCTGTCTATGATTTTATTTCGCCCAAAATCTTAATCGAGTTACCTAAATATGCAGTTATAGGAAACAAAGATCCCCAAACCAGGCAAAGGTAAAACTCAACTGTCTTCCTGATAGACCAATCATCCTCCCTTGCCTGCCAAATCTGTTCGAAACACTTATCTTATCACATAAACGAACACATCTTAAAAACACTTATTCGTTCACCCTCCACCAGTTTGGTTTTAGAGAGAAGCATGGAACGATCGAGCAGTTCAATCCGCATAACATCTAAAATACACGCGGCCTTCAAGCACAGGGAATATTGCTGCTCCCTATTTATAGATATATCCCAAGCGTTCGATAAAGTTAATGCTTTAAGATTTATAAACAAAAAATAAAATAATAATAATTTTACCGTTAGATTCTAAAAAATCGGTCATTTCGCAAACATTTACCTACTTATTCGGTAATCAGGACCCCAAAATGCATGGGTCCTGAAAATTAAAAATGGTCGGGTGTTGGGGCTTTTCGGAAGCTTATGACAAATAAATCCCAAGGGCAAACAAAATTGAAACAAAGAAGACAAAAAAAAGTAAACAAGTTAATAAGTAAAAAAGTTATGGTATATAAAATACAATAATTCTTATACAACTTGTCTGGAGTTTTTTTTTGCCTCATAGACATGTACACTAACCACTTCACGACAATTCCACCTATAAAGAAGCGGATTTAGAAGCCTATACACAGAGGCGTCAAAAGCGCTAAAATTTCGCAAGACCGTCTTATTCATCCACAAGAAACAAATGTGCTGGAAAGATACGTGGTAAATATGGTACAACTCGTTGATGCAATTCTGTTGTAAATCAGTTTTTTTGAGGTACTTATGCCCTCTTTCCACACAGTCCATCCGTGGTGGATGGTTGATGTACTCTGTGGAAACCAGAGCTTCAATTTTCTCTAGAAAGGCTGTGTGGAACACACCGAACAAACATCGGCTAACTACCGCATAAATTATTCGGTCAAACTCCGTTAAATTTTTACGGCGGACTAACTGGCAAATTTTTGTATGTTGGAACGGATGTTGGAAAAGTGATGGATCTTTGTGGAAACGGGTTATTATGTAGATGGTTTTTATTGGCTTACTTCTCTTAGATACGAAAAACTTTCCATTTGCAAATATCTAAATTGTATTTAGCTGTTGTTGATAACCATTTTATTGATTTTGTGTTATTTTCTGCTTCTTTTTATGGGTGTTTACATCTCGAAAGCCAATCAGCTGCTATTGCGTGTGAGCTACAATTCTTTCAAGGGGCTGTGTGAAGAAGGTGAAAGACTTTGATTTGCAGAAACCTTTTAAAAAACAAACAAAACAAATACACTGTCAACATTGAACTATATGTTATCTCGTGTATTTTTGTGGGGGAACTATGAGAGACAATAAAACAGTGAAACTCCAATTCACACGGACACCGTCTACCATAAACGTCTTCTTCTTCCGAGTGCTCAAAACATAGGCAATTCAACCAAAAAGTAGTATAATGTAGACAATTACTTTGGTGTTTTATTTTTTTTATTTTGGACAAAATATTTGCCTAATTCAATAAATTTGTCCATTTTTGGTTAAATTTCACTTTGTTTTGAACACTCGGAT
The DNA here is from genome assembly GCF_018152505.1 of Drosophila elegans. Taxonomy (NCBI): domain Eukaryota; kingdom Metazoa; phylum Arthropoda; class Insecta; order Diptera; family Drosophilidae; genus Drosophila; species Drosophila elegans. The sequence continues at coordinate 33,257 of NW_024545670.1, read as the reverse complement.
GACGGTAGATGGTGGCAATCGCAGTCCATCCTTAAAAAACGTTTTTATTTTTGAAAAAAGTGAAACTCCACATAGCACATCATCCTTCCAACTTCCGATTTCAATTGATCTTAACAACTGTAGCTCATCAAAACATAAATTAAAATGGTTGACCTGTTGACATTGCATACGTTTTGACGAGTCACAGCTGTTCAGATCAGCTGAAATCGGAAGGTGGATGCGCTCTGTGGAAGTCGGAGTTTCACATTTGTTGACAATTCCAACCGTTTCCAACGGATCGACTGTGTGGAAAGAGGGTATTACCTAATAATGAATCAGTGTAAGGAAGCTATAGCCCACGAAGATTTTATTAAATATATAAATATGTGAATATATGAAATAGTCTAAAGTTTCTTTAATTAAAAAATTAAATATTCTGTAACACCTTTAAAATGGCTGAAAATGTACAAACAAGCTGTGTAAGTTTAATTTGCGCCAGAAAAGGCATGATAATTCAATATTTTTACTCTGAAGGGCTCTGGAACCGAGAACAAAGATGAGGAAGTGGAGCCAAAATTTAAGTACCAACGCCTTGCTAACGATTTAAAAAATATACTTAACACTGATGTTGTCACTTGCGCAGCTGTGCATTATAAGGTGGGGTTAAATAGCTTTAATTTTGCAACTTTACTTATATGTAACTAGTTTCTTATACTTGGCACTTTTCGAGGACGCGTCCACTTGTTGGATCACCAAGGAAACTCTGTCAACTCGAATCTGAGCAACACAGAACATCACAACCATCAAGTAGCAGTTAACCAGATTGATGTGGATACCAAGGGCGAGTTTGTGGCCACATGCTCAGACGACGGAAAAGTGAGTCTCTGGCCTTAGTGCTGCTGAGTCGGGCTAACTTCTTATACCACAGGTAAACATAACGGGTTTGTTCAGCTGTGAGAACAATCAGAATCTAAGTTTCGGAAAATTTATAAAAGCTGTGGCCATGGACCCCGATTTTACAACTCACACTAGACGATTCATTGTAGGTAGGTAAACACATGCAGCATTTCCTGTTCGTTAATATTTAAAAGGGTTTTCCTTAGGTGAAAATAAACTCATATTGTACGAACGAAATCTTCTAAAGAAGCTTAAACCAATTGAGCTTAGCTCAGTCGAAGGCAATGTTTTAACCATTTGCTGGCATGGAATCTTTGTTGCCTGGGCTAGTCACCTAGGAGTCCGTGTGTATGATTTAAATCAAAAATGTTCGCTTGGATTAATGAAATGGGAGGTACCTTCCCAAGAGCGGCTAGAACACTTTCGCTGCCACATGCGATGGTCAAACAAGCATACTCTGTTAATCGGCTGGGTAGACACTATACGAATTTGTGTTATTCGGAAAAGAAATTTAGCTGAAGCTTCTTGTAGCAATCTTCCGGGTTACATTGTTGATCCAGGTGAGAGATATGAATTTTGACAATTGCTTATTAAACTTCAATATTTATTATTTAATTGCAGTCTCGACATTACAAACTACTTTTTACATCTGTGGACTTGCCCCTCTGACCGCCAGCCAATTAGTAGTGCTTGGCTATCGCAAAGAAAGAAGCGCATATTTTAAAGCTTTACGTCCCGTGCTTTGCGTTATTGAGTACAAAATGAACAGCAGTGAGGAGATCTGCACAGACAGTTTGACGTTGCGTGGATATGAGGAGTACACCGTAAACGATTATAGCTTGGGTTGTATAATCGAGGAGAATCGTTTTTATATTGTGGCCCCTAAGGACATTGTAGTAGCTAGTCTTATTGAAACTGACGACCGGATAGAATGGTTAATTAAGCACAGGTAAGCCAATATAATAATTTCTATTCTATGGTTATTAACAATTCCATGACATGGCTACACTACTAAACTATCGCAACATTTGTCTGCTGTTCTCGTCCAATCGTAATAGTATTCGGGTAATGAGCTCGAAACGGTGCCACTGCAGAGTTTGCCATGGTAGATGTCAGTCATCATTTCTAGACTTCGTTTGTGCAAAACAATATGATATGGCTTACATTTTCGAGGCATGTAGGCTGTGTCAAATCTAGGGTCGTGCCAGCGATATACGTGACGAAGTGGAGCTAGCCAAGTGCCTATAGAGACATCCTCGGACACATAAGGCGTTAGCAGTTGCGAACTATTGACAATATATTCGCATATTTTTCGAGATAATACGTATCCTCCGCCAAGAGCATAGGGCAGATAGTTTTTGCTTAGGTAATAATTAGTCTCTTTCCAATGGCCTTTCCCTTTTATTTTTGCTCGACCATTAAAGTAGCCCCAATAAAGCTGGGGTATGGGATTACGGCCATATTCGGATATTTTACGAAGTAACTTTCGATCATAAGAAACAAGCTCATTGAGTAAGCTGTCCAGCTTAACGTAGGTATCGTCATCCACTTTGATGATATATGAGAATTCATAGTTGTGTATTAAAGTTTTAAGGGCCTGCAGCAGCTTCTCTGTAAGACTGCCGTATGTGTCATGGTGGCGTTGCAGCAGCAGAAGGTCGTTATGTTGATTCTGCTCTCTTAGGAGCTCCGCCTCCAGGGAGCTGCTTATCTTGATAGTGCCAATGGCAAACAGGTGCTTAACTTTAATCTGCCTGTGCGCCAATAGAGGGATTCTAGTCAGGAGACTTTTCTGCCAGTCCATATACTGTTTCAGGCGATTCGCCTGCTGATCAACTAACTCCAACTGCAGGAGGCCATTGGGGCCGTAGGTTGGAAGATAGATAAGCTCTTCGGGGTAATAAGGCTGCTGAATGGACTTCTTTGCAGTTTGGAGCCAGGTTTTCCGCATGGCATTCCTCTGCTCAGCACTGCGTGGTGTACTTAACACCAGTACCATGAGAAACAGATTCGGATGCGATTTTAAGTCTGATACTTCGCTCCAGTGTGATGGACTTTTGTCTACCGAACTAAGTATTTTCGTGATAAAACTTCCAAAAAAAAAGGCAGTTATGGCCGTGAAAAGAGTTACTAAATTATTATAACGCCTCATTATTATTTCTTTGAAGCAGTGTGACCGTGTGGAAAATAAAAAAAGATGTGTGCTTATAAAAAATTCACCATCTATATAATTTTAATTAATTTTAGGATGCCGTGAGCATACCATTAAAAGATTTTAGTCAAATTGACTTTGGTGACTTATACCCACTTCCCACAGAGATTCATTCGTTAAACGGATGGTTCATAAAATATTGCCGTTCCGAAAATTTCCCATTTGGTCCGCCATTCACATTTGACGGAATTATGTATGCAATAGTAATAACGTGCGTCAAATTAGCGTCGGTGAGTTAGCGGCGATCGGGAAACAATGGAACTTGGAACAAGGGGGCTGTTTTCGTTTTTAAATTTATCGTTATATAGCAAGTAATTTAAAAATTGTAAATGCGAAAGTATTAAGAAATAAAATATCTAACGACATATATGTGATCTAAAAAAATTAGACGTCTCAAAGTTTTTAAAATATGCATTTGAAAAATCGGGTCTCCCCAATTTTGCCAACTGCTCACCACAATATCCTTATAAAAACGCACAATTTTCGACGCTTACTTTTATTTTAATTAATATGGCTTTCTTATTTCTTATTAAAAGGAGCCTTATTTATACATTATTAAAAGTCCATTAAGTAGACAGATGTCTCAGAAATAAATTGTTTTTATGAATAAGGAACACGAGGCAGGGAGGAGGTTGTTGACGAAGTGGTCGCGAGGGGCTATGTGGAGCGCTCAAAAAAACGCGAACGCAAAAGACCAAACCGCGTCGAGTAGGACTGCGTCGATATTATGCATTTTTCAAATGCATATTTTAAAAACTTTCAGGCGTCTAATATTCTTAGATCAAACATATTTCAATAGATATTTAATTTCTCAATATGTTGCATATACAATTTTTAAATGACGGGCCTAAATAACGAGAAAATTTTAATTTAATAATTACAGCATATTTTGGGGTAACAATGAGAGAATGGTGAAAAAGTGAAACTTCAATTCACACTGCCACCGTCTACCGCAACGTCTGGTGGCAGTGTGAATTGAAGTTTCACTTTTTCAATTCAAACTGCCACCGTCTGCCACGTCTTGTGGCAGTGTGAATTGGAGTTTCGCTTTGTCACCGTCTCCTCTTCGTTCCAATCAAAAATACAGTAATGTAAATTGGCTATAAACTATGTTTTTTCGGTGCAACAAAAAAATTTTCATCTTGACAATGCAAATTTGAGCACACACTACGTAAATATGATCAAAACGGAGGCGCCGACGCAACACGGTAAACATCTTAATTAATTAATATATTTATAATCATCATTCAACTCCTTTAAATTTACTGCTAATAAAATCTGCTACAACCTGAGCTTTTGCTGTTGTATAACAGCTAAGTCGGTTGATAAATTATTAATATTAGTCTGTTTTGATCAACTGTTATCGGAAGGCTGATGGTGGTTGTGATCTGTGGGACTCGGAGTTTCACATCTTGGTAATAATCTGCTAGTTGGTTCAACTCAAATTCAATGGTCAGATTTTCATAAAACTAGGTTAAAAAAAATAATACAATTTGGACGGTTTTGAGATATTCCAAGTTTTACGCATGTTACAGGAACTCAACAGGTAAATTAAGGTCACTTTTTATTTTACAAAATTACCGCGTATTTTTATATAAATATCTTTATGATATTGCATTATATTTAAAATTAGCTAATGTTAATTTTAAGATCGGCAAGAAATCTGTATTTAACATCTTTTTGTAAAAAGGAATTATATTTAAGCATAAATAGCTGAAAAGGTCAAAAAAATACCTCTCAGCACTCAGGAGTCATTTAAAAAGTGTTACTTTTTGAAAAAAGGGAACTAAATGAGCTTTTTAAAGGCCTGTGTACTTCCGTAAAACTTTTTCTTAAAACCGTTCAAATGTCATTTTCTTGCGAACCCAGCCAAAAAGGTCCATGAAAATCGGACTTTCGAATTTGAGTTGGCCCTTTGGACAGATTTCTACCAACTTCTCAAAAATCCCAACTGTTTCCCACGAATGGAGTGTGTGGGAAGAGAATATTTGAGGTGATTGAGGAACAATAGAATTTGTTATGTTGTTTGGCCTGTTATAATTACAAAACGTAAATCTGTTATAATTACAAAACGTAATAGCCTGATTCCATTGGCGCAACCCAGTGGACCAACAATTGGTAAACAAAGTCGTAATGGCCTAGTCCTTCCATCCATCATCTCTTTCAAAGATGGTCCGTTAATTTCCCGGTCTTTCCTTGTCGGTGGAATTTACGTTCCTAACCGAACGTTTCTGACCAATATTTAGACGCTGTTTTTTCGGTGCAAATCTTAAGTCTTGGCCATCTTTGTTTCTGTTTTTTCGGTGCAACGCTTAAGTCTTGGCACAATTGAATTTGAATTGACATGGCGACCATCTTTGTTTCTGTTAACCGGAGGCGTAGTTGATAGGGAAGAGGGGCCTGGGAGGTCAACGCTCCTCCAGGCAGCAAGTTGAATTCAGAGATTAGGTCACTACTTAAGTTCAGATAACCATTTCACCACTAATCCAAAGCAGTAAAATAAAATGAAAGCAGTACTTCGAAAAGAGTTTATAGAGTTAAAGACGCCGCTGTGACTTTTTATAAATGGCGGATGGTGTGTGGATGCTCTGTGGGAACACCTGTCCACCATCCATCAAAAATCTACCGTTACACTTGGATGTGCTCTGTGGGACTGGGCTATATCTATTTAACCACTAATCTATAGCGTTTAAATAAAATAAAAGCAGGAAAAGGTACTTCTTACAGAGTTTGAAACAGTTTAAGGCCCCCTCAAAAATTCTGCATACGCCATTGTGACTTTTGATGACTGGTGGATGGTGGCTCTGTGGAAACACCAGTCTGTGTGATGGTGGACTATAAATGATAGTTATGTCCTCATTCAACACAGTCCATACGGTTGAAACTGCTGGAATTTTTGACAAATGTGAAACTCCGATTGCCACAGAGCACATTCACCCTCCTATTTGAACAGCTGTTGCTCCCATGACATAAAGAAATCCAAATCCAAATCCAATCCAATGTTAACCATATTTTTTATGTTTGAATGAGTCACAGCTGTTCAAATCAGCTGTTATTGTGGATGTGGTGGATGTGCTCTGTGGAAATCTGAGTTTCACTTTTTTTTTCGAAAAATTTCTGCCGTGTTCAACGGATGAACTGAGTGGAAAGAGGGATTGGGAAGAGATTTCTAAAAAAAGGCTAGCTATCGAATAAATAAGTACGTCAAAGTCCGTAGAGTTTTAACGGCGGACTTACTGAAAAATTTTTGAAACGGCTAAACCTTCTGGACTATCCATTCAACGGACGGTGAAAGAAGGTATAATAAGCAAGACTTAAATGTGTAACGAGTGTCGTTTTTCGATTAAAAATAAAATAAAATAATGAAAATAAAACTCACAGAAATATCATTATTTGTAGAGCTGAATATAAAACTCAACAAATAATTGATTAATATTACAAAAAAATTAAAAAACAATATGTATTTGGTCTTGTTATTGATATTGAAACCCGCTTGCCATAATATCATCAAATGCTCGCAAAAATATCTTCTGCGATACCTTCAGGAGTTCCATTTTATTTTATCCCTGTACTAAAAATATGTTTAAATTTGTATTTGTTTTTATATTTTTTGATTATTTTGTAATGTAACGAGATTTTTTTCATGAATTTAATGGATATAAATAACACTGGATAAGGATACAAATTACAAACTAATAAAATTTTGTTCAAAATTAATTAAAAATAAAATTTTAAAAAATTTGGATGAGCTTTTCTGTTACCCTGTCGAAATTGGCGTTACCTAAAGATAATTTAATCCCGCTATATTTATTTTATAACTAACTATTGTTTATATAAGTATTCATATACAAAAAACATGCTACGGGTTGCTACGGTAACCCGTAAGCCCCTAACACATGTTTTGTCGTATATTCCACGCGAGGAACCTGTCATGCGATCTCGTCGTACACTATTGAGGGCCAGGAGCTCCTTATCCATTTGTCGTACGGTTTCTCGTTTGACATCATTATTATCTCGTGAGCTGCATTAAAAATACTTGCCACGTTTTTAAAGAAACTCTCCTCCTTCAAACTTTCCTCGAAGCTCATCAGTTCTTCGAGTTAAAAGGCTCAAAGAGGCATCGCTTATTTTCGCTTGCTAATCTCTCCACAAACTTTTTCCCTTATATATGAAAACTCGGTTCAAAGAGCAACTATTTCCACAGTGTTGCAAACGAGCTATTTTGTAATCAAGTCCAGTTTCTTATCTAGTTTATTCATTTTGTTTAAGATGGGCTTTAATTATAAATAATTGTTTAATATTTGTTTGAAAATTATAAATGGGGTTTATTGAATAATTCATCTTCTTCGCCACAATTTCCATATCCAGATTAAAAAGTGTTGTTTAGTTGTTTGTTTCATGTTCTGATATTAGTGAATTAAGTATAATATAATGTGCACATCAGTATATATATTCTTGATCAGCATCACCAGGAGAGTTGATCTAGCCATGTCCGTCTGTCCGTCCGTCGGTTTCTACGCAAACTTGTGTCTCAGTTTTTTTTCCAGAAGTTGTCTTCCCATTGCAGGTAGTAAATAAGTCGGAACGAGCCGGATCGGAAGACTATAACATATAGCTCCCATAGGAACAATCGGAAAAAAATTCAAATCATATTTTGTAGTTTATCGATATACATATATAGGTATTTGTTATTTTAGAATTAGGGCTTAAAATGGATAAAAAAAAATGGGCCAACTATTTCATATAGCTCTGCTCCTATGAAACAATCGGAATAGTCGAAAAGATATATGAAAAAATACAAATTTTTGCTTCCTTTCTTGTGTACCGTTATTTTCAATTGTCCAAGAAAATTTTCAAACGGAAAAGAGGTTATCGTCTCTAAAGAGCCGAAGGCAAGGTAATATGTGTTAGACAGTATATAATGAGGTAAGTTGTTCTACGAAATCATTAAGAAAACGGGAAGAATTGTGCTTTTGAGGAGATAATATAATATATATATATAATACTATTCTGTGTGAAGAAGCAGTCGCATGCAAAGGATAAGTGATAAAAAAAGGGGTTTTATCTGGTTGTGCTTGGATTTCTTTAGGGTCCAGTACACACAATTCAATGTTCAATTCAGTTGCCTTAAATCTTTCAAGATCATCATGAGATCTCGGCATTTATTGTATTCTCTAGGAATAAATGTTCGAAACGAAATCAATTTGTAACTTATTGAACTGATTGTCCGCAGATTTAAAGATAATTGATGACCTTTACCCAAAAGCCACTAGTAGTAGCCAAAGGGAAACATTGTTATTCAAGTCAATTACCCAGTTTTCTAAAAGCGGTTTCGAAAACTGTAATCTGTTCGAAAGACGTTCTCTGAAATTTAAAAAAACATTCGCCTTTGAAAACTTTCTCCCTTTTAATTGCAATTGTTGAAAGCATAAAATTCAGAGTGATGCTTAACACCCAAAATATATAAACGTGCTGCTGCATCGATAGACCTAATGCTAAAGTCAAGATCTCCACCTTGAAATATTATTCCATCCCTATTTAATTCTAAAAGCTCGCCTACGAATTATGCTAAATAAAAATTGGGATCGCTAGGCTTGGAATTACCAACTTAAATCCCAGCTACAAGAAATGTCTTTGTGTCAATGACATGTTTTTGGACGGAACTCCGTCCACATCATTGTTCAGGCTCAGGCTATCAGATTAATAACCAATATTGTTAAGAAAATCAGCGCCTCTGTTACATTGTAGTAAACCTTGCTTCCTGTGCATTTTAAATTTCGAACATCTCTTGCCAATCCTGAATTTTTCGGACAACAACAGAAGCAAATCATTATATAGTCTTTTGCTAATATTATATTCAGAAATACACTGCGCTAGGCGAGATTTGAAACTTTTTTATTTGGAATTCTCACTCTCTCTCACTAAATCATTGAAACTATTAGGAACATCATCACAACATTGCTCTGGAGCACAAAAGTCTGCTCCAGTCTATTCAAGATTTTTAGTAGTGAATGTACTTTTGTTATTATGCTTCGATTCGCATATATATTTCCTGCTCTTGCGTTAAAATGGCATTTTGAAATATATTGTTTCTCCTCTTTGAGCAAGGACAACGTCGTACACCCTTACTATTGCGAAAATGTTTTGAAAGTTCCAAGACGAAAATTATAAAATCAAATGTTAACCGAAATGTCTGCTGTTAGGGATGCCAAATAAATGAAACAACCTTTTACTTTGAGTTCTGAATTGAAACTGTTTTTTTTTTCCAAATATTGTTTCCAAGCTTCGTATTCAACACTTATCTATGACCAACGCAGAGGCCGCATCAATTTGCCTGAGCTGCAGATTTACTGTGTGTGTGTGAGACACATCTTAGGCGATAACATTTGTTAGTTCAAGTACTGTACTAAATGACTAAGAACTCCACCCATATCTTGTTTGAGTAACAAATCTTGCTTGACTTTAATTACAATTTCATATTAGTTTATGTATTACAATAGTATTTATATGTTCTAATATCGAGCATACCGCTAGGTTTGGCTATGGCTTGTAATTGCCTTCGTACATTTATTATTCCTATAAAATATACAGTTAAAATGATTATAATTACAATTGCCAACACTTAAAGTCTGTACCTATTCTTTATCCTTGCAGAACTAAATTCTCAGACAAATTGGACAGACAAAATTGGAAATTTTACTTGATAAGATTCCCGCTAACTTTGAAAGTACTAGTGCTTCCATTGTTAAATCCTTCTGGCAATTATTGCTTTTTATTGAAAGCGTTACCTTGTGCCTCAATATGCACTTTCCTGTGGAAGACACTCCACTGATCTCCGATTAAGATCAAATTTTCGGTAATTTTAAAATCTTTGCAAATTTTTTCGAAGTAGTTGTGTTTTGCGAATCGTTGTCATGCCAGCGTTGACTTTTTCTTTTTTATTATTTTTTTATAAATCATGTATAGCATGTAACGATGATTTTTTTTTCAAACCGAAAAGCTTTAAGCATTTAAAAAACAATTGTGCATGGGAAAATGTTTTGTTCCATGTCTTTGCTAATAGGATAATTGTTAGTAAAAAATGTTCTTACATTGCAACTAAATATATTTTTTCCAGGCTTTTCATGCTGAATTGAGCTAATTGTACATAACCGCTGCTCCAAAAATTCAATGACGTTAGAAAACGTTTGAATTTCTTTTGGTTCTTTAACATGGCTTTCATATAGGTTCAGAGCTTCTTTGTTTAACTTTCTGATTGTAATGTGTAATTTTTAAATTCAATTACTTTAAAATCCGGTAAAATAGCCTTATTCTTTTGAATTCGGTCGATTATGTCCATATACTCAGCACTACGAAAACCTTCAGAAGATAGATCAATGATTGGAAGATAGATCTATGATCCACAAATTCGTCCACTGATGGCTCGTCCTGCCTGCAGAGGGTATCAGGTACAACATTCGGTGATCCTATGTTCAATTTGAAAAACAAACCCTTGCAATTGAATAGACCAGCGAGCTAATCGTTCAGAGAGACCTTTCTGACGCATAAGCCACTGCACCGAGGCATTATCTGTGAAAACTAAAAATTTCTGACCGATGTAAGGACGAAATTTCTCTATGCCTTTCAAAACTGCCAAACATTCTAATTCCGTAACGGAATAGTTTCATTGTGCTTTGGTTAACTTTGAGGACATAAATGCTATGGACATTTCTATACTTTAATCATTTTCTTGTGAAAGGACACAACCAAGTCCGTACGAACTTGCGTCACACAGTAAGATAAATCATTGGTCGAAATTCGGAGTGGACAAGATTGGAGCGGAGGTTAATCGCTTTTTCCATTTTTTGAAAGCGATAAGGGCATCCTCCGTCCGTACAAACGAGGATTTCTGCTTTTTTAACAACTCTGTCAAGGGAATGCTTAATTAGGATTAATTTTCTACAGAACGGCGGTACCATCCAGTTGAGCCGAGAAAGCGCCTTAACAGCTTTACAATGACTGGGACAGGAAAGTTATTTATAGCTTAAATGATCTGAGAAGATGTCTTGATCTGACCGTCGCGAATTATAAAACCTAAATACTTAATTTCCCTCATGCAAAAACTAGACTTCTTCACATTAATCGATATTTTTGCCATTCCAAGGCAAAGAGCGATTTCTTGTAACGAGAGCAAATGGGAATCGAAATCATCTGACATCACGAGTAAATCTTCTAGATACATGAAAACTCGGTTACGCAATTCTGGTGGATTGACCTGATCCATAAGTCTGCACATCGTCTGGGGCGCATTAGTTAAACCGAAAGGCATCACCACATACTGGTAAAATGGCCTGTTAGGGATAGTAAAGGCAGTATACTGGCGTAATTTTTCCTCTAGAGGAATTTGCCAGAATGTTTGTTTTAGTTCCAATCTGCTTATAAACCGAATCGGAGGCAACCTACTCAATATACCTTCTATATGAGGTAAAGGGTACGCGTCCGTGCAAGTGTGTTTATTAAGCTCTCTCCAGTCTAAACATAATCGAACTTTACCTTCCTATTCTACCAAAACACAATTGCTATTCCAAGGACAGTTGTAAGGTTTGATAACCCCTAAGCTAACATATTATCTATCTATTTAAACATTAATTTCTCTCGAGCTGGTGACACTGGCCAATTCTTCGTAATCTTCATCTATTGAATGCGAAATAACACTAGTCCTTCCCAAACCTTCATCTTTACAAGACGGAAAGACCGTTGCTGTTGTCCCGACGAAAGTTTGGGCATTATAGGCGAGTCCGATTCATTGTCTGAGTCCCCTACGTCTAATTCCGATACATTTGAACTCAAAATCTGATCGCCTTGACCAAAACTTGTCCAAAAATCCATTCCTAAATATGCACCCTGCTTTAATGCTGGTATGAGAAAGAATTTGATGGGTTAAGTGAACCCATGACCCACTACATGACACAGATTTCCATCAGCAGTTTTGATCTTTCCGGAGCAAAAGCGCGTTCCTGGGTTTAACTGACATCATTATTATCTCGTGAGCTGCATTTAAAATACTTGCCACGTTTTTAAAGAAACTCTCCTCCTTCAAACTTTCCTCGAAGCTCATCAGTTCTTCGAGTTAAAAGGCTCAAAGAGGCATCGCTTTTTTCCGCTTGCTAGTCTCTCCACAAACTTTTGCCCTTATATATGAAAACTCGGTTCGAAGAGCAACTATTTCCACAGTGTTGCAAACGAGCTATTTTGTAATCAAGTCCAGTTTCTTATCTAGTTTATTAATTTTGCCTAAGATGGGCTTTAATTATAAATAATTGTTTAATATTTGTTTGAAAATTATAAATGGGGTTTATTAATTAATTCATCTTCTTCGCCACAGTTTCCATATCCAGATTAAAAAGAGTTGTTTAGTTGTTTGTTTCATGTTCTGATATTAGTGAATTAAGTATAATATAATGTGCACATCAGTATATATATTCTTGATCAGCATCACCAGGAGAGTCGATCTAGCCATGTCTGTCTGTCCGTCCGTCCGTTTCTACGCAAACTTGTGTCTCAGTTTTTAATCATCTGCATGCAACTTTTCCAGAAGTTGTCTTCCCATTGCAGGTAGTAAATAAGTCGGAACGAGCCGGATCGGAAGACTATAACATATAGTTCCCATAGGAACAATCGGAAAAAAATTCAAATCATAACTTTGCTGTTTTTTTTTATATTTTTGTAGTATATATTTTGTAGTTTATCGATATACATATATATGTATTTGTTTTTTAGAATAAGGGCTTAAAATTGATAAAAAAAAAATGGGCCGACTATTTCATATAGCTCAGCTCCTATGAAACAATCGGAATATTCGAAAAGATATATGAACAAGAAAGAAAGCAAACTTCGGCAAGCCGAAGTTCATATACCCTTGCAGCTATTGCATGAATTAAATACTTTTGAAAACATTTAAATTATGATTTACTTGAGTATATGCTAAAAAACATTGAAACTATGATGATTTGCAGCTCAATTATTATATAGTTATTTTATATATTTTTATTATTTCTATGGGAGCTATATGATATAGACGTCCGATTTTGATAAAATTTAAACCATAATTCTGAAATAATTAAACATTGCTATATGTCGAAGAACTAAACAAAAAATTAAAAAACAGAAAAGTTATAATTTTTTTTCATTTATTTTTCCGATTGTTCCTATGGGAGCTATATGCTATAGTCGTCCGATTTTGATGAAATTTAAAACATAATTCTAAAATATATTTAACCATTACTATATCTCGAAGAACTAAACAAAAAATTAAAAAACAGCAAAGTTATAATTTTTTTTCAATTATTTTTCCGATTGTTCCTATGGGAGCTATATGCTATAGTCGACCGATTTTGATGAAATTTAAACCGTAAATTGGAAATATTTAACCATTACTATATGTCGAAGAACTAAACAAAAAATTAAAAAACAGCAAAGTTATAATTTTTTTTCATTTATTTTTCCGATTGTTCCTATGGGAGCTATATGCTATAGTCGTCCGATCCGGCTCGTTCCGACTTATATACTACCTGCAATAGAAAGACAACTTTTGGGAAAGTTTCATGCAGATAGCTTTAAAACTGAGAGACTAGTTTGCATATAAACGGACGGACAGACGGACAGACGGACAGACGGACGGACAGACGGACATGGCTAGATCGACTCTACTAGTGATGCTGATCAAGAATATATATACTTTATAGGGTCGGAAACGTCTCCTTCACTGCGTTGCAAACTTCTGACTGAAATTATAATACCCTCTGCAAGGGTATAAAAAAATACAAATTTTTGCTTCCTTTCTTGTGTACCGTTATTTTCAATTGTCCAAGAAAATTTTCAAACGGAAAAGAGGTTATCGTCTCTAAAGAGCCGTAGGCAAGGGAATATGTTTTAGACAGTGGGAATTTAATGTAAGCATTGTTTACTTATATAATGAGGTAAGTTGTTTTACGAAATTATTAAATCAAATGTTAACCGAAATGTCTGCTGTTAGGGATGCCAAATAAATGAAACAACCTTTTACTTTGAGTTCTGAATTGAAACTGTTTTTTTTCCAAATATTGTTTCCAAGCTTCGTATTCAACACTTATCTATGACCAACGCAGAGGCCGCATCAATTTGCCTGAGCTGCAGATTTACTGTGTGTGTGTGAGACACATCTTAGGCGATAACATTTGTTAGTTCAAGTACTGTACTAAATGACTAAGAACTCCACCCATATCTTGTTTGAGTAACAAATCTTGCTTGACTTTAATTACAATTTCATATTAGTTTATGTATTACAATAGTATTTATATGTTCTAATATCGAGCATACCGCTAGGTTTGGCTATGGCTTGTAATTGCCTTCGTACATTTATTATTCCTATAAAATATACAGTTAAAATGATTATAATTACAGTTGCCAACACTTAAAGTCTGTACCTATTCTTTATCCTTGCAGAACTAAATTCTCAGACAAATTGGACAGACAAAATTGGAAATTTTACTTGATAAGATTCCCGCTAACTTTGAAAGTACTAGTGCTTCCATTGTTAAATCCTTCTGGCAATTATTGCTTTTTATTGAAAGCGTTACCTTGTGCCTCAATATGCACTTTCCTGTGGAAGACACTCCACTGATCTCCGATTAAGATCAAATTTTCGGTAATTTTAAAATCTTTGCAAATTTTTTCGAAATAGTTGTGTTTTGCGAATCGTTGTCATGCAAGCGTTGACTTTTTCTTTTTTATTATTTTTTTATAAATCATGTATAGCATGTAACGATGGTTTTTTTTTCAAACCGAAAAGCTTTAAACATTTAAAAAACAATTGTGCATGGGAAAATGTTTTGTTCCATGTCTTTGCTAATAGGATAATTGTTAGTAAAAAATGTTCTTACATTGCAACTAAATATATTTTTTCCAGGCTTTTCATGCTGAATTGAGCTAATTGTACATAACCGCTGCTCCAAAAATTCAATGACGTTAGAAAACGTTTGAATTTCTTTTGGTTCTTTAACATGGCTTTCATATAGGTTCAGAGCTTCTTTGTTTAACTTTCTGATTGTAATGTGTAATTTTTAAATTCAATTACTTTAAAATCCGGTAAAATAGCCTTATTCTTTTGAATTCGGTCGATTATGTCCATATACTCAGCACTACGAAAAGCTTCAGAAGATAGATCAATGATTGGAAGATAGATCTATGATCCACAAATTCGTCCACTGATGGCTCGTCCTGCCTGCAGAGGGTATCAGGTACAACATTCGGTGATCCTATGTTCAATTTGAAAAACAAACCCTTGCAATTGAATAGACCAGCGAGATAATCGTTCAGAGAGACCTTTCTGACGCATAAGCCACTGCACCGAGGCATTATCTGTGAAAACTAAAAATTCCTGACCGATGTAAGGACGAAATTTCTCTATGCCTTTCAAAACTGCCAAACATTCTAATTCCGTAACGGAATAGTTTCATTGTGCTTTGGTTAACTTTGAGGACATAAATGCTATGGACATTTCTATACTTTAATCATTTTCTTGTGAAAGGACACAACCAAGTCCGTACGAACTTGCGTCACACAGTAAGATAAATCATTGGTCGAAATTCGGAGTGGACAAGATTGGAGCGGAGGTTAATCGCTTTTTCCATTTTTTGAAAGCGATAAGGGCATCCTCCGTCCGTACAAACGAGGATTTCTGCTTTTTTAACAACTCTGTCAAGGGAATGCTTAATTAGGATTAATTTTCTACAGAACGGCGGTACCATCCAGTTGAGCCGAGAAAGCGCCTTAACAGCTTTACAATGACTGGGACAGGAAAGTTATTTATAGCTTAAATGATCTGAGAAGATGTTTTGATCTGACCGTCGCGAATTATAAAACCTAAATATTTTATTTCCCTCATGCAAAAACTAGACTTCTTCACATTAATCGATATTTTTGCCATTCCAAGGCAAAGAGCGATTTCTTGTAACGAGAGCAAATGGGAATCGAAATCATCTGACATCACGAGTAAATCTTCTAGATACATGAAAACTCGGTTACGCAATTCTGGTGGATTGACCTGATCCATAAGTCTGCACATCGTCTGGGGCGCATTAGTTAAACCGAAAGGCATCACCACATACTGGTAAAATGGCCTGTTAGGGATAGTAAAGGCAGTATACTGGCGTGATTTTTCCTCTAGAGGAATTTGCCAGAATGTTTGTTTTAGTTCCAATCTGCTTATAAACCGAATCGGAGGCAACCTACTCAATATACCTTCTATATGAGGTAAAGGGTACGCGTCCGTGCAAGTGTGTTTATTAAGCTCTCTCCAGTCTAAACATAATCGAACTTTACCTTCCTATTCTACCAAAACACAATTGCTATTCCAAGGACAGTTGTAAGGTTTGATAACCCCTAAGCTAACATATTATCTATCTATTTAAACATTAATTTCTCTCGAGCTGGTGACACTGGCCAATTCTTCGTAATCTTCATCTATTGAATGCGAAATAACACTAGTCCTTCCCAAACCTTCATCTTTACAAGACGGAAAGACCGTTGCTGTTGTCCCGACGAAAGTTTGGGCATTATAGGCGAGTCCGATTCATTGTCTGAGTCCCCTACGTCTAATTCCGATACATTTGAACTCAAAATCTGATCGCCTTGACCAAAACTTGTCCAAAAATCCATTCCTAAATATGCACCCTGCTTTAATGCTGGTATGAGAAAGAATTTGATGGGTTAAGTGAACCCATGACCCACTACATGACACAGATTTCCATCAGCAGTTTTGATCTTTCCGGAGCAAAAGCGCGTTTCTGGGTTTAACTGACATCATTATTATCTCGTGAGCTGCATTTAAAATACTTGCCACGTTTTTAAAGAAACTCTCCTCCTTCAAACTTTCCTCGAAGCTCATCAGTTCTTCGAGTTAAAAGGCTCAAAGAGGCATCGCTTTTTTCCGCTTGCTAGTCTCTCCACAAACTTTTGCCCTTATATATGAAAACTCGGTTCGAAGAGCAACTATTTCCACAGTGTTGCAAACGAGCTATTTTGTAATCAAGTCCAGTTTCTTATCTAGTTTATTAATTTTGCCTAAGATGGGCTTTAATTATAAATAATTGTTTAATATTTGTTTGAAAATTATAAATGGGGTTTATTAATTAATTCATCTTCTTCGCCACAGTTTCCATATCCAGATTAAAAAGAGTTGTTTAGTTGTTTGTTTCATGTTCTGATATTAGTGAATTAAGTATAATATAATGTGCACATCAGTATATATATTCTTGATCAGCATCACCAGGAGAGTCGATCTAGCCATGTCTGTCTGTCCGTCCGTCCGTTTCTACGCAAACTTGTGTCTCAGTTTTTAAACATCTGCATGCAACTTTTCCAGAAGTTGTCTTCCCATTGCAGGTAGTAAATAAGTCGGAACGAGCCGGATCGGAAGACTATAACATATAGTTCCCATAGGAACAATCGGAAAAAAATTCAAATCATAACTTTGCTGTTTTTTTTATATTTTTGTAGTATATATTTTGTAGTTTATCGATATACATATATATGTATTTGTTTTTTAGAATAAGGGCTTAAAATTGATAAAAAAAAAAATGGGCCGACTATTTCATATAGCTCAGCTCCTATGAAACAATCGGAATATTCGAAAAGATATATGAAAAAAATACAAATTTTTGCTTCCTTTCTTGTGTACCGTTATTTTCAATTGTCCAAGAAAATTTTCAAACGGAAAAGAGGTTATCGTCTCTAAAGAGCCGTAGGCAAGGGAATATGTTTTAGACAGTGGGAATTTAATGTAAGCATTGTTTACTTATATAATAAGGTAAGTTGTTTTACGAAATTATTAAATCAAATGTTAACCGAAATGTCTGCTGTTAGGGATGCCAAATAAATGAAACAACCTTTTACTTTGAGTTCTGAATTGAAACTGTTTTTTTTTCCAAATATTGTTTCCAAGCTTCGTATTCAACACTTATCTATGACCAACGCAGAGGCCGCATCAATTTGCCTGAGCTGCAGATTTACTGTGTGTGTGTGAGACACATCTTAGGCGATAACATTTGTTAGTTCAAGTACTGTACTAAATGACTAAGAACTCCACCCATATCTTGTTTGAGTAACAAATCTTGCTTGACTTTAATTACAATTTCATATTAGTTTATGTATTACAATAGTATTTATATGTTCTAATATCGAGCATACCTCTAGGTTTGGCTATGGCTTGTAATTGCCTTCGTACATTTATTATTCCTATAAAATATACAGTTAAAATGATTATAATTACAGTTGCCAACACTTAAAGTCTGTACCTATTCTTTATCCTTGCAGAACTAAATTCTCAGACAAATTGGACAGACAAAATTGGAAATTTTACTTGATAAGATTCCCGCTAACTTTGAAAGTACTAGTGCTTCCATTGTTAAATCCTTCTGGCAATTATTGCTTTTTATTGAAAGCGTTACCTTGTGCCTCAATATGCACTTTCCTGTGGAAGACACTCCACTGATCTCCGATTAAGATCAAATTTTCGGTAATTTTAAAATCTTTGCAAATTTTTTCGAAATAGTTGTGTTTTGCGAATCGTTGTCATGCAAGCGTTGACTTTTTCTTTTTTATTATTTTTTTATAAATCATGTATAGCATGTAACGATGGTTTTTTTTTCAAACCGAAAAGCTTTAAACATTTAAAAAACAATTGTGCATGGGAAAATGTTTTGTTCCATGTCTTTGCTAATAGGATAATTGTTAGTAAAAAATGTTCTTACATTGCAACTAAATATATTTTTTCCAGGCTTTTCATGCTGAATTGAGCTAATTGTACATAACCGCTGCTCCAAAAATTCAATGACGTTAGAAAACGTTTGAATTTCTTTTGGTTCTTTAACATGGCTTTCATATAGGTTCAGAGCTTCTTTGTTTAACTTTCTGATTGTAATGTGTAATTTTTAAATTCAATTACTTTAAAATCCGGTAAAATAGCCTTATTCTTTTGAATTCGGTCGATTATGTCCATATACTCAGCACTACGAAAAGCTTCAGAAGATAGATCAATGATTGGAAGATAGATCTATGATCCACAAATTCGTCCACTGATGGCTCGTCCTGCCTGCAGAGGGTATCAGGTACAACATTCGGTGATCCTATGTTCAATTTGAAAAACAAACCCTTGCAATTGAATAGACCAGCGAGCTAATCGTTCAGAGAGACCTTTCTGACGCATAAGCCACTGCACCGAGGCATTATCTGTGAAAACTAAAAATTCCTGACCGATGTAAGGACGAAATTTCTTTATGCCTTTCAAAACTGCCAAACATTCTAATTCCGTAACGGAATAGTTTCATTGTGCTTTGGTTAACTTTGAGGACATAAATGCTATGGACATTTCTATACTTTAATCATTTTCTTGTGAAAGGACACAACCAAGTCCGTACGAACTTGCGTCACACAGTAAGATAAATCATTGGTCGAAATTCGGAGTGGACAAGATTGGAGCGGAGGTTAATCGCTTTTTCCATTTTTTGAAAGCGATAAGGGCATCCTCCGTCCGTACAAACGAGGATTTCTGCTTTTTTAACAACTCTGTCAAGGGAATGCTTAATTAGGATTAATTTTCTACAGAACGGCGGTACCATCCAGTTGAGCCGAGAAAGCGCCTTAACAGCTTTACAATGACTGGGACAGGAAAGTTATTTATAGCTTAAATGATCTGAGAAGATGTTTTGATCTGACCGTCGCGAATTATAAAACCTAAATACTTTATTTCCCTCATGCAAAAACTAGACTTCTTCACATTAATCGATATTTTTGCCATTCCAAGGCAAAGAGCGATTTCTTGTAACGAGAGCAAATGGGAATCGAAATCATCTGACATCACGAGTAAATCTTCTAGATACATGAAAACTCGGTTACGCAATTCTGGTGGATTGACCTGATCCATAAGTCTGCACATCGTCTGGGGCGCATTAGTTAAACCGAAAGGCATCACCACATACTGGTAAAATGGCCTGTTAGGGATAGTAAAGGCAGTATACTGGCGTGATTTTTCCTCTAGAGGAATTTGCCAGAATGTTTGTTTTAGTTCCAATCTGCTTATAAACCGAATCGGAGGCAACCTACTCAATATACCTTCTATATGAGGTAAAGGGTACGCGTCCGTGCAAGTGTGTTTATTAAGCTCTCTCCAGTCTAAACATAATCGAACTTTACCTTCCTATTCTACCAAAACACAATTGCTATTCCAAGGACAGTTGTAAGGTTTGATAACCCCTAAGCTAACATATTATCTATCTATTTAAACATTAATTTCTCTCGAGCTGGTGACACTGGCCAATTCTTCGTAATCTTCATCTATTGAATGCGAAATAACACTAGTCCTTCCCAAACCTTCATCTTTACAAGACGGAAAGACCGTTGCTGTTGTCCCGACGAAAGTTTGGGCATTATAGGCGAGTCCGATTCATTGTCTGAGTCCCCTACGTCTAATTCCGATACATTTGAACTCAAAATCTGATCGCCTTGACCAAAACTTGTCCAAAAATCCATTCCTAAATATGCACCCTGCTTTAATGCTGGTATGAGAAAGAATTTGATGGGTTAAGTGAACCCATGACCCACTACATGACACAGATTTCCATCAGCAGTTTTGATCTTTCCGGAGCAAAAGCGCGTTCCTGGGTTTAACTGACATCATTATTATCTCGTGAGCTGCATTTAAAATACTTGCCACGTTTTTAAAGAAACTCTCCTCCTTCAAACTTTCCTCGAAGCTCATCAGTTCTTCGAGTTAAAAGGCTCAAAGAGGCATCGCTTTATGAAAACTCGGTTCGAAGAGCAATTATTTCCACAGTGTTGCAAACGAGCTATTTTGTAATCAAGTCCAGTTTCTTATCTAGTTTATTAATTTTGCCTAAGATGGGCTTTAATTATAAATAATTGTTTAATATTTGTTTGAAAATTATAAATGGGGTTTATTAATTAATTCATCTTCTTCGCCACAGTTTCCATATCTAGATTAAAAAGAGTTGTTTAGTTGTTTGTTTCATGTTCTGATATTAGTGAATTAAGTATAATATAATGTGCACATTAGTATATATATTCTTGATCAGCATCACCAGGAGAGTCGATCTAGCCATGTCTGTCTGTCCGTCCGTCCGTTTCTACGCAAACTTGTGTCTCACTTTTTAATCATCTGCATGCAACTTTTCCAGAAGTTGTCTTCCCATTGCAGGTAGTAAATAAGTCGGAACGAGCCGGATCGGAAGACTATAACATATAGTTCCCATAGGAACAATCGGAAAAAAATTCAAATCATAACTTTGCTGTTTTTTTTTATATTTTTGTAGTATATATTTTGTAGTTTATCGATATACATATATATGTATTTGTTTTTTAGAATAAGGGCTTAAAATTGATAAAAAAAAAAATGGGCCGACTATTTCATATAGCTCAGCTCCTATGAAACAATCGGAATATTCGAAAAGATATATGAAAAAAATACAAATTTTTGCTTCCTTTCTTGTGTACCGTTATTTTCAATTGTCCAAGAACATTTTCAAACGGAAAAGAGGTTATCGTCTCTAAAGAGCCGTAGGCAAGGGAATATGTTTTAGACAGTGGGAATTTAATGTAAGCATTGTTTACTTACATAATGAGGTAAGTTGTTTTACGAAATTATTAAGAAAACGGGAAGAATTGTGCTTTTGAGGAGATAATATAATATATATATATAATACTATTCTGTATGAAGAAGCAGTCGCATGCAAAGGATAAGTGATAAAAAAAGGGGTTTTATCTGGTTGTGCTTGGATTTTTTTAGGGTCTAGTATACACAATTCAATGTTCAATTCAGTTGCCTTAAATCTTTCAAGATCATCATGAGATCTCGGCATTTATTGTATTCTCTAGGAATAAATCTTCGAAACGAAATCAATTTGTAACTTATTGAACTGATTGTCCGCAGATTTAAAGATAATTGATGACCTTTACCCAAAAGCCATTAGTAGTAGCCAAAGGGAAACATTGTTATTCAAGTCAATTAACCAGTTTTCTAAAAGCGGTTTCGAAAACTGTAATCTGTTCGAAAGACGTTCTCTGAAATTTAAAAAAACATTCGCCTTTGAAAACTTTCTCCCTTTTAATTGCAATTGTTGAAAGCATAAAATTCAGAGTGATGCTTAACACCCAAAATATATAAACGTGCTGCTGCATCGATAGACCTAAAGCTAAAGTCAAGATCTCTACCTTGAAATATTATTCCATCCCTATTTAATTCTAAAAGCTCGCCTACGAATTATGCTTAATAAAAATTGGGATCGCTAGGCTTGGAATTACCAACTTAAATCCCAGCTACAAGAAATGTCTTTGTGTCAATGACAAGTTTTTGGACGGAACTCCGTCCACATCATTGTTCAGGCTCAGGCTATCAGATTAATAACCAATACTGTTAAGAAAATCAGCGCCTCTGTTACATTGTAGTAAACCTTGCTTCCTGTGCATTTTAAATTTCGAACATCTCTTGCCAATCCTGAATTTTTCGGATAACAACAGAAGCAAATCATTATATAGTCTTTTGCTAATATTATATTCAGAAATACACTGCGCTAGGCGAGATTTGAAACTTTTTTATTTGGAATTCTCACTCTCTCTCACTAAATCATTGAAACTATTAGGAACATCATCACAACATTGCTCTGGAGCACAAAAGTCTGCTCCAGTCTATTCAAGATTTTTAGTAGTGAATGTACTTTTGTTATTATGCTTCGATTCGCATATATATTTCCTGCTCTTGCGTTAAAATGGCATTTTGAAATATATTGTTTCTCCTCTTTGAGCAAGGACAACGTCGTACACCCTTGCTATTGCGAAAATGTTTTGAAAGTTCCAAGACGAAAATTATAAAATCAAATGTTAACTGTGTGTGTGTGAGACACATCTTAGGCGATAACATTTGTTAGTTCAAGTACTGTACTAAATGACTAAGAACTCCACCCATATCTTGTTTGAGTAACAAATCTTGCTTGACTTTAATTACAATTTCATATTAGTTTATGTATTACAATAGTATTTATATGTTCTAATATCGAGCATACCGCTAGGTTTGGCTATGGCTTGTAATTGCCTTCGTACATTTATTATTCCTATAAAATATACAGTTAAAATGATTATAATTACAATTGCCAACACTTAAAGTCTGTACCTATTCTTTATCCTTGCAGAACTAAATTCTCAGACAAATTGGACAGACAAAATTGGAAATTTTACTTGATAAGATTCCCGCTAACTTTGAAAGTACTAGTGCTTCCATTGTTAAATCCTTCTGGCAATTATTGCTTTTTATTGAAAGCGTTACCTTGTGCCTCAATATGCACTTTCCTGTGGAAGACACTCCACTGATCTCCGATTAAGATCAAATTTTCGGTAATTTTAAAATCTTTGCAAATTTTTTCGAAGTAGTTGTGTTTTGCGAATCGTTGTCATGCCAGCGTTGACTTTTTCTTTTTTATTATTTTTTTATAAATCATGTATAGCATGTAACGATGATTTTTTTTCAAACCGAAAAGCTTTAAACATTTAAAAAACAATTGTGCATGGGAAAATGTTTTGTTCCATGTCTTTGCTAATAGGATAATTGTTAAATATATTTTTTCCAGGCTTTTCATGCTGAATTGAGCTAATTGTACATAACCGCTGCTCCAAAAATTCAATGACGTTAGAAAACGTTTGAATTTCTTTTGGTTCTTTAACATGGCTTTCATATAGGTTCAGAGCTTCTTTGTTTAACTTTCTGATTGTAATGTGTAATTTTTAAATTCAATTACTTTAAAATCCGGTAAAATAGCCTTATTCTTTTGAATTCGGTCGATTATGTCCATATACTTAGCACTACGAAAAGCTTCAGAAGATAGATCAATGATTGGAAGATAGATCTATGATCCACAAATTCGTCCACTGATGGCTCGTCCTGCCTGCAAAGGGTATCAGGTACAACATTCGGTGATCCTATGTTCAATTTGAAAAACAAACCCTTGCAATTGAATAGACCAGCGAGCTAATCGTTCAGAGAGACCTTTCTGACGCATAAGCCACTGCACCGAGGCATTATCTGTGAAAACTAAAAATTCCTGACCGATGTAAGGACGACATTTCTCTATGCCTTTCAAAACTGCCAAACATTCTAATTCCGTAACGGAATAGTTTCATTGTGCTTTGGTTAACTTTGAGGACATAAATGCTATGGACATTTCTATACTTTAATCATTTTCTTGTGAAAGGACACAACCAAGTCCGTACGAACTTGCGTCACACAGTAAGATAAATCATTGGTCGAAATTCGGAGTGGACAAGATTGGAGCGGAGGTTAATCGCTTTTTCCATTTTTTGAAAGCGATAAGGGCATCCTCCGTCCGTACAAACGAGGATTTCTGCTTTTTTAACAACTCTGTCAAGGGAATGCTTAATTAGGATTAATTTTCTACAGAACGGCGGTACCATCCAGTTGAGCCGAGAAAGCGCCTTAACAGCTTTACAATGACTGGGACAGGAAAGTTATTTATAGCTTAAATGATCTGAGAAGATGTTTTGATCTGACCGTCGCGAATTATAAAACCTAAATACTTCATTTCCCTCATGCAAAAACTAGACTTCTTCACATTAATCGATATTTTTGCCATTCCAAGGCAAAGAGCGATTTCTTGTAACGAGAGCAAATGGGAATCGAAATCATCTGACATCACGAGTAAATCTTCTAGATACATGAAAACTCGGTTACGCAATTCTGGTGGATTGACCTGATCCATAAGTCTGCACATCGTCTGGGGCGCATTAGTTAAACCGAAAGGCATCACCACATACTGGTAAAATGGCCTGTTAGGGATAGTAAAGGCAGTATACTGGCGTGATTTTTCCTCTAGAGGAATTTGCCAGAATGTTTGTTTTAGTTCCAATCTGCTTATAAACCGAATCGGAGGCAACCTACTCAATATACCTTCTATATGAGGTAAAGGGTACGCGTCCGTGCAAGTGTGTTTATTAAGCTCTCTCCAGTCTAAACATAATCGAACTTTACCTTCCTATTCTACCAAAACACAATTGCTATTCCAAGGACAGTTGTAAGGTTTGATAACCCCTAAGCTAACATATTATCTATCTATTTAAACATTAATTTCTCTCGAGCTGGTGACACTGGCCAATTCTTCGTAATCTTCATCTATTGAATGCGAAATAACACTAGTCCTTCCCAAACCTTCATCTTTACAAGACGGAAAGACCGTTGCTGTTGTCCCGACGAAAGTTTGGGCATTATAGGCGAGTCCGATTCATTATCTGAGTCCCCTACGTCTAATTCCGATACATTTGAACTCAAAATCTGATCGCCTTGACCAAAACTTGTCCAAAAATCCATTCCTAAATATGCACCCTGCTTTAATGCTGGTATGAGAAAGAATTTGATGGGTTAAGTGAACCCATGACCCACTACATGACACAGATTTCCATCAGCAGTTTTGATCTTTCCGGAGCAAAAGCGCGTTCCTGGGTTTAACTGACATCATTATTATCTCGTGAGCTGCATTTAAAATACTTGCCACGTTTTTAAAGAAACTCTCCTCCTTCAAACTTTCCTCGAAGCTCATCAGTTCTTCGAGTTAAAAGGCTCAAAGAGGCATCGCTTTATGAAAACTCGGTTCGAAGAGCAATTATTTCCACAGTGTTGCAAACGAGCTATTTTGTAATCAAGTCCAGTTTCTTATCTAGTTTATTAATTTTGCCTAAGATGGGCTTTAATTATAAATAATTGTTTAATATTTGTTTGAAAATTATAAATGGGGTTTATTAATTAATTCATCTTCTTCGCCACAGTTTCCATATCCAGATTAAAAAGAGTTGTTTAGTTGTTTGTTTCATGTTCTGATATTAGTGAATTAAGTATAATATAATGTGCACATCAGTATATATATTCTTGATCAGCATCACCAGGAGAGTCGATCTAGCCATGTCTGTCTGTCCGTCCGTCCGTTTCTACGCAAACTTGTGTCTCACTTTTTAATCATCTGCATGCAACTTTTCCAGAAGTTGTCTTCCCATTGCAGGTAGTAAATAAGTCGGAACGAGCCGGATCGGAAGACTATAACATATAGTTCCCATAGGAACAATCGGAAAAAATTCAAATCATAACTTTGCTTTTTTTTTTATATTTTTGTAGTATATATTTTGTAGTTTATCGATATACATATATATGTATTTGTTTTTTAGAATAAGGGCTTAAAATTGATAAAAAAAAATGGGCCGACTATTTCATATAGCTCAGCTCCTATGAAACAATCGGAATATTCGAAAAGATATATGAAAAAAATACAAATTTTTGCTTCCTTTCTTGTGTACCGTTATTTTCAATTGTCCAAGAACATTTTCAAACGGAAAAGAGGTTATCGTCTCTAAAGAGCCGTAGGCAAGGGAATATGTTTTAGACAGTGGGAATTTAATGTAAGCATTGTTTACTTACATAATGAGGTAAGTTGTTTTACGAAATTATTAAGAAAACGGGAAGAATTGTGCTTTTGAGGAGATAATATAATATATATATATAATACTATTCTGTATGAAGAAGCAGTCGCATGCAAAGGATAAGTGATAAAAAAAAGGGGTTTTATCTGGTTGTGCTTGGATTTTTTTAGGGTCTAGTATACACAATTCAATGTTCAATTCAGTTGCCTTAAATCTTTCAAGATCATCATGAGATCTCGGCATTTATTGTATTCTCTAGGAATAAATCTTTGAAACGAAATCAATTTGTAACTTATTGAACTGATTGTCCGCAGATTTAAAGATAATTGATGACCTTTACCCAAAAGCCATTAGTAGTAGCCAAAGGGAAACATTGTTATTCAAGTCAATTAACCAGTTTTCTAAAAGCGGTTTCGAAAACTGTAATCTGTTCGAAAGACGTTCTCTGAAATTTAAAAAAAACATTCGCCTTTGAAAACTTTCTCCCTTTTAATTGCAATTGTTGAAAGCATAAAATTCAGAGTGATGCTTAACACCCAAAATATATAAACGTGCTGCTGCATCGATAGACCTAAAGCTAAAGTCAAGATCTCTACCTTGAAATATTATTCCATCCCTATTTAATTCTAAAAGCTCGCCTACGAATTATGCTTAATAAAAATTGGGATCGCTAGGCTTGGAATTACCAACTTAAATCCCAGCTACAAGAAATGTCTTTGTGTCAATGACAAGTTTTTGGACGGAACTCCGTCCACATCATTGTTCAGGCTCAGGCTATCAGATTAATAACCAATATTGTTAAGAAAATCAACGCCTCTGTTACATTGTAGTAAACCTTGCTTCCTGTGCATTTTAAATTTCGAACATCTCTTGCCAATCCTGAATTTTTCGGATAACAACAGAAGCAAATCATTATATAGTCTTTTGCTAATATTATATTCAGAAATACACTGCGCTAGGCGAGATTTGAAACTTTTTTATTTGGAATTCTCACTCTCTCTCACTAAATCATTGAAACTATTAGGAACATCATCACAACATTGCTCTGGAGCACAAAAGTCTGCTCCAGTCTATTCAAGATTTTTAGTAGTGAATGTACTTTTGTTATTATGCTTCGATTCGCATATATATTTCCTGCTCTTGCGTTAAAATGGCATTTTGAAATATATTGTTTCTCCTCTTTGAGCAAGGACAACGTCGTACACCCTTGCTATTGCGAAAATGTTTTGAAAGTTCCAAGACGAAAATTATAAAATCAAATGTTAACCGAAATGTCTGCTGTTAGGGATGCCAAATAAATGAAACAACCTTTTACTTTGAGTTCTGAATTGAAACTGTTTTTTTTTCCAAATATTGTTTCCAAGCTTCGTATTCAACACTTATCTATGACCAACGCAGAGGCCGCATCAATTTGCCTGAGCTGCAGATTTACCTTTTTTCCCCCGTACAGGGGCCCTTGGTGCAGTGTGTGAGACACATCTTAAGCTATAACATTTGTTAGTTCAAGTACTGTACTAAATGACTAAGAACTCCACCCATATCTTGTTTGAGTAACAAATCATAAATTATGGCTCTAGATTGATTAACATGACGTGCCCAGAGCTCATAAAATCTTATACATTATTTTAATTTGTGCTCTTCTGAACATTCTGGCAAGGGTCGGCAAGATTAGGTGTATGGAATATTAATTACATAAATGATATACATATTTATTTTGTTAGCATTCCAAATAAAAATAGTGACATATATCTTTATTTTTCGATAATATAATATTTTGCAGCTTACTTATTGATTTAACACCTTTGCAACAGCCAAAGTTTTATTGCTTGACTTTAATTACAATTTCATATTAGTTTATGTATTACAATAGTATTTATATGTTCAAATATCGAGCATACCGCTTGGTTTGGCTATGGCTTGTAATTGCCTTCGTACATTTATTATTCCTATAAAATATACAGTTAAAATGATTATAATTACAATTGCCAACACTTAAAGTCTGTACCTATTCTTTATCCTTGCAGAACTAAATTCTCAGACAAATTGGACAGACAAAATTGGAAATTTTACTTGATAAGATTCCCGCTAACTTTGAAAGTACTAGTGCTTCCATTGTTAAATCCTTCTGGCAATTATTGCTTTTTATTGAAAGCGTTACCTTGTGCCTCAATATGCACTTTCCTGTGGAAGACACTCCACTGATCTCCGATTAAGATCAAATTTTCGGTAATTTTAAAATCTTTGCAAATTTTTTCGAAATTGTTGTGTTTTGCGAATCGTTGTCATGCAAGCGTTGACTTTTTCTTTTTTATTATTTTTTTATAAATCATGTGTAGCATGTAACGATGGTTTTTTTTCAAACCGAAAACGTATTTTATTGACAAGAGTGCTTTAAACATTTAAAAAACAATTGTGCATGGGAAAATGTTTTGTTCCATGTCTTTGCTAATAGGACAATTGTTAGTAAAAAATGTTCTTACATTGCAACTAAATATATTTTTTCCTGGCCTTTCATGCTGAATTGATCTTATTGTACATAACCGCTGCTCCAAAAATTCAATGACGTTAGAAAACGTTTGAATTTCTTTTGATTCTTTAACATGGCTTTGATATAGGTTCAGAGCTTCTTTGTTTAACTTTCTGATTGTAATGTGTAATTTTTAAATTCAATTACTTTAAAATCCGGTAAAAAAGCCTTATTCTTTTGAATTCGGTCGATTATGTCCATATACTCAGCACTACGAAAAGCTTCAGAAAATAGATCAATGATTGGAAGATAGATCAATGATCCACAAATTCGTCCACTGATGGCTCGTCCTGCCTGCAGAGGGTATCAGGTACAACATTCGGTGATTCTATGTTCAATTTGAAAAACAAACCCTTGCAATTGAATAGACCAGCGAGCTAATCGTTCAGAGAGACCTTTCTGACGCATAAGCCACTGCACCGAGGCATTATCTATGAAAACTAAAAATTCCTGACCGATGTAAGGACGAAATTTCTCTATGCCTTTCAAAACTGCCAAACATTCTAATTCCGTAACGGAATAGTTTCATTGTGCTTTGGTTAACTTTGAGGACATAAATGCTATGGACATTTCTATACTTTAATCTTTTTTTTGTGAAAGGACACAACCAAGTCCGTACGAACTTGCGTCACACAGTAAGATAAATCATTGGTCGAAATTCGGAGTGGACAAGATTGGAGCGGAGGTTAATCGCTTTTTCAATTTTTTGAAAGCGATAAGGGCATCCTCCGTCCGTACAAACGAGGATTTCTGCTTTTTTAACAACTCTGTCAATTGAATGCTTAATTAGGATTAATTTTCTACAGAACGGCGGAACCATCCAGTTGAGCCGAGAAAGCGCCTTAACAGCTTTATAATGACTGGGATAGGAAAGTTATTTATAGCTTAAATGATCTGAGAAGATGTTTTGATCTGACCGTCGCGAATTATAAAACCTAAATACTTTATTTCCCTCATGCAAAAACTAGACTTCTTCACATTAATCGATATGTTTGCCTTTCGAAGGCAAAGAGCGATTTCTTGTAACGAGAGCAAATGGGAATCGAAATCATCTGACATCACGAGTAAATCTTCTAGATACATGAAAACTCGGTTACGCAATTCTGGTGGATTGACCTGATCCATAAGTCTGCACATCGTCTGGGGCGCATTAGTTAAACCGAAAGGCATTACCACATACTGGTAAAATGGCCTGTTAGGGATAGTAAAGGCAGTATACTGGCGTGATTTTTCCTCTAGAGGAATTTGCCAGCATGTTTGTTTTAGTTCCAATCTGCTTATAAACCGAAACGGAGGCAACCTACTCAATATACCTTCTATATGAGGTAAAGGGTACGCGTCCGTGCAAGTGTGTTTATTAAGCTCTCGCCAGTCTAAACATAATCGAACTTTACCTTCCTATTCTACCAAAACACAATTGCTATTCGAAGGACAGTTGTAAGGTTTGATAACCCCTAAGCTGGTGACACTGGCCAATTCTTCGTAATCTTCATCTATTGAATGCGAAATAACACTAGTCCTTCCCAAACCTTCATCTTTACAAGACGGAAAGACCGTTGCTGTTGTCCCGACGAAAGTTTGTGCATTATAGGCGAGTCCGATTCATTGTCTGAGTCCCCTACGTCTAATTCCGATACATTTGAACTCAAAATCTGATCGCCTTGACCAAAACTTGTCCAAAAATCCATTCCTAAATATGCACCCTGCTTTAATGCTGGTATGAGAAAGAATTTGATATGTTAAGTGAACCCATGACCCACTACATGACACAGATTTCCATCAGCAGTTTTGATCTTTCCGGAGCAAAAGCGCGTTCCTGGGTTTAACTGACATCATTATCTCTTGAGCTGCATTTAAAATACTTCATGTTTTTAAAGAAACTCTCCTCCTTCAAACTTTCCTCGAAGCTCATCAGTTCTTCGAGTTAAAAGGCTCAAAGAGGCATCGCTTTTTTCCGCTTGCTAGTCTCTCCACAAACTTTTGCCCTTATATATGAAAACTCGGTTCGAAGAGCAACTATTTCCACAGTGTTGCAAACGAGCTATTTTGTAATCAAGTCCAGTTTCTTATCTAGTTTATTAATTTTGCCTAAGATGGGCTTTAATTATAAATAATTGTTTAATATTTGTTTGAAAATTATAAATGGGGTTTATTAATTAATTCATCTTCTTCGCCACAGTTTCCATATCCAGATTAAAAAGAGTTGTTTAGTTGTTTCATGTTCTGATATTAGTGAATTAAGTATAATATAATGTGCACATCAGTATATATATTCTGGATCAGCATCACCAGGAGAGTCGATCTAGCCATGTCTGTCTGTCCGTCCGCCCGTTTTTACGCAAACTTGTGTCTCAGTTTTTAATCTATGTGCATGCAACTTTTCCAGAAGTTGTATTCCCACTGCAGGTAGTAAATAAGTCGGAACGAGCCGGATCGGAAGACTATAACATATAGTTCCCATAGGAACAATCGGAAAAAAAAATTCAAATCATAACTTTGATGTTTTTTTTTTTTATATTTTTGTAGTATATATTTTGTAGTTTATCGATATACATATATATGTATTTGTTATTTTAGAATTAGGGCTTAAAATTGTTTAAAAAAAATTGGCTATTTCATATAGCTCTGTTCCCATGAAACAATCGGAATATTCGAAAAGATATATGAAAAAAATACAAATTTTTGCTTCCTTTCTTGTGTACCGTTATTTTCAATTGTCCAAGAAAATTTTCAAACGGAAAAGAGTTTATCGTCTCTAAAGAGCCGAAGGAAATGGAATATGAGTTAGACAGTGGGAATTTAATGTAAGCATTGATTACTTTTATAATGAGGTAAGTTGTTTTACGAAATCATTAAGAAAACGGGAAGAATTGTGCTTTTGAGGAGATAATATAATATATATATATATAATACTATTCTGTGTGAAGAAGCAGACGCATGCAAAGGATAAGTGATAAAAAAAGGGGTTTTATCTGGTTGTGCTTGGATTTTTTTAGGGTCCCAGTATACACAATTCAATGTTCAATTCAGTTGCCTTAAATCTTTCAAGATCATCATGAGATCTCGGCATTTATTGTATTCTCTAGGAATAAATGTTCGAAACGAAATCAATTTGTAACTTATTGAACTGATTGTCCGCAGATTTAAAGATAATTGATGACCTTTACCCAAAAGCCATTAGTAGTAGCCAAAGGGAAACATTGTTATTCAAGTCAATTACCCAGTTTTCTAAAAGCGGTTTCGAAAACTGTAATCTGTTCGAAAGACGTTCTCTGAAATTTAAAAAAATCATTCGCCTTTGAAAACTTTCTCATAAAATTCAGAGTGATGCTTAACACCCAAAATATATAAACGTGCTGCTGCATCGATAGACCTAATGCTAAAGTCAAGATCTCTACCTTGAAATATTATTCCATCCCTATTTAATTCTAAAAGCTCGCCTACGAATTATGCTAAATAAAAATTGGGATCGCTAGGCTTGGAATTACCAACTTAAATCCCAGCTACAAGAAATGTCTTTGTGTCAATGACATGTTTTTGGACGGAACTCCGTCCACATCATTGTTCAGGCTCAGGCTATCAGATTAATAACCAATATTGTTAAGAAAATCAGCGCCTCTGTTACGTTGTAGTAAACCTTGCTTCCTGTGCATTTTAAATTTCGAACATCTCTTGCCAATCCTGAATTTTTCGGACAACAACAGAAGCAAATCATTATATAGTCTTTTGCTAATATTATATTCAGAAATACACTGCGCTAGGCGAGATTTGAAACTTTTTTATTTGGAATTCTCACTCTCTCTCACTAAATCATTGAAACTATTAGGAACATCATCACAACATTGCTCTGGAGCACAAAAGTCTGCTCCAGTCTATTCAAGATTTTTAGTAGTGAATGTACTTTTGTTATTATGCTTCGATTCGCATATATATTTCCTGCTCTTGCGTTAAAATGGCATTTTGAAATATATTGTTTCTCCTCTTTGAGCAAGGACAACGTCGTACACCCTTACTATTGCGAAAATGTTTTGAAAGTTCCAAGACGAAAATTATAAAATCAAATGTTAACCGAAATGTCTGCTGTTAGGGATGCCAAATAAATGAAACTACCTTTTACTTTGAGTTCTGAATTGAAAC